>NC_092335.1:373027500-373376250 GCF_046630445.1 Rutidosis leptorrhynchoides | reverse complement strand
AAATCTTGTGGTCTATTATTATGATTTGATATATATAGGTTAAACCTATAACTCACCAGCATTTTTGTTGACGTTTTAAGCATGTTTATTCTCCGGTGATTATTAAGAGCTTCCGCTGTCGCATACTTAAATAAGGACGAGATTTGGAGTCCATGCTTGTATGATATTGTGTAAAAACTGCATTCAAGAAAATTATTTTGTTGTAACATATTTGTATTGTAAACCATTATGTAATGGTCGTGTGTAAACATGATATTTTAGATTATCATTATTTGATAATCTACGTAAAGCTTTTTAAACCTTTATTGATGAAATAAAGGTTATGGTTTGTTTTAAAATGAATGCAGTCTTTGAAAAACGTCTCATATAGAGGTCAAAACCTCGCAACGAAGTCAATTAATATGGAACGTTTTTAATCAATAAGAACGGGACATTTCAAACGAAATGCTCGAGTTTATTTTAATAATTAATTTTTAACTTTTTAAAATATTTAATTTATTGGGTTTTTAATAAATTAAGCTATTGGTTACATTTAACGATCGGGTTAGCGTTCCGGGCCTTCGGTACGACTAAACGTCACTTAAAACGGACCACGATTACACGAAATTGCAAAACACGAGCCCGGGAATACCCCATGGGCCATGTTTGGCCGACCACCCGCCTCCCCACCCTTATTTTGTTAATTTTTGACTACTTGGAGGACTTATGTGCAATTAGGGAGAACTAGGGTTAATATAAATAGAAGTGTTTAACTTAATTGGAACCTAGAAACTAAAAACGCAGCTTTTTCCCTCCTCTGCTCCCTCCCATCATCGACCATCACCATCATCACCACACCTTCATCTTTCAAAATTAGCAAAACTGTTCTACACGAATCGCGTTCATCTCCTCGTTCTCTATCCATTGGTATAAAAAATTTTGTGATCTAAGGTATATTTACATGAACCCTAATTCTTAAAAATCTGATTTTATGAGAGTTTCATAGTTATGTTGTCAATTGCTCAAGTCTATACGCGTACGTGTTAATCGTTATCGTTATTTTGATTGTTTGATGCGCTAGGGTTTAAAAACAAATTTGTTTTTGCTTGGTCAGAAAAATTAATTTTTCCAAATGTTAATTATTATGTTATAATCAGATTCCTTGCGAAAAACTATTGAGTTTAGACTTTGGATTCGCTTGATTTCGTTTCCGTATGATTAAGTTATGTCAATTTGAATTATCGTTGTGTTTTTGTTGCTTGATCAGAAATCTGGAATTATTAGACAATGAATTGGCATGTTAAACTTATACCACTGGAAATATAATTTAAAAACACTCAATTTAGACTAGGATATCATGTCGTTTGCTTATGTATAGCCCGAGATATGCTTGAATTAGTGTAAAAGTAGTTTTATACAGCACTTGCATGAAAATAACCTTGTATGATAAAATGTGTTAACTTCTGTGATTAAATCTTTGCAAATTTGAAATATAGACAAAAAGTACTTCACGTTTCATGTGGATATCATATTCTAATTATATCTAGATCTTCGGATAATCGCGTTCGAATGTGACTAACTAAATGAGAATCGAATCTGCAAATTGCTCACTGTTTTATACTCTGTTGATTGTGTTTATTGATTGAGCATGTATGCTTCTGGAAAATGAAACTTAACATGATATGTGACTTATTTTAGTTTATGTTAATCTCTGAAACCTTATGCATTGGGCACAATAGAGCCATACTTTATGTGAATTCTTATTTGAGCTGAAAACTGAATGTTCAACTTGCACGAATAAACTGTACAAATTGGCTACACAAAAGTTGCTAGATTTTTGATATATGTTACTTTGATTTTTCTTTTAACTATGGCCACTGGTCTTGTATCAATTGCATGTTTCTAACTCCGGTTATAGCCAAAATGAAGTCAGTGTGCGGTCAGAAACTGACTTGGCAAACCCCAAATGTATCCCTTCTGATTCCTGACTTTTAATTATCGTATGAGTCCCTGGCCAGACTTTTTGGAATCTATTTTAAGTATATTTGTGATCTGGAGTTTTTCATGTTTACTTGAATTTTTTACTATGAGATAATGTGCTAAGTATGCTACGTGTTCATGAACTTTGTGCATAACGATAAACTGAAATTGTGAAAATGATCATTCATGACCTAAAACGTATTGTTTGACTTAGGTTTGACATGTTGACCAATATTTGACATGAACCTACTGATGTTGACTTTATTTGACCACATTGACCAAGTTTGACTTTCAGTTTGACTTCGGTTGACTTTGTTTGACTTGCATGATATAGTTGACTTTTGCTTTGAAACGCGTCGAGTCGAGCAATAAGACAACGTACACTATGAAATCACACTTATTTAAGATATATATATTGACCAACCTAAATACGTATACTTAGGTTGCATTACTCGGCTATAAACCGTACAAGTTAATTGTTCACTTTTCAATCCGAGCTTTATTGAAAGGTGAGTCTACAGTCCCGCTTTTTACATGTTTTCAGGGATGAGAATACACGCTGTTATACTTACATTTTCAAATGCTTTTGTATTGACATGAGTACTATATATGCATATTGAGTTTGTTCAAAAAGCCTCTAGCTTGAATACTTTTAATACCATCGGTGTAAGCACAATTTAGATGAACGGATTCGTTAGGTTGACATACTCACCCACTATAAAAACTGCGGTGCATTTACTTTGAACATTAAATACATTTGAACAAGTGTATAACATTTTAGGAGGTAAAAGCGAGTATAGTGGCTTCTATACTCGAGTCATTGCTAGTATTCAGGTGCTCATATTATGCAAACGTTTTACAACTTTGTGTTGTACTTGTAAAATCTCGTGGTCAAGGAAATTAAACTATTTTTCTGATAACTTCTTTTCAGATACTGTTATACTTTTAAACCTGTAGATTTACCAACATTATTTGTTGACCTTTTTTTGCGTGTTGTTATTTTTAGGTCCTTAGGAGGTATGCTTCCGCTGTGTTTGCTGCATGACTGGCCGTGGAGTTAGCATTTGATTTTAAAGAACATTATTTACTTTTGCATTTAAAATTTTATACTGTTTAAATACTGTTGGCTTGTGGTTACGATCACAACAGTGATTCTATTTTGGGGTTATTAACTTGTGCTTTTGAAAGTTAATTTTTAATAAAATTAAATGTGATTGCTTTAAATGTCTCATATAGAGGGCGTAATTGTTAACTGTGGGACCTGGATTAACACGCTGTCAGATGGTAATTTGGCGGGGTGTTATAGTTGGTATCAGAGCTAACGGTTCGTAGGGAAACTAGGACTTGCATTAGTGTGTCTGATTTGGTCATTAGGACACCTTGATGAGTCGAGACTACGACCGGGACTTAGTCATTACATGAGTACTTTGTGACTAACGTTATTTACTTGACTAATCTATTTCGTATATGTTCTTGTACTATGAGTTAGATGTCATAGGATTCAGGAGACAGTGGCAGTGACTCCAGTGTGGCTGAGGTGAATGCTCCTGCCGCAGCACCAGCACCTGCTCTGCATCAGATACCTAACCATCCCATGAACCTTTATGCATTGGATTTGGTTCATACTAACCGTAACAGGGATATTGTTGATCGTGTTAACGCTTTGAGCAATATTGCTAGGACATATCCGCACCCCGATGATCTTGATAGGTTGGACGAAAGGGTCACAAGTATAAATACTTATACGTACGAGGCTGAAGCGAGGTTCGTTGAGATGGCGGGATTGATAGCAGCCTTAACTGCCAGGGTTGCTGCATTGGAGACGGAACGTAATAGGCTGAGGAATGATGGACCTACCTCCCGTACCCGACAGAAGAGGAAGTGAAGGGTCGTTGACCATGAGCTTCTTTTCCTTTTTCATCCGCCATACTTTCTTTAATTGATTATATAAGACTTACCCGGTGTTATAAACTGGGCTACTAGTACATTATGCTTATTGTTTGGTTTACTACTTTAGAATTTGGTTTATCACTTTCGGATTTTATTTATAATAATGGTGGTTTATGCTATTAGTAACTATTTTTTTTATTTCATGCGGTAATATTCTATATTTAGTAACTTTGTATGATAGTAATACTTGTGTTACGTTACACTACTACTATTGCCATTAATGTTACTACTTAGTGCTACTACCACTACTATCACTACATAACACTAGTACCACAACTACTACCACTAGTGTTACTACTAACACTACTATCACTACTATCACTACTTACACTACTTCTCACTACTAACGAATCTTTTCGTACTATTATTATTTACTAGTCTTCAACACTCATTGCTAGTATATTTTTAATAACTCTATTTTTCATTAATCTTACTTCGATGTATTGTTTGTGTAGAAGGAGACCATGTTTAATTCAAAAATGCTCGAGGCTCAAGTTGAAGAACTCGTTAACCAACGTGTGACGGAAGCTCTTATAGCTGCAGGTTTTGATTGCACGATTGAGAAATACTGTCCCAGACGAGAGCGGATAAGGTGGGAAAATGAACTTCTGAACTTAAGGGTCATTGGAACAGACATTGCTAGTTACACTAACCGATTTCAGGAGCTATCGTTGCTTTGCCCACATTTGGTCCCATCAGCGGAAAAAGCAATCAAGAGGTACATCTCGGGATTGCCGATGGAAGTGTTTGGTTTTGTCCTTTCCCATAAACCAAAGACAATACTCGGAATCATCAACATGGCGATTAACAAGATGAAGCAAGTTAGCCGGTTGGAAGGAAAAGAGATGCCTGTTACAGGAAATGAAGTTAATGGGAAAAAGGAAACGATGTGAGAATTATGTTGGAAGTCTCGCACTGAATCGAGGTGAGAAGCAAGAGATGCCCCGTAACTTCGAGAAAGGATCTTCATCCAACACGAATTACAAGGGAAAACTACCATTGTGCGGAAAATGTGGAAAGCACCACCGTAGGGGATGCAAAATGCTGGTTTGCATCAAGTGTCAAAAGAAGGGTCACATGGCCCTAGATTGTAAGGTCAACACCAATAAGAATAGGTGTTTTATGTGTGGCGAAGCAGGCCATTACGCGAAGGACTGCCCGCGAAAGAGGGAAGATGGATCCACTCAGGGAACTGCAACCACCCATCACCCCGGTGGGACATGAAATGGCATTAACTCAGTTAAAGGTACGTTTTTAGCCCAGCTATCTTAATATTTACATTTTGTTTGATACTGGCACCGATAGAAGTTTTATATCTAAGGATATTTGTCACCATGTTAAGAATCATGTTTCTTCCTTAGATAACGTGTATTCCATAGAACTAGGAAATGGTAACTTGATGAGAGCTGATAAGATTTATCGTGATTGTACCTTGATGTTAGAGGGTAAGCCTTTTAGCATTGGTGTGATACCTATTAAACTGGGAAGTTTTGACCTCGTGGTTGGAATGGACTGGTTAGCTGATAACAAAGCCGAGGTGGTCTGTGACCAAAAGGCTATTCGTATTCCTATTGCTGACGGTGAACCTATGATGATTTATGGTGAAAAGAATGGTTCACAATTACATCTCATTAACTGCTTGAAAGTCCAGAAGTATGTGAGAAAGGGATGTATCGCGTTCTTGGCTCATGTAAGTCAAATTGTACCAGAAGAAAGGAGACCCGAAGACGTTCCTATAGTTAAGGAATTTCTTGAAGTTTTTCTGAAGGAATTACCTGGTCTCCCACCACACTGAGAAATTGAGTTTCAGATAGACTTAGTGCCAGGAGCGGCACCGGTGGCCCGCGCACCGTACAGACTCGCACCCCCAGAGCTTCAAGAGTTGTCTAGTCAATTGCAAGAGTTGTTAGACAAGGGATTTATTCGACCGAGTTCTTCGCCTTGGGGAGCTCCGGTCCTGTTTGTTAAGAAGAAGGATAGGTCGATGAGACTGTGTATCGACTACAGAGAATTGAACAAGTTGACAATCAAGAATCGGTATCCGCTACCGAGGATTGTTGACTTATTTGATCAACTTCAGGGATCCAATGTTATTCGAAGATTGATTTGAGATCCGGGAATCATCAATTGAGAGTCAAAGAAGCTGATGTCCCGAAGACAGCGTTTAGAACACGTTATGGACATTATGAGTTTACAGTGATGTCGTTTGGTTTGACGAACGCACCAGCAGTGTTCATGGACCTCATGAACCGTGTGTGTAAGCCATACCTAGATAAATTCGTCATTGTGTTTATTGATGATATATTGGTGTACTCCAAGGACAGAGAAGAGCACAAGCAACATCTACGTTCGATATTGACTATGCTTAGAGAAGAGCAGTTGTATGCAAAGTTCTCTAAGTGTGACTTTTGGTTACCAGAAGTACAATTTCTTGGCCATGTTGTAGGGGCCAATGGAATACAGGTCGATCCAGCAAACATTGAGTCAGTTAAGAATTGGGAAACTCCAAAGACGCCAACGCAGATTAGGCAATTTTTGGGTCTAGCTGGTTACTACTGGAGATTCATTGAAGGATTTTCTAAGATCACCCGACCATTGATCGCGTTGACTCATAAGGGCAAGAAGTTTGAGTGGTCAGAAACGCAAGAGACTGCATTTCAGTTGTTGAAAAAGAAGTTAACAACTGCACCAGTATTGTCTCTACCCGAGGGAAGTGAAGATTTTGTTGTTTATTGTGATGTCTCACGTCAAGGAATGGGTTGCGTGCTTATGCAACGAAACAAGGTTATTGCTTATGGATCGTGTCAGTTAAAGATTCACGAGTAGAACTACACTACGCACGACCTTGAGTTAGGAGCTGTTGTCTTTGCACTTAAAATGTAGAGACACAACCTGTTTGGAACCAAGTTCACTATCTTCACTGACCATAAGAGTTTACAGCACATATTCGATCAGAAACAGCTCAACATGAGACAACGACGTTGGATGGAACTACTTAAAGATTATAACTGCAAACTTCAATACCATCTGGGCAAGGCGAATGTTGTGGCGGATGCCTTAAGCAGAAAGGAGCGAGAGAAACCTCTTAGGGTTAAAGCTCTTAACATAGTTGTCCGTACAAATCTCATATCACAAATCCGCGAAGCACAACAAGAAGCCATGAAACAAGAAAATGTCGATGTTGAATTTCTCAGAGGAATGGATAAGAAATTTGACATCAAAGAGGACGGAACACGGTACTTTGCTAACTGAATTTGGGTACCAAAGTTTGGTGGATTGAGAGAACTAGTGTTGGAGGAAGCACACAAGTCGAGATACTCAATTCATCCGGGATCAGATAAAATGTACCAAGATCTGAAGGCGTTTTATTGGTGGCCAAATTTGAAAGCTGACATTGCTATCTATGTTGAGAAGTGCTTGACTTGCACTAAAGTCAAGGCTGAACATCAGAAGCCATCAGGATTATTAACTCAACCAGAGATTCCCCGGTGGAAGTGGGAAGGTATTTCCATGGACTTCATTACGAAACTACCAAGAATGGTGGGAGGTCATGATACTATTTGGGTTATTGTGGATCATCTCACTAAGTCCACACACTTCTTACCGATAAGGGAAACTGATAAAATGGAGAAGTTGGCTCAAGTCTACATTAAGGAAGTCGTCTCTAGGCATGGAGTGCCTATATCTATTATATCCGACCGCGATAGCAGATTCACTTCCAGATTTTGGCAGTCATTACAGAAAGCAATGGGAAACCGTCTAGATATGAGTACAACATATCACCCCCAGACGGATGGCCAGAGCGAACGAACTATTCAGACTTTTGAGGACATGTTGAGAGCGTGTGTCATTGATTTCGGAAACGGATGGGACAAGTATTTACCACTGGCTGAGTTCTCATACAATAACAGCTACCATACGAGCATTAAAGCTGTACCTTTCAAAGCGTTGTATGGAAGGAAGTGTAGATCTCCCATTTCTTGGAGCAAATTGGGAGATAGTCAATTAACAGGTCCTGAGATTATTCAGAAGACAACTGAGAAAGTCCTACAGATTCAGGAATGACTGAGAACGGTTCGAAGTCGTCAAAAGAGTTACGTCGATGTTAGACGGAAGGACATAGAGTTCCAAGTTGGTGACAAGGTTATGCTTAAGGTATCACCTTGGAAGGGTGTTGTACTATTTGGGAAATGAGGTAAACTGAGTCCTAGATATGTTGGACCATTTGAGATAACTGAAAGAGTTAGACCGGTAGCTTACAGATTGGAATTGCCACAAGCACTCAGCGGTATTCATGACGTTTTCCATGTATCCAATCTAAAGAAGTGCCTAGCCGATGATAATTTGATTATTCCTTTAGAGGAACTACGTATCGACGACAAACTTCATTTCATTGAGGAACCTGTTGAAATCTTGGGCCGTGAGGTCAAACAGTTGAAGCAAAGCAGAATTCCTATCGTTAAAGTTCGGTGGAACGCGAGAAGAGGACCAGAGTTCACGTGGGAACGTGAAGACCAGATAAGGCTGAAATATCCACAATTGTTTCCTGAGGAAACTACTTCAGCGGACGATCACTAAAATTTTGGGACGAAATTTTCAATAACAGGTGGGTAATGTAACAACCCTGATTTTTCCATTACTTCCGTTAACCTTCCGTTAGTTTATTTAACGGCGATTATTTAACTTTTATGTGTTATGTGTAATAAATTCATACTTGATCTTCGGAGGGTTACAATAATTAATATGGGTTGATATTAATTCAAATAAATATTTCGGATAATGAAATACGATAAAAACGATACGATTTTGATAATAGCTTTTTGAGCAACGAAACGCTCGAGTTTATTTTAATAATTAATTTTATTAATTATTAACTTTTTAAAATATTTAATTTATTGGGTTTTTAATAAATTAAGCGATTGGTTGCGTTTAACGATCGGGTTAGCGTTCCGGGCCTTCGGTACGACTAAACAACACTTAAAACGGATCACGATTACACGAAATTGTAAAACACGAGCCCGGGAATACCCCATGGGCCATGTTCGGCCGACCATCCCCCTCCCCACCCTTATTTTGTTAATTTTTGACTACTTGGAGGACTTATGTGCAATTAGGGAGAACTAGGGTTGATATAAATAGAAGTGTTTAACCTAATTGGAACCTAGAAATAAAAAACACAGATTTTTCCCTCATCTGCTCCCTCCCATCATCGACCATCACCATCATCACCACACCTTCATCTTTCAAAATTAGCAAAAGTGTTCTACACGAATCGCGTTCATCTCCTCGTTCTCTATCCATTGGTATAAATAATTTTGTGATCTAAGGTATATTTACATGAACCCTAATTCTTAAAAATCTAATTTTATGAGAGTTTCATAGTTATGTTGTCAATTGCTCAAGTCTATACGCGTACATGTTAATCGTTATCGTTATTTTGATTGTTTGATGCGCTAGGGTTTAAAAACGAGTTTGTTTTTGCTTGGTCAGAAAAATTAAGTTTTTCAAATGTTAATTATTATGTTATAATCAGATTCCCTGCGAAAAACTATTGAGTTTAGGCTTTGGATTCGCTTGATTTCGTTTCCGTATGATTAAGTTATGTCAATTTGAATTATCGTTGTGTTTTTGTTGCTTGATCAGAAATCTGGAATTGTTAGACAACGAATTGGCATGTCAAACTTATACCACTGGAAATATAATTTAAAAACACTCAATTTAGACTAGGATATCATGTCATTTGCTTATGTATAGCCCGAGATATGCTTGAATTAGTGTAAAAGTAGTTTTATACAGCACTTGCATGAAAATAACCTTTTATGATAAAATGTGTTAACTTCTGTGATTAAAGCTTTGCATATTTGAAATATAGACAAAAAGTACTTCACTTTTAATGTGGATATCATAGGCCAATTGTATCTAGATCTTCGGATAATCGCGTACGAATGTGACTAACTAAATGAGAATCGAATCTGCAAATTGCTCACTGTTTTATACTCCGTGAATTGTGTTTATTGATTGAGCATGTATGCTTCTGGAAAATAAAAATTAACATGATATGTGACTTATTTTTAGTTTATTTCAATCTCTGAAACCTTATGCATTGGGCACAATAGAGCCATACTTTATGTGAATTCTGATTTGAGCTGAAAACTGAATGTTCACCTTGACGAATAAACTGTACAAATTGGCTAAACAAAAGTTGCTAGATTTTTGATATGTGTTACTTTGATTTGTCTTTGAACTATTGTCACTGGTCTTGTATTAATTACATGTTCCTAACTCCGGTTATAGCCAAAATGAAGTCAGTGCGCGGTCAGAAACTGACTTGGCAACCCCAAATGTATCCCTTCTGATTCCTGACTTTTTATTGTCGTATGAGTCCATGGCTAGACTTTTTGGAATCAATTTTAAGTATATTTGTGATCTGGAGCTTGTCATGTTTATGTGAATTTTGTACTATGAGATAATGTGCTAAGTATGCTACGTGTTCATGAACTTTGTGCATAACGATAAACTGAAATTGTGAAAATGATCATTCATAACCTAAAACGTATTGTGTCATACCCCCAAATAGGGCCGGGGAAATATGACTTCACAATATCACAACACAAGTATGTATAAACGAGAACGACTCTATATGAGACGTTTTAATTAAAAACCAATATATAATAAGCAGCGGAAAGTATTAAGTCATTACAATAGGTGTTCTAATGCAATAATATGAATGTATAAATGTGGACTCCAAAAGCAGCAAAGTCCAAATAGCAACTATTCTTTAGCAATCTTCACCTGAGACAAAACATGCTTAAAGTGTCAACCAAAAATGGTTGAGTGAACAACATAGGTTTATCAATAATAACCAAGTTTTTAGACCACAAGATTTAATTATAAAGTTTAATCAGTTCGGTAGTAGTACTGGTGTATATGATATCGATACTAACCATAAGTTACCCTAAACACATCACGTTCGTGTCGTGAATCATTATTATGTATCCATTGACCAACGGTCATCCGGATAGAGACGTCACTCTCAATAGCGCTATTCACAATAACTAAGCTTGCCTTTATACGTAGCAATTAACGATATCATGGTAGGAATTTAGCATGAATCAAAGCATGTTAGCACAGTTTGAACTAATCAAAATAAAGTTTTCATGTACTTGTGTCTAAGCGTAAAACAGTTTAAAAGCAAGCATGTGTCTCACCCCAAAAATTCAAAATAAGTAATAGAAACAGTTAAAAAGTGGGGCTATGAAGTTCACCTTAATAGCAGATAGATATTCCACGCAAGTTATATGATCGGAGTGTTGAACACGGAGATCTCAACCTAGAGATATAATGTTCAATTAATTAATGTCTAATAGACATAAAGTTTGTTTATTAATATAGTAAACTATATTAACAGTGACCATTTTCTCGAGAGAAGTTATCTTTACATAAGTGATAATATACTTAGTGTACTTAAATGTTACTATATAATTAAGTGTGTAAGTTATAATAATATTAGTATTTAATTAATCAGCTATTATATATACTTGTTCATTATATGTTACATAGATAATATACACCTATGTGATACATACATATATATTCTTTATTCATTATTATACATGTATGTGTTCATAACTATATGATATATATATATATATATATATATATATATATATATATATATATATATATATATATATATATATATATATATATATTAGGTGTAGGTGTTATATATACATAAGTGTAAGATGATACATATATATATATATATATATATATATATATATATATATACACTTATTAGTTTTCATTATTATATTTACTAACTTAACATAACTTACATAATACACATTCATACATACACACACACACACGTACATATACATACATATATACACATACATATACACGTATGTATATACTTGCATATATACACACACATACACCTACAATATATACATGTACATACGTACGTATTCATGAATGCATGCATGTATATCATTATCATTATTACCTATTAATCGAACTTATGCACATAAAATCATAACTTTTATTCATGATCATAACCTAATATCATTACTCATCACATAAAATCATAATCTTAATAATTATTCATAACCTAGTAACTTATTAATCTATTCAATTCATACTCATATCTTATGCCATAATCATATTCTTATGATCATACTTTTAACCTTTTCATTAATCATTAACAAATTATTAATCTTCATGATCATACTTATCCTTATTACCTTTACATAAAATCATAATCTTATACTTAATAATTATCAAATTACGAATACTTCACAATCATAATACTTATAATCTAGCTTGTTAAGTCTTATAATTCATTATCTTCATTACCCTTTAATCTTATTCAATAAGTTAACAAGTTATTACTACATGATCATAATTTGATTTAATCATACTTATTAAACTAGTTCTTTATCAAATTAATTACTTAACCTCAAATCATAATCTTTCATGCACCATGACATAATACTTATCAATTATAATTTTTAACATTCTTATTAATTTACAAATTATTAACACTTTATAATCATAATAACCTTATTACTTTTAACTTAACCATGATCTTTTTTCATACTTTATTCATTAATCATATTTATTGAACATCATAATACTTATAACAATATGCTTGTAAATAACTTAAAAGTAATTGATTCAAAGCAAGATTTACTAGGGTTTTAGAGCTACCTTTAGAAGATGGAGATCAAGAATGATGATGAATGAGATGCGCATAGAAAAATAGGAAACCAGCAGCTGGAAAACACGACCCAAAAGGGGCTGTTTGGGTCTGACCTGGTTCGACTAAATACAGCAAGACAGCAGCAAACTATGCAGGCTTGTTTGGGTCTGTTTTTAGGTCACGAATACCAGCAACAACAAACAGAAAAATGCAGCAACTTAAATCGATGTTGGGAGCTGTTTTGTTGGCGACTTGCAGCAGAAAAATAGGAGTAAATCGAGTAGGAACCAGGGCTTTTTATTGGTGATTAAGAGCTGTGGTGGTGGTCGAACTGCAGGCTGTTTTGGTATGACTGTATGTCGACTGCACAGCAGGGTTTTTGGGATGATCTTAATCGACTGAAAAGCAGATGGTTTTGGGGTTTTTAGTCGACAGAATTATAGAGGGAAACAAGGAAACTAGTCGATAATTGGAGAGGTTTATTTGTGGTGAACTTATGGAAAATCATGAGGGTTTATATAGGTGATCAAGTGTTGGATTAAGATTTGGATTCTTGTTGATCAAGACACTAATTAGAATCAATTTAGGACTTGTTATTACTTAGAGATTAAGCTTGTTATTCCCTTTTTATTCTTAATAGTCTAGCCGTTTTTTTATAGTATAATACTTATTATTATTTTTTTCCAGATATTAGTATTTATTTACATATATTATATATTTTTATTATTAAGGGTGCATTTATATAAAATACATTTTCTTAATTATTAGACCCTAACTTTTATAAATTTTTAATTTAGTTCATATCATTTCTTATTATCACTTAAATCCTTATTAGTTTCTAAATTAGTTTTAATTTATATAATTGTATTTGTTATAAGGTTAGCTATTAACAAAAGTAATTTAATTTACATATACGTTCATAATGTTAATAATTCATATAATTTAATTTACACTAGGGTTAAGGTTTATATTATTAATTTAATATTAGGGTTAAGACTTATAATATTAATGAACCTTTAAGGTTAGAGTTTAGATTATAAATTACTATTAGGTTTAGGGTTTCAGGTTTAATTACGAGCATTATTTATAAGACATTTAATATGTCTCGATAACAACCCTAATGCTAATACACAGGATATGACATTGAAACCCTAAGGGCAGTTTGGTAAATTCAAAAGGGAAAAGTGAGGGTTGTTATAGTACCTCCCCATTAATTTAAACTTCGTCCCGAAGTTTCAGTAAGACTTCTCGGATGCATTAACGTTTGAGAAATTTTGAGGATATTTCCATTTCATCTGGTCTTCACGTTCCCAGGTATACTCGGGGCCTCTTCTTGAATTCCAACGGATCTTAACAACAGGAATAGAGCTTTATTTCAAACATTAAACCTCACGATCCATAACTTCTATAGGTTTTTCGGTGAAGTGCAATTAATGCGAAGATCATCCCAGGGAATAACAGGTATGTCATCAACAAGACACTTTTTAAGATTTGAAATGTGAAATGTATGAACTTTAAGAGCCTAAGTGAATAGAACATCTAGTCTTATGGACTTCATTCATGACTAGTTCTTGAAAATTTCTGATTATCGGTGATTTTTATAGGATCGACATGTATTCCTTCACTATCAACTACATGCCCAAGAAATTGTACGGTTCACAGGCAAAGTTCACACTTGGAGAGCTTGGCATACAGTTGTTCCTTCTTTAAGAGCTCTAGAAGCAATCGCAGATATTGCTCATGCTCTTTCTCGCTCTTGGGATAGATTAAGATGTCATCGATGAAGACTATCACGAATTTATCAAGATAAGGTTTGCATACACGGTTCATAAGATCCATGAATACATCAGGAGTATTGGTTAAACCAAAAGGCATGACAAGAACTCATAGTGTCTATAACGAGTTAGTAAAGTAGTCTTAGAAACATTAGTTTCCTTGACTCTCAATTGATGATAACCTGACCTAAGGTCAATCTTTGAACAGATACTTGACCCTTGTAGTTGGTCGAACAGGTCATCAATAAGCGGGGATGGATAACGATTCTTGATGGTTAGCGTGCTGAGTTCTTGGTAATCAATACACATTCTCAACGTGCCATCTTTCTTCTTAATGAAAAGAACGGGTGCTCCTCACGGAGGCAAGCTAAGACGAATGAAACCTTTTTCCAAAAGCTCTTGGAGTTAGCTGGATGATTCCTTCATTTTGGGTGGAGCTAATCGGTATGATACCTATGCAATAGGTACAGCACCGGGCGTGGATAATTGATAAGTGAAGAATATATAATATCTAGGGTTGATATTTTTAGTTGACAATATAGTGATAAGGAGTAGGTAATGGTACACAATGGCCCTAAGGTTGATCAAATCTTATTTCCATCGTGATCCATTAGGATTTCTGCATGACCTATCATAATATAACTACGTTGATCAAGTGTCGTTATATTATTCTGAATCATACTTTTATCACTTCATAAAGTTACTACTATGTCATCAAGTCAATATTCCTCTTCTTCGAGGTGAATGATTCAATGGAAAATGAAAGAAAAGAAAATAACATTATTTATTAAAAGAAAATAACAAGAGTATTACAGAAACTTAACGAAATCTTCCAAACTATAGATGTGAAGACCCGTCCTAATCCATCCGGACGAAGTCCATATCGATTATAAACGATTCACAACAGTTGATTACATCGCGAGGTACTTGACCTCTATATGATACATTTTACAAACATTGCATTCGTTTTTGAAAAGACAAACTTTCATTACATCGAAAGTTGACAGGCATGCATACCATTTCATAATATATCCAACTATAATTGACTTGATAATAATCTTGATGAACTCGACGACTCGAATGCAACGTCTTTTGAAATATGCCATGAATGACTCCAAGTAATATCTATAAAATGAGCAAATACACAGCGGAAGATTTCTTTCGTACCTGAGAATAAACATGCTTTAAAGTGTCAACCAAAAGGTTGGTGAGTTCATTAGTTTAACTTAAACAATCGTTTCCATCATTTTAATAGACCACAAGATTTCAGATTTCCATTTCTCATAAACATACGTCCCATGCATAGAGACAAAAATATCATTCATATGGATTGAACACCTGGTAACCGACATTAACAATATGCATATATAAGAATATCCCCATCATTCCGGGATCCTCCTTCGGACATGATATAAATTTCGAAGTACTAAAACATCCGGTACTTTGGATGGGGCTTGTTGGGCCCGATAGATCTATCTTTAGAGTTCGCGTCAATTAGGGTGTCTGTTCCCTAATTCTTAGATTACCAGACTTAATAAAAAGGGGCATATTCGATTTTGATCATTCAACCATAGAATGTAGTTTCGATTACTTGTGTCTATTTCGTAAAACAGTTATAAAAGCAGCGCATGTATTCTCAGTCCCAAAAATATATTGCAAAAGCATTTAAAAAGGGAGCAAATGAAAACTCACGCATATAAATATTGTAAAACAATTAATAAAGTATTTGCATGTATTCTCAGCCCAAAAACGTAAAGAGTAAAAGGGAGCAAATGAAACTCACACATATAATTATTGTAAAACAGTTAATAAAACAATTGCATGTATTCTCAGCCCCAAAAATGTAAAGAGTAAAAGGGGAAGCAAATGAAACTCACGATACTGTATTTTGTAGTAAAAATACATATGACGTCATTGAACAATGCAGGGTTGGCCTCGGATTCACGAACCTATATCAATTGTGTATATATTAATACGTATAATGTAAGTTACAAAATTTCATTTATTAATATGTATTATTTATATATTATAGTTTTGTAGAATTTATTCTAACCTTTATTTTAAAACGTATACTTATATTATATTTTAAGTTATATTTTATATATATATCTATTTTATGTATATATATCTATAATGATTTACGTTTATATAAATAGTGACATTAATATATTTATATACATATATTTGTGGTTAGTATTGTATTTATGAAATTTTATTAGTTTGTTATGTGAATTATTAATACAATCCTAGTATATACCATAAGTATATATATAGTGTACAAAAGATTTATTTGTTAAAATAATAATTTAGATAATAATGATTTACTAATAATAATAATAATTTTATTAATAATGATAATACTAATAGTAAAAAAAATGAAAATGATAACTGTTAATGATACTAATAATAATAACTCTAAAATAATATTAATACTAATACCATACTTATGTTATTAATAAGGGTTCTAATATTTATAAAATGATAAATGATAATCATAATAATACTAGTAAATATTAATGATGATACTGATAAATATGATATTATTAATTATAAATGTACTGATGATACTATTATTTATAAACCGGTACAAATTCTAATATTGATGATAATAATATATTTTTATTTCCTTCATAATAATAATAATGATAATCATAATCATAATCCTAATGATGATAAAATACTAAAATGATAAGTTTATTACTAATAATAATATTATTAATACCTATCATAATAATAATAGTAATGTCTATAATACTTTTAAATATGATAACAAGTATGATACTAATAATAACAATAACAATAACAATCAAAACAATCACAATAATAATAATAATACTAATAATAATTAATATATAATAGCAATAATAAAATTAGAAAAGAAAATTACCTCACATGAAAAGAGTTTCAAAAAAAAAAAAAGAAACTACCGTCCTCTGGACTCGATCTCGTGACCACATGCTCACACGCAAACACTCTCGACCATCCCACCAATTCTGATTCTCTGTACTAATATCGAATTTAAATTTTATATATAAACTGTTTTTCTTCTATTCCTCTTCTTCTCCACAAGTCTCATGGATTCAACAAAACATCAATAACCAAAAAAAAAAAAAATCGGGGTTCCCTTTAAAGCTTCAAAACATTACAGAAAAAATAATAATTTGGGTTCTAAAAAAAAAAAAAAAAAATACTAAAGGCCTACTGCTGCGTCGGTTCTTGGAACAAAACAAAAAAAATTGATTTCGTAATAGATAACATTATAGATAATGTTTATAACACAAAATAGTTTTCTAAACATGTATAAAAACTACTGGAATCGTCAATTTGATCAGAAACATATACACGAACGCGAATTTGTCTCAAGAACAATTGTTGACTTTTTTTAAACTAAACTTTGACTTCAAAATTCAAGATCGATATAAAGATTTGAGAGTTGAGATTTTGCAGATAGATTCAAAGAAAGATTTCTAACCTTTCTGCATTTTTAGATTTTGAAACTTTATTCGAAATTGAATTAAGAGAAAAAAAAAATTGGAGCGTGCAGAGAAGAAGAAAAAAAAAAATATCGCTGTGCTCTTTAATCCCATTGGATTTCCTTTTTATTTGATTTGCAATTATACATAATCATGTTGTAATAATAGAGATCGGTTGATAAAAAATGGAGAAAATGTCAACACAGGTTCACGAGTTGGGAGCAGGAAAGAAACAAAAAAAATAATAATAATAGAGATAAAGGATACAGAGGTCACGCGTATAATATAGATCCCTACTGTTTTTTTTTAATTAATAATAATAATATATAATAACAATACTATTAATATCTAATAATATTAATAAAATTAATAATAATGATAAATATAATATTAATGATAATAATAATTGTAAAAATGATAATAATAATATAATAATAATAATAATAATAATACCATACTAATTATGATAATATTAATATTTTATCGATAATAATAATATTAGTAATAATAATCTAATTTATACATCCAATTTCATCTTTATATGATATAAAGTGTAATTATGAATACAAATATTGATATTTGACGATACAAATAACATTACTACAACAACTATATTTGTATTTAAATTTAATTTATTAATATCATCTATTATTATGTAATATTTAATAATTATGTAATATGTATTGTAACATATACTGAATATTATATACTTATGCATTTTAATATAAATATATTATAATATTTATTTACATACTAATTATATTATACTTATGTATGTAATTATGAAAAATATAAATTTTTTATATATGTAAGTATTATATATATTTATTAAAATAGTACATTATTTCATCATAGATATATTATAAATTTCTACATATACATAATATAATAATTATGTATAAAATCATATATATATAGTTATATTTATGTATATATGTATACTACCATATATATAAAATCATGTTTTAAATGTTGAGTAGATGATTAATTATGTATATTAAACAATTAACTACAAAGTATAACATTGTACATTTAATATTTTGATAACGTTGGTAAAATATGTTTGAATCATTTATATACAATATACTATATATATTCAAAATGAAAATCTTTAGTTATTAAATGTTATCTTTTATAATAACAAAATTACTTAATAGTTCATTAATACTAATATAATTAGTTTTATATATAATTATTTATATTTACATTCTTAGTTACAATTAAAGGTTCGTGAATCGTCGGAAATAGTTAAAGGTCAAATGTTATCATGAAATAGTTCAAACATAATGAGACTCGGTTTAATAGACTTTGCTTATCGAGTCGAATCATATAAGATTATGTTTAAATTTGGTCGGAAATTCCCGGGTCATCACAGTACCTACCCGTTAAAGAAATTTCGTCCCGAAATTTGTGTGAGGTCGTCATAGCTAACAATAAATATGTTTTCCTGACGAATATGAGTTGATAACTTGAGTTTTATCATCATTGAGTAATATGGATAAAAATAATTCGATTATTCGAAGAGTGCGAATGAAGCTATTCACAAAAGGATGAAATGAGAAACAAAGATTTGTTTTTAACTTTTGACGTAGTCAGGTTTGAATTTAGAAAATAAGGCGCGTCTTAACTTTTGACATTGCCTTGGTTGAATTCCGGAATTTAAGGGATTTAAAGAAAATCTTGAAGATCTATAAAATCTGATTCTTCGGGATTTATGGAAATTAAGATCTCTTTAATTAAATACGGTGATCTGCCCCGATTACTACGTCTGATATTTCCAGTATAAATTAAGCTCTTCCTTTCCATTATTCTCACCATTCTTATACTTTCTTTCTTAGTTCATACATCCAAAAGATTCTGAAAATGATTAATCCAGTTCTGATCCTTGTCCTCATCCTTACTATCGCAACAATCATTCTCCTTTTCCAACTTCCACCAGAGGAATCTGCTTTCTTCTACTTCGCCCTCGAGATTATAATGTTTTTAATTCTCCCGTGTCTTTATGTTGCGATAAACATTGATATACACGGTTTGTAATTTATGTGTTGTTATCGGACTTTATATTCTCCCTTATATTTCAAAGCTCTATGCTTTTGTTTTCTCTTCCCGACTTCAAGTCAAGCGAATAATGATCCAGAATTTATAGATATAGAGTTTCGAATGATTATAATGTTCTAAGCATGAAGGAACGTGATAGCACGATTTGATTTTCAAATTTATCAACATCACGGAAGATAGAACCATCAAGAATACATTTTCTTGATTTGTTACGGAGTTAAGTAGAATGAAAGAGTTATGTAACATGGCACATGATGACGTTATGATCTGTGAATCATCACGTTTCATTTAGAAACTCAGCATGACTTACTGTAATATAATCACGTTGATCAAGTGTCATTATATTATACTAACTCATGCATCAGTTCCCATCATTACTACAATAACATTCATATTTTAAGCTTGAAAATTTACAGAATATAGAAACTATAGTTTCTATATGATGTAATACTGATAGCACGAAAAGATTAATGATTTCAGATAAGAATAGTTATAAAAATATCTCCAGAAATATGGAGGATATTTATAATGAAAGGTACGATAATATCTCAGAATATCTAAGATCAGAGGATGATAGAAACTATTGTCTGCAAGGGTTTAGAGTAAGGAGCAAGTTATTCACTATAGACTTTAGCAGACATTGAATTATTTGGATTCTTTGAAGTCAAACTTATTCTTTGTGATTTATCCACGGCTTTCTTCATAGTTTCGCATAATCTGCTTTTCGGTACTATATTTTCTATTGAATGTTTCCAATATATTGATACACAGGAAGCACGAAGAGGTATATAATTTCGGACGAGAATATTTATGAAAATATCCTCAGAAATATCAAAGATATTGATGATGATATTTTGGAATTTCTAAGTTCGAAGGTTGATGGAGAAAGATTTTCCGCAAGATTTTAACATGACTTCGGAGCAAGATATTCTCTAAAGATTTCAACGGATCCAGAATTACCTGAATCCTTTGAATATAGGATTTGGTCCTTGTATTTGTCCTTGGTCTCCTTCATGGGTAACTCAATATGTTTTTCAATACCCAATTTTCTATCGAGCGTTCCTAACACTCCTTTCTTTATCATCAAACTTTTGTCCGTTTAGACCATCTACCATTTTTCTGTTTCCTCTGCATTTAATGCTATGATATCTGAATCATCGGTTATTAATCCGAGGTGGTTTCAGGAGAATTGTGTTTTTAGATGATTAAACGCTGATGGTAATATGATGGAATATGAAAGGTTACCTGGTAACAATAAAAGAGCACGCGTATATATAAACGTTATAATAAGGTTGTTTCGTATGAAAAGTCGAAGTTGACTTGTTGGAGCTGTGACAAAATTGGCTAATTTTGAAAAGGGATCGCAAAGTTGTTTTTGTTAATAAATGCCAAAGGATCTGACGCGGCTACGTGTTGAACTTTTACTCAATTGCCGAGAGTTTCTCAGGTGCATAACTATATGCATAAATCTTTCCTTCCGTAGATGAAGTGCGGTTGATTCATCCTATCGATTGAGGTGTTTTCAAGAATCATGAAAGGTTTGAACGCAGAATGTAATCGTGAAGATACAAATGAGGTTTAAGACGAAATCAAGTGGCAAACTTGAAGAATTGTTTAGTTTCATATGTTATATTCAATATTTTAATTCATTTTAATTGTCCAATGTTATTAGTCCACAGTCGATAGTCCACAGTTGACAGTGCAATCATTCATATATAGTTTAATATATAATATTTGAATTAATTAATACGTATCGTGACCCGTGTACATGTCTCAGACTCGATCACAACTCAAAGTATATATATTATTATAGAATCAACCTCAACCCTGTATAGAGAACTCGATCATTACTGCATATAGAGTGTCTATGGTGATTCCAAATAATATATATAGATGTGTCGATATGATATGTCAAAACCTTGTATACGTGTCCCGATATTTAAAGTGCGTAAAATAAATAACAGAAATTAAATGACGATAAATAAAGTGCGTAAAGTAAATAACAGAAATTAAATGACAATAAATAAAATTGCGAGAATATAAATTGCGATAAATAAATTGCGATAAATAAAATGTAATACGGAATTAACAGTTAGCTAGGAACAGTTACCTAGGATTTTGTTAGCGTGGTTTCTTAATAAAATTTAATATTGTTAATTAGTCTATTTCTAATCAATTTTTATTGTGTCCATTATTTCTTCATTATGCCACTTGTTGGATTCTGATAGGTCAAAATTCAAATATGAAATTGAATTTGAATGAAAATAGTTATTCTTTGGTGAATGGATAAGTATCCCGGTGGTTGTAAATAGGATAGTGAATAACTGTTGAATCAGATTCGAAGAATATACAGTGTAACTTATTAATGTGAAATTTAAATATTCCTCGGGTATTACCTACCCGTTAAAATATTTTTATTATTAACAGTTTGTACAAAAGAATTTTTAATTACAATCTTTATGAAAACATATATACATATATATTTTCTTCAAATGTAATCATGAATTTAATGAGTTAACATGATATTAAACTCATTTAGTTTTCAGTTGGAACTAGAATAAATAATCTCTAAAACATTAGAGATTACATAATCACCATGTCGAACGAAGATAACTGATGTAGAATGTCATGTAGAATGATGATTATACTCGAGGTATAGATTGAGATGTTGAGGCATGTGATATTGAAATTTGGGTTGTTGGTGGTACTGTTGGTGCCGGTGATTTGGATGAAGCTGGTACGTTTTGCACCATATTTTCCAAGGCTACAACTTATGCGCGAAGTTCGTTAACTTCTTCTATTACACCGGGATGATTGTCGGTTCGGACGAGCGGATGAATGAGGTTTAGAATCTGAGATAGTATATGATCGTGATGAGATACTTTGGAAATGAGAGAGAAAATGGTGTCTCGAACAGGTTCGCCGGTAAACGTTTTAGGTTCATTGTCAAGAGGTGAATTTGGTTAGTGGAAATGATCGCCTTCTTCGCGTTTCCATTGATTAAGTCGACTACGAACCCATCTCCAATTCATTCAGAATAGATGATGGCTAATTGATCGATTCATTCCGGTTACTCTGCTTTCGGAGCTCGAGTGGAAATCCATATCGAAATAGCTGTCGGAATAACTATCGAAATAGCTATCGAAATCTGATGGACTCGAACTGGTTGAGGGATTCATCTCGTACGATCAGATGAAGGATTTTCGATAAGAAATAGATTATAGGATGTAGATTAGTACCCTGCAATACATAATTTACATATGCATATATAATACTAAAATCCCATAAGCTACGGAGGAATCTACGGAAGCTGTCAGGCAAAGGTAACAATAACAGATACGCTAAGATATGAATTTAACTATACACTGTCTATGCAATAAAGGAAGTAAGACGTGTCTTAGACTTTAAGGATGATAAGCAAATAATTTTTCGATACTAAATGATAAGCAAAACTTTTGACATGCAAACACGGTCGAAGTCCAGACTCATTAATGCATTCTAACGACTATCAGTTAGACTCACTAATGCAAGACCTGGTTCGCTAAGACCACCGCTCTGATACCAACTGTGAAGACCCGTCCTAATCCATCCGGACGAAGTCCATATCGATTATAAACGATTCACAACAGTTGATTACATCGCGAGGTACTTGACCTCTATATGATACATTTTACAAACATTGCATTCGTTTTTGAAAAGACAAACTTTCATTACATCGAAAGTTGACAGGCATGCATACCATTTCATAATATATCCAACTATAATTGACTTGATAATAATCTTGATGAACTCGACGACTCGAATGCAACGTCTTTTGAAATATGCCATGAATGACTCCAAGTAATATCTATAAAATGAGCAAATACACAGCGGAAGATTTCTTTCGTACCTGAGAATAAACATGCTTTAAAGTGTCAACCAAAAGGTTGGTGAGTTCATTAGTTTAACTTAAACAATCGTTTCCATCATTTTAATAGACCACAAGATTTCAGATTTCCATTTCTCATAAACATACGTCCCATGCATAGAGACAAAAATATCATTCATATGGATTGAACACCTGGTAACCGACATTAACAATATGCATATATAAGAATATCCCCATCATTCCGGGATCCTCCTTAGGACATGATATAAATTTCGAAGTACTAAAACATCCGGTACTTTGGATGGGGCTTGTTGGGCCCGATAGATCTATCTTTAGAGTTCGCGTCAATTAGGGTGTCTGTTCCCTAATTCTTAGATTACCAGACTTAATAAAAAGGGGCATATTCGATTTTGATCATTCAACCATAGAATGTAGTTTCGATTACTTGTGTCTATTTCGTAAAACAGTTATAAAAGCAGCGCATGTATTCTCAGTCCCAAAAATATATTGCAAAAGCATTTAAAAAGGGAGCAAATGAAAACTCACGCATATAAATATTGTAAAACAATTAATAAAGTATTTGCATGTATTCTCAGCCCAAAAACGTAAAGAGTAAAAGGGAGCAAATGAAACTCACACATATAATTATTGTAAAACAGTTAATAAAACAATTGCATGTATTCTCAGCCCCAAAAATGTAAAGAGTAAAAGGGGAAGCAAATGAAACTCACGATACTGTATTTTGTAGTAAAAATACATATGACGTCATTGAACAATGCAGGGTTGGCCTCGGATTCACGAACCTATATCAATTGTGTATATATTAATACGTATAATGTAAGTTACAAAATTTCATTTATTAATATGTATTATTTATATATTATAGTTTTGTAGAATTTATTCTAACCTTTATTTTAAAACGTATACTTATATTATATTTTAAGTTATATTTTATATATATATCTATTTTATGTATATATATCTATAATGATTTACGTTTATATAAATAGTGACATTAATATATTTATATACATATATTTGTGGTTAGTATTGTATTTATGAAATTTTATTAGTTTGTTATGTGAATTATTAATACAATCCTAGTATATACCATAAGTATATATATAGTGTACAAAAGATTTATTTGTTAAAATAATAATTTAGATAATAATGATTTACTAATAATAATAATAATTTTATTAATAATGATAATACTAATAGTAAAAAAAATGAAAATGATAACTGTTAATGATACTAATAATAATAACTCTAAAATAATATTAATACTAATACCATACTTATGTTAATAATAAGGGTTCTAATATTTATAAAATGATAAATGATAATCATAATAATACTAGTAAATATTAATGATGATACTGATAAATATGATATTATTAATTATAAATGTACTGATGATACTATTATTTATAAACCGGTACAAATTCTAATATTGATGATAATAATATATTTTTATTTCCTTCATAATAATAATAATGATAATCATAATCATAATCCTAATGATGATAAAATACTAAAATGATAAGTTTATTACTAATAATAATATTATTAATACCTATCATAATAATAATAGTAATGTCTATAATACTTTTAAATATGATAACAAGTATGATACTAATAATAACAATAACAATAACAATCAAAACAATCACAATAATAATAATAATACTAATAATAATTAATATATAATAGCAATAATAAAATTAGAAAAGAAAACTACCTCACATGAAAAGAGTTTCAAAAAAAAAAAGAAACTACCGTCCTCTGGACTCGATCTCGTGACCACATGCTCACACGCAAACACTCTCGACCATCCCACCAATTCTGATTCTCTGTACTAATATCGAATTTAAATTTTATATATAAACTGTTTTTCTTCTATTCCTCTTCTTCTCCACAAGTCTCATGGATTCAACAAAACATCAATAACCAAAAAAAAAAAAAATCGGGGTTCCCTTTAAAGCTTCAAAACATTACAGAAAAAATAATAATTTGGGTTCTAAAAAAAAAAAAAAAAATACTAAAGGCCTACTGCTGCGTCGGTTCTTGGAACAAAACAAAAAAAATTGATTTCGTAATAGATAACATTATAGATAATGTTTATAACACGAAATAGTTTTCTAAACATGTATAAAAACTACTGGAATCGTCAATTTGATCAGAAACATATACACGAACGCGAATTTGTCTCAAGAACAATTGTTGACTTTTTTTAAACTAAACTTTGACTTCAAAATTCAAGATCGATATAAAGATTTGAGAGTTGAGATTTTGCAGATAGATTCAAAGAAAGATTTCTAACCTTTCTGCATTTTTAGATTTTGAAACTTTATTCGAAATTGAATTAAGAGAAAAAAAAAATTGGAGCGTGCAGAGAAGAAGAAAAAAAAAAATATCGCTGTGCTCTTTAATCCCATTGGATTTCCTTTTTATTTGATTTGCAATTATACATAATCATGTTGTAATAATAGAGATCGGTTGATAAAAAATGGAGAAAATGTCAACACAGGTTCACGAGTTGGGAGCAGGAAAGAAACAAAAAAAATAATAATAATAGAGATAAAGGATACAGAGGTCACGCGTATAATATAGATCCCTACTGTTTTTTTTTAATTAATAATAATAATATATAATAACAATACTATTAATATCTAATAATATTAATAAAATTAATAATAATGATAAATATAATATTAATGATAATAATAATTGTAAAAATGATAATAATAATATAATAATAATAATAATAATAATACCATACTAATTATGATAATATTAATATTTTATCGATAATAATAATATTAGTAATAATAATCTAATTTATACATCCAATTTCATCTTTATATGATATAAAGTGTAATTATGAATACAAATATTGATATTTGACGATACAAATAACATTACTACAACAACTATATTTGTATTTAAATTTAATTTATTAATATCATCTATTATTATGTAATATTTAATAATTATGTAATATGTATTGTAACATATACTGAATATTATATATTTATGCATTTTAATATAAATATATTATAATATTTATTTACATACTAATTATATTATACTTATGTATGTAATTATGAAAAATATAAATTTTTTATATATGTAAGTATTATATATATTTATTAAAATAGTACATTATTTCATCATAGATATATTATAAATTTCTACATATACATAATATAATAATTATGTATAAAATCATATATATATAGTTATATTTATGTATATATGTATACTACCATATATATAAAATCATGTTTTAAATGTTGAGTAGATGATTAATTATGTATATTAAACAATTAACTACAAAGTATAACATTGTACATTTAATATTTTGATAACGTTGGTAAAATATGTTTGAATCATTTATATACAATATACTATATATATTCAAAATGAAAATCTTTAGTTATTAAATGTTATCTTTTATAATAACAAAATTACTTAATAGTTCATTAATACTAATATAATTAGTTTTATATATAATTATTTATATTTACATTCTTAGTTACAATTAAAGGTTCGTGAATCGTCGGAAATAGTTAAAGGTCAAATGTTATCATGAAATAGTTCAAACATAATGAGACTCGGTTTAATAGACTTTGCTTATCGAGTCGAATCATATAAGATTATGTTTAAATTTGGTCGGAAATTCCCGGGTCATCACAATAGAAGTACTAAATGGTAACATAAAGAATAATATGAAAATGAGAAATTTTAAATGTCTCTAGTGGTTTCCAAAAACTCTTCATTGTGCCACTTCATTCTTCTCCTTATTCGAACATCTATTTTTGAAATGCCCTACTCCTTCGCAGTTATAGCAAGTAGAAACGGTTGCATTTGCCTTTGTAGCTGGAGTTTTGGTTGATGGAATAACAACTCTACAATTCTTGGTTACGTGACCCACCTTCTTACACTTGGTGCACTTGGCCTTACACCACCCTTCATGAAGTCTCTCACATCTTTTGCAATAAGGACGTTTTCCCTTATACAACTTGTTGAATTTTCCCTTATGAAGCTAGTTAAATTTGCTTTTAGGATTTTCTTGCCCCATTCCTTCTCTCTTCCTTTTTGCACCTTCTTTCTCCTTATGTTTGTCGATGAAATAGCTTGCCATGCAAGCAGCTTCTCGTATGGTTCCCGGGTTCTCCAAGATAAAATCTCTTCGGACTTCATCAGGTAATCCATTGATGTAGCATTAGATTCCTAGATACTCGGAAGTAGCCATGAGAGCAAACTCTTGAAATTGGTTGGTGTAGCTCATGAGATCAGCATTCACTATTTCTATATTACTGAGCCCAGGTCTTTCAGTACTCTTGTATGTAGGGGGCGGGTAGCTTATAAAACTTTGATGAGAACAAATAG
The DNA here is from genome assembly GCF_046630445.1 of Rutidosis leptorrhynchoides. Lineage (NCBI taxonomy): Eukaryota > Viridiplantae > Streptophyta > Magnoliopsida > Asterales > Asteraceae > Rutidosis > Rutidosis leptorrhynchoides. Next base: position 373,348,065 of record NC_092335.1, on the reverse strand, counting down.
TCGAGAGATTTCATGGTGCACCATTGTTGCCATTGCCTTGCGCGGCATCCAACAGTTGTTGAATTGTGCGGGAGTCAAAGTGACATTTGGAAGAGCTTTAGCACCATGAGTTGGTTGAGCCATTAATCTTCAACAAATACAACAGTATTAGTCGAAAAGTTATGATGTTATAAGTTTGTTTAATAATGCATAAATTTCACACAACATATATTAGGAAAATAGATAGGAGAAATAACGAGATGTTTTAAAAACACTTGAATTTCATTAAGCACCACAAAGATAACTAACATCTTTTATTACACATGAAACGAAACTAGAATAAACATGAAATGAAACTAAGATAGTAGGTTTAGGCAAAGCCTTTATAATGAACAAAAACTAATACGGAAATAGAAAAGAAATCCTAAGATCAAATTCTTAGGTGATGGGGATTGGGTCTTGAAAATGTTCCCACAGAAGATCCTTGAGAAACTGCACCTCCTTCTCTAGTTCCTCAATCCTTTGATCTTGAAGCTCAATCTCTATATCATGTCTCCTAGTAGTCTTTATAAAGATGTTATACACATCATACGAGTATTTTGATAATTCCTCTTGTTGATCTTCAAGCGTACTAAATTGTCCATCAAGAAGTTCCTTTATCTTACCAAATTCTGTCTTCACTTCTTGTAAATCACTCTTTACCTTAGCATGTTCAACAGAGTTCGTGCAAAGCACGGGTACAGTGGTAAGACGGGGTTCTTTGGATGAACTTGAACTCTCGGTTTTTTGATGTTTCGGGTTCCTTTCTTTTTAAAGTAGGAGGTAAGGCAACAGAAGGCTCGGACTTGGATTCTTCCTCGGGTTCTTTCTCGGAATGCTCCTCCTCCACTTCTTCTTTAATTATCTCTTCCACAAACTCTTCCTCCTTGTCATCCCCATCATAGTTAGCATTAGTGTGGGATTCTTCCAAATGAGGGGAGTGGGGTGGACTAGCAAGGATATAATTTGGGTGAGTTGGTGAAAATGGCGGGGAAACGGGTCCATAAGCCGGTGTGCGGACAGATCTTTCGGAGTAGGATCCATCGAAGTCAGAAATGACGATCGGGCTAAAGCGAGACATCCTAAATGAAAAGAAAGAGAGATAATTAGGTAGGTTCTAAGGATGATGCAAAAGCACGAATAGAATGTAAGTGGAAAATGCACTAGAAACTAAAACATGAAAGGTTATAGTCCTATAGATTGCTAAGGCACCTAACTAACACATAAGGCACACATAAAATGCAATCCTGGTTCTCTATAACAACCTGGCTCTGATACCACTCTGTCATAACCCCATATAGGGACAGCGAAATATGACTTCACAATATCACAACACAAGTATGTATAAACGAGAACGACTCTATATGAGACGTTTTAATTAAAAACCAATATATAATAAGCAGCGGAAAGTATTAAGTCATTACAATAGGAGTTCTAATGCAATAATATGAATGTATAAATGTGGACTCTAAAAGCAGCAAAGTCCAAATAGCAACTAATCTTTAGCAATCTTCACCTGAGACAAAACATGCTGAAAGTGTCAACCAAAAATGGCTGAGTGAACAACATAGGTTTATCAATAATAACCAAGTTTTTAGACCACAAGATTTAATTATAAAGTTTAATCAGTTCGGTAGTAGTACTGGTGTATATGATATCGATACTAACCATAAGTTACCCTAAACACACCACGTTCATGTCGTGAATCATTATTATGTATCCATTGACCAACGGTCATCCGGATAAAGACATCACTCTTAATAACGCTATTCACGATAACTAAGCTTGCCTTTATACGTAGCAATTAACGATATCATGGTAGAGATTTAGCATAAATCAAAGCATGTTAGCACAGTTTGAACTAATCAAAATAAAGTTTTTATATACTTGTGTCTAAGCATAAAATAGTTTAAAAGCAAGCATGTGTCTCACCCCAAAAGTTCAAAATAAGTAATAGAAATAGTTAAAAAGTGGGGCTATGAATTTCACCTTAATAGCAGATAGATATTCCACGCAAGTTATATGATCGGAGTGTTGAACACGGAGATCTCAACTTAGAGATATAATGTTCAATTAATTAATGTCTAATAGACATAAAGTTTGTTTATTAATATAGTAAACTATATTAACAGTGACCATTTTTTCGAGAGAAGTTATCTTTACATAAGTGATAATATACTTAGTGTACTTAAATGTTACTATATAATTAAGTGTGTAAGTTATAATAGTATTAGTATTTAATTAATCAGCTATTATATATACTTGTTCATTATATGTTACATAGATAATATACACCTATGTGATACATACATATATATTCTTTATTCATTATTATACATGTATGTGTTCATAACTATATGATATATATATATATATATATATATATATATATATATATATATATATATATATATATATATATATATATATATATATATATATATATATATATATATATATTAGGTGTAGGTGTTACATATACATAAGTGTAAGATGATACATATATATATATATATATATATATATATATATATATATATATATACACTTATTACTTTTCATTATTATATTTACTAACTTAACATAACTTACATAATACACATTCATACATACACACACACGTACATATACATACATATATATACATACATATAATAATATACATGTACATACGTACGTATGCATGCATGCATGCATGTATATCATTATCATTATTACCTATTAATCGAACTTATGCACATAAAATCATAACTTTTATTCATGATCATAACCTAATATCATTGCTCATCATATAAAATCATAATCTTAATAATTATTCATAACCTAGTAACTTATTAATCTATTCAATTCATACTCATATCTTATGCCATAATCATATTCTTATGATCATACTTTTAACCTTTTCATTAATCATTAACAAATTATTAATCTTCATTATCATACTTATCCTTATTACCTTTACATAAAATCATAATCTTAATAATTATCAAATTACTAATACTTCACAATCATAATACTTACAATCTAGCTTGTTAAGTCTTATAATTCATTATCTTCATTACCCTTTAATCTTATTCAATAAGTTAACAAGTTATTACTACATGATCATAATTTGATTTAATCATACTTATTAAACTAGTTCTTTATCAAATTAATTACTTAACCTCAAATCATAATCTTTCATGCACCATGACATAATACTTATCAATTATAATTTTTAACATTCTTATTAATTTACAAATTATTAATACTTTATAATCATAATAACCTTATTACTTTTAACTTAACCATGATCTTTTTTCATACTTTATTCATTATTCATCTTTATTGAACATCATAATGCTTATAACAATATGCTTATAAATAACTTAAAAGTAATTGATTCAAAGCAAGATTTACTAGGGTTTTAGAGCTACCTTTAGAAGATGGAGATCAAGAATGATGATGAATGAGATGCGTACAGAAAAAAAGGAAACCAGCAGCTGGAAAACACGACCCAAAAGGGGCTGTTTAGGTCTAACCTAGTTCGACTGAATACAGCGAAACAGCAGCAAACTATGCAGGCTTGTTTGGGTCTGTTTTTGGGTCACGAATACCAGCAACAACAAATAGAAAAACGCAGCAACTTAAATCGATCTTGGGCGATGTTTTGTTGGCGACTTGCAGCAGAAAAATAGGAGTAAATCGAGCAGGAACCAGGGATTTTTAGGTAGCATTTAAGAGCTGTGGTGGTGGTCAAACTGCAGGCTGTTTTGGTGTGACTGTATGTTGACTACACATCAGGGTTTTTGGGATGATCTTAGTCGACTGAAAAGCAGATGGTTTTAGGGTTTTTAGTCGACAGAATTATAGAGGGAAACAACGAAACTAGTCGACAATTGGAGAGGTTTATTTGTGGTGAACTTATGGAAAATCATGAGGGTTTATATAGGTGATCAAGTGTTGGATTAAGATTTGGATTCTTGTTGATCAAGACACTAATTAGAATCAATTTAGGACTTGTTATTACTTAGTGATTAAGCTTGTTATTCCCTTTTTATCCTTAATAGTCTAGCCGCTTTTTTTATAGTATAATACTTATTATTTTTTTTATTTCCGGATATTAGTATTTATTTACATATATTATATATTTTTATTATTAAGGGTGCATTTATATAAAATACATTTTATTAATTATTAGACCCTAACTTTTATAAATTTTTAATTTAGTTCATATCATTTCTTATTATCACTTAAATCCTTATTAGTTTCTAAATTAGTTTTAATTTATATAATTGTATTTGTTATAAGGTTAGCTATTAACAAAAGTAATTTAATTTACATATACGTTCACAATGTTAATAATTCATATAATTTAATTTACACTAGGGTTAAGGTTTATATTATTAATTTAATATTAGGGTTAAGACTTATAATATTAATGAACCTTTAAGGTTAGAGTTTAGATTATAAATTACTATTAGGTTTAGGGTTTCAGGTTTAATTACGAGCATTATTTATAAGGCATTTAATATGTCTCGATAACAACCCTAATGCTAATACACAGGATATGACATTGAAACCCTAAGGGCAGTTTGGTAAATTCAGAAATGAAAAGTGAGGGTTGTTATATATTGTTTGACTTAGGTTTGACATGTTGACCAATATTTGACATGAACCTACTGATGTTGACTTTAGTTGACCACATTGACCAAGTTTGACTTTCGGTTTGACTTCGGTTGACTTTGTTTGACTTGCATGATATAGTTGACTTTTACTTTGAAACGCGTCTAGTCGAGCAATAAGACAACGTACACTATGAAACCACACTTATTTAAGATATATATATTGACCAACCTAAATACGTATACTTAGGTTGCATTACTCGGCTATGAACCGTACAAGTTAATTGTTCACTTTTCAATCCGAGCTTTATTCAAAGGTGAGTCTACAGTCCCGCTTTTTACATGTTTTCAGGGATGAGAATACACGCTGTTATACTTACATTTTTAAATGCTTTTGTATTGACATGAGTACTATATATGCATATTGAGTTTGTTCAAAAAGCCTCAAGCGTGAATACTTTTAATACCATCGGTGTAAGCACAATTTAGATGAACGGATCCGTTAGGTTGACAACCTCACCTACTATAAAAACTGTGGTGCATTTACTTTGAACATTAAATACATTTGAACAAGTGTATAACATTTTAGGAGGTAAAGGCGGGTATAGTGGCTTCTATACTCGAGTCATTGCTAGTATTCAGGTGCTCATATTATCCAAATGTTTTACGACTTTGTGTTGTACTTGTAAAATCTCGTGGTCAAGGAAATTAAATTATTATTCTGATAACTGCTTTTCAGATACTGTTATACATTTAAACCTGTAGATTCACCAACATTATTTGTTGACCTATTTTTGTGTGTTGTTATTCTCAGGTCCTTAAGAGGTATGCTTCCGCTGTGTTTGCTGCATGACTGGCCGTGGAGTCAGCATTTGATTTTAAAGAACATTATTTACTTTCGCATTTAAAACTTTTATACTGTTTAAATACTGTTGGCTTGTGGTTACGATCACAACAGTATTTCTATTTTGGGGTTATTGACTTGTGCTTTTGAAAGTTAATTTTTAATAAAATTAAATGCGATTGCTTTAAACGTCTCATATAGAGGGCGTAACTGTTAACTGTGGGACCTGGATTAACACACCGTCAGATGGTAATTTGGCGAGGTGTTATAGTATTAACTGTGGATGTCAGTGATTATAGAAGGACAGAAACAGAGACATCGAAATATAAGGGAAGATATAAAACCCAACAACAACTCAGAATTACAAACCGTTTATATTAATACGAATAGCAATATAAAGACACGGTATAATTAAGAATAGTATCACCCAAGGTAATAGTAGAAGTAAACAGATTCTTCTGGTGGAAGATTGAAAAAAAGGATGACAGAAATGATAATTAGAAAAATATCAAGGATTAGAACTGGATTAAGCATTTTCACAATCTTTTGGATGTATGAACTAAGAAAGAAAGTATAGGAATGGTGAGAATAATGGAACGAAAGAGTTTAATTTATAATGGAAATATCAGATAGAGTAATCGAGGCAGATCATCGCATTTAATTATAGAGATATTAATTTCCTTATTCACCGAAGAATTAAATCTTATTTAGATTTTGAAGATTTTCTCTAAATTCCTTGAATTCCAGAAATCAATCCTATCTACGTCAAAAGTTAAGATGAATTCCTATTTACTCATTTCACCCTTTTTGTGATAGCTTCATTCGTACTCTTCGAATAATCGAATTGTTTTATCCATATTATTCAATAATGATAAAACTCTATTTATCAACTCATATTCGTCAGGAAAACATTTTTATTGTTAACCATGACGACCTCACTCAAATTTCGGGACGAAATTTCTTTAACGGGTAGGTACTGTGATGACCCGGGAATTTCTGACTAAATTTAAACTTAATCTTTATATGATTTCGATACGATAAGCAAAGTATGTAAGGTTGAGTCTAGGAAATTTTGAAACGATGTTCATATATTTAATTGGCCTTCGACTGTTCTCGACGATTCACGAACAATTAATTGTAAATAGATATGTGTGTATGTATATATAAATAATAATTCAAAATATAATTTGATGCATTATATGTTGTTGTTATTAAAAATTAATAAAATAAAAATAGGATATTATAATAATTATTATTTAAAATATATCTCTATATATAAATAAAAAAATAAAGTATATTAAAAATAAATATTAAATGATTGTACTACGCGTTTGATGTTTCGATTGATATTAAGCAAGTTAAATTCAAACTTATGTAATTTTAAAATAAACGGTGATACGAAAATGAGTTCTATAAATTTTAGACTTACTAAAAATGCATTTAGGATCTAGTTATGTAATTTTAACACTTTTTATATTTTACCCATATATGAGAGGGACAGTTGATGTAATTTTTATTTATTAAATTAATGACTGAATTTTATACTATAATGACCAAAATAAATAAATATAGTTAATTTAAAAATATGGGATTTTTCTGAACACTTTTATCCGCCACTAATTTCAAATAGTGCCCGATACACAGTGCGTGAAAACTGTATTTCAAAAGACGTTGCATTCGAGTCGTTGAGTTCATCAAGATTATTATTAAGTCAAATATAGTTGGATATATTATGAAATGGTATGCATGCTGAAACGACCCGTCCATATTACTATAAATGCAGTACGTTCCCATTGGTCCCATAGCGAGGTATTTGACCTCTATATGATACGTTTTTGAAAATATTGCATTCGTTTTATAAAAAGCACATCATTATTATACATAATGCATGTTTTAAACAAGTGGGCGATTATTTAAGATATAATCTCCAAAATACATCGGTTTCCAAATACTACACACGTGATGTAACAGTCGAATATAATACATGACAAAGGTTTTATTGAATGCAACACTTTATTTAAATAAAAGTATGAGACTCCATGCACAGCTTGCTCAGATAATGCAACAGCGGAAGACTTTCTTAAGGACCTGAGAATAAACATACATAAACAGTCAACACAAAGGGTTGGTGAGATATATAGGTTTATCATCGATATAAATATAGACCACAAGATTTCATAGTTATAAATATATGTACACTCGTAAGTGTATAAAAGTATTCTATAAGTTGTTGAGTTCTTCGGTAACCATACTTAACCATTAATGTGGCATATTCCCTTTATTATGAAATCTCCCTACACTGTACCAAGTGTAGTAAAAATGAAGTACTATGCAACCGTTTACGATACTAGAGCGACTAGCCCGGTTGGGGTTGTCAAACCCGATAGATCTATCAATAGGATTCGCATATACATGTTCTTACAACATGTAAATATTAGTTACCAATCTATTAGGGAAGATATGCAAAGTGGTACAACTCAACGTAGAATATATTTTAAGTACTTGTGTCTATGGCGTAAAACATAAAATGCATGTATTCTCATCCCAAAATATTTGTAGAGTTTAAAAATGGGACTATATACTCACAGTAGTAAAAGTATATTAATGATAAGTTTTCAACTTATTAAAAATATGACTGTCGTCCTTGGATTCTCGAACCTATAACAATAATAATGATTCAGATAATAATACGACAAATGAATAAAATAAATCAAGTTCATAGAATACTTATATAATAATTTTTAACATTTTATGTTAGTAGTCCATTGTTAGTAGTCCTTTGTTAGTAGTCCAAAATAGTCCAAAAAGTCCAATAATCCGTATATATATATATATATATATATATATACATATACATATATATATATATATATATATATATATATATATATATATATATATATATATATATATATATATATATATATATATATATATATATATATATATATATAATCTTAGAATTACCCCCACGACGTATTGTATACGTATTGTCTTTTCATAAACCCAGAGACGTATTGTATATGTATTGTCTTAGAATTAACTAAGACGTATTGTGTACGTATTGTCTTAGGATTTATCAAAACGTATTGTATACTTATTGTGTTAGGACGCACCAAGAATATTATTATACATATATACAATCACAGAATTAACCAAGATTATAATATTTTATTATACTATTGATAACATGTCCAAATATATATAGGATATAGGAAAAGTTAACAAGGATATGGTTAATATAGTTTTTATAATATAAATTTCGTCCATACAACGTTAATTTTAGCAGATTTTGTTTTGCTCGCCAAATATTCATTACAACTCCGTTTAAAGTGAATCAAATTGCTATGGATTCATTAAGAAGTAAATTTTACAAAACCAATTCGAAAAGTTCATCCCAAGTAGTAATTTTTAGAGCTTTACCCTCTTTTTGTGTCGGTGGACAGATTTGGAAAAATGCCGGCATCCACCCAATATATGATTTTTGATAAAATACTTCCACTTTGTCTAAAATCATGAAAAAAATACTGGAAGTCTTATTTACATATATTAATATATTTCCAAAGTCTTAGCCTTGAACTCAAAGTCTAAGATAGGTTTTTAATTCCCAACCCAAAACAGTCCGCTTTTTACCGAATGGAGATTAAAGGATATATGTTAAGTTTCAAGGTGTTCTTCATATGTACAAGTTATAAGTTCTTATATTAACTTAATATAACATCATAATACATATAAATAAGTATTATTAGCGTTAATTTAAAAAGATTAGATTAGTTCTTCAAACAGGCTTGGTGTTCACCAAAACAAGTTCTAGTTTTTACAAGTTTTATAAGTATAATAAGATAGCAACTATACAAGGAATTGAACAAGGATTTTGAGAAGTATTTTACTTTGATTATGAAGAGGAAAGTTTCTGAGATTAAAGTATGATATGAGAGCATTCAAGTGTGTGTTTTTAGTTTAAGAAAATGTGGAGTAAAAATGAGTTAAAATGGTCCTTATTTATAAGCTTATAATTTTGGCTTTTAGTGAAAATATCTAAGATAAGTTAAATTGTATTAAGTCATGCATGAAATATTAAATTGATTAGATCATGGATGACATATTACACAAATAATTGAAGATTTCTATTGGTATATACCAATAGTAAATACTTCTAGAAGCTGTGTATAATATGGGTAAAAATACCGTATGAATGCGAGTAGAATTCTTTGAGGAAATTGAACAGAAATATGAGTATAGCTATCCTTTATATGTATTGGTATATTATAAAGTGTATTCAATACTTGTAAGGATGTATTTACACTCGTAATACATTATATGTAAATACATTTTAACATAAGTTAATTAGGTCGTTTAAATAGTAATATATATATATATATTGTTTGAAAACTCTTTAAATTAGTAGTATGAATATATATATATATATATATATATATATATATATATATATATATATATATATATATATATATATATATATATATATATAGATATATATATATATATATATATATATATATATATGTGTGTATATATATATATATATATATATATATAAAATACTTTGTTAATATACATAATGAGATATTTAATTTTCATATTTTAAAGTTAAATATATATAAATCCATATATATACACAATAATTAAACAATCAAAAAATTTAATCAAGTTATGACGTTCGTGAATCATCGAAATAAAAGGGTAACCAAAAGCTTGTGTAAAAATCTTTTCGGAGGTTCAAGATTTATTAAAATTCACTGCTTATCAAGTCTGATTTATATAAAGATTAAGTTTAAATTTGGTCGGAAATTTTCGGGTCGTCACAGTACCTACCCGTTAAAGAAATTTCGTCCTAAAATTTGATTGATGTCGTCATGGCTAACAATAAGAATGTTATTATGACTAATATAAGTTGATTCATAGGGTTTTATCATGATTGCAAAATATGGATAAAATAATTCGATTACTCGAAACGTATGAGTGAAGCTATCGTAAAAGAGTGAAATGAGAAAATAGGGATTCGTCTTATCTTTTGACATCATCACGGTTGATCTCCGGATTAAAGAAAATCTTTGTAATCTATATAAGATTTGATTCTTCGACGATTAAGGAATTTATGATCCTCTTCAATTTAATGCAATAATCTTTCTCGATTTCTCTGTCGGATATTTTACTATAAATCAACCTCCTACATTTCCTTATTTCCACATCTCCCATCTTTTATACTTTCTTCCTTTCTTCATACTTCCAAAACATTCGTCAATATGCTCCATCCAGTTTTAATTCTTGATATATTCTTGACTATCACATCTGTCAATCTTCTTTTTCATCTTTCACCTGAGGAATCCGTTAATTTCTACTATGCTCTTGGGTTTATAGTGTTCTTAGTTTTCCCGTATCTTTATATTGCTATACGCATCGATATACATGGTTTGTAATTTCTGCGTTGTCTTCGTGCTTATATTTTTCCTTACATTTTGGAGTTTCATGCTTCCGTCTTCTTTTTCCGACTTCAAGTCAAGCGAATAATGGTCTAGAATTCATAGATATGAAATTCGGAATGAACATAGCTAATGCTCTAAGAGGGAAATTGTAATAGCACAATTTGACTTGTGAAATTACCATAATCAAAAGGAAAAGATAGAACTATCAATAGAATATGTTCTTGATATGTTTAGAGATTAGATTGAATGTAAGAGTCATGTAACATGGCACATGATGACGTTATGGTCTGTGAATCATTACGTTCCATTTAGAAACTCAGCATGACTTACTGTAATATAATCACGTTGATCAAGTGTCATTATATTATACTAACTCATGCTTCAGCTCCCAACATTACTTCAAAAACATTCATACTTTACACTCAGAGGTTTCAGATATTTAGAAACTAAAACAGTTTTCTTTATGATATGATACAGATAACGCGAAGGAATAAATGATTTCAGATAAGAATGGTTATGAAAATATCTTCAGAAATATGAAGGATATTTATAATGGAAGATACGATGATATCTTAGAATATTTAAGATAAGAGGATGATGAAGAATATTGTCCGCAAGAGTTTTAGAGTAAGGAGCAAGGTATTTGCTAAGGATTTTAGCAGACACCGAATCATTTGGATTCTTTGAAGGTAGATTTCGTCCTTGTGATTTGTCCACAGCCTCCTTCAGGGTTTGCTCAATCTGTTTTCCAGTTCCAAACCTTCTCTTTTTCTGTGCTTTGCTAACACAATATTCTTTATCATCAACTTTTGACTGTTACGGTTGTCTACAGTCTCTGCTGCTTCATTCAGCCTTTTCAAAACTTCATAGTACTGATTCGTAGGCTGAAGTGCTATTTCGGATTTCAGAATTATAATTCCAGGAAATAACGTTATATGTATATGCAGAAATGATGTGAGATTCAAGAATAATTATTGATGCTTCCTGGAGTTTGGTATGACAATTATTGTTACAAGATGTAGATGGGTACATGACAAGGTTTTATAGTGATCTTTCAGAGAGATTTAAGTCAAAGAGCAATAAAGTTGCTGGTAAGCTTACTACTAATGTGGTGGAATATAAAAGGTTCCCCAGTAACGATGGCGAAAAGACAACGTATATATCAAGGTTATAATAAGGCTACTCCAGATGAAAAGTCGAAGTTGTCTTTTTGGAGCTGTGATAAAATTCGCTATTTTGAAAAGGGATTGTAAAGTTATTTTGGGTAATAATAATGCTAAAGGATCTGAAACGGATACGTGTTGAACCTTTGCTTAGGCTCAAGTGTCCTCCGAATGCATATCTATATGCATATATTCTTCGTATGTATCGTGTGATTGGTTCATTCTCTCGAGTGTTCCTTTGTTGAGATGTTTTCAAGAATTTTGAAGGGTTTAGATGCAGGTTGTCATCGTCAATATCCGTATAATGAATTCGTCATGAATCTTGAATGATACGAATATCTTTATGAGTTCTGTGAATGAAAGTAATGTTCTAGTATAGTTTGAATTTAAAGTATGATTTTGAAGGATGTAGGAATTTAAGATTGATGGCACTTCTTAAATCTTGACTTGGATTCTGATCTGTCAAAATCAGAATATGTAAATGAATTGGTATAGAAAATGGTTGTCTTGAATTTTGTGAAATGATGTATATTGTATGAAAGGAGAGAGTATAATTAACGATTGTCGAAACATCATTGAAAATGTACAGTGTAACATATTAATGTGAACTTAAGTATTTCTCGGGTATTACCGACCCGTTAAAATAAAATTTCACAAGTAATATTTTGTACAAAAGAATTTTTATTACCTTCTTTATGAAAATATATGTATGTATATTTTCTTCAGATGTAATATAGATTTAATGAGTTAATATTATATTAATCTCATTTGGTTTACGGTTGGAACTAGAAATGAATAATCCCTAAAACTTTAGAGATTACATAATCGCCGCAGAATATTTCTTCAACGTAAATGAAACAATGAATTAATACTTCATCACTCATTATTGTTGGTATCCCTCAGTGCATGCGGTGCGTATGATGTTGATGCTCGTAATGCGGCTTGCGATGTTGAGGCATGTGATGTTGTTGGTAATGCTGCTGCTGGTGCTGGTAGTGGTTTGATGTGAGTATAGATGATGAGAATTTGTTTTGTTTTGCATTGTGAAAGAAGATGTTTAAAGTTTCTTGAATAAAAAGAGAGGTCAAGAGCTTTATAAAAGGAATGAAATAATGTAGGATGCACTTGCTAATGAAGTTTTGCTTTTCATGACAGTAAATTTTTTATTTTTTTTACTAAATAATTCACCATGCAAGATACAGAGTAAAGGTCGGATAGCCTCAATAATATTAGTAATATTATACTCGTTGCGGCATATCCTGGAAAGAAGAGAGAAAATGGTGTTACGAACGGGTTCGCCGGTAAGTGCCTCATGTTCTTCACCAAGAGGGCAATGTGGTGGATGGAAGGGATCACCTTCTTCTTGTCTCCAATGATTAAGTAGACTACAAACTCATCCCCAATTCATTCAATATAGATGATGGCTAATTGGTTGATCCATTCTGGTCACACTGCTTTCGGAGCTCGAGTGAAATTTCATATCGGAATTTGAGGGACTTGAACTAGTGGAGATTTCCATTTCGTACGATTGAATAAAGGATTTTTCGATATGAAATGATTTTCGGCTATCGGATGGTATTCTAATTACATAGAATATATATATATATATATATATATATATATATATATATATATATATATATATATATATATATATATATATATATATATATATATATATAGCAAAAGATTTCATAGATTACGGAGGAATTTACAGAATATGTTAGGCAAAGTTTACAGTAACAGATACGCTAAGATATGAATTAGCATATACGCTAAAATATGAACTTTGTCTATACACTATTTATACAATCAATGCAGTAAGATGTGTCTAGACTAAGAATGATAAGCATGTAATTTTCTAAGGGTGATAAGCAGATGATTTCCGACTAGAAATGATAATCAAAACTTTTGGCATGCAGTTAAGGTTGAAGTCCAAACTCACTAATGCATCTTAATAACTATACGTTAGACACACTAATGCAAGACATGGTTCGCTAAGACCACCGCTCTGATACCAACTGAAATGACCCGTCCATATTACTATAAACGCAGTATGTTCTCATTAGTCCCATTGCGAGGTATTTGACCTCTATATGATACGTTTTAGAAAATATTGCATTCATTTTATAAAATGCACATCATTATTATACATAATGCATGTTTTAAACAAGTGGGTGATTATTTAAGATATAATCCCCAAAATACATCGGTTTCCAAATACTACATACGTGATGTAACAGTCGAATATAATACATGACAAAGGTTTTATTGAATGCAACACTTTATTTAAATAAAAGTATGAGACTCCATGCATAGCTTGCTCAGATAATGCAATAGCGGAAGACTTTCTTAAGGACCTGAGAATAAACATGCATAAACAGTCAACACAAAGGTTGGTGAGATATATAGGTTTATCATCGATATAAATATAGACCACAAGATTTCATAGTTATAAATATATGTACACTCGCAAGTGTATAAAAGTATTCTATAAGTTGTTGAGCGCTTTGGTAACCATACTTAACCATTAATGTGACATATTCCCTTTATTATGAAATCCCCCTACACTGTACCAAGTGTAGTAAAAACGAAGTACTAGCCGGTTGGGGTTGTTAAACCCAATAGATCTATCAATAGGATTCGCGTATACATGTTCTTACAACATGTAAATATTAGTTACCAAGCTATTAGGGAAGATATGCAAAGTGGTACAACTCAACGTAGAATATATTTTAATTACTTGTGTCTATGGCGTAAAACATAAAATGCATGTATTCTCATCCCAAAATATTTGTAGAGTTTAAAAATGGGACTATATACTCACAGTAGTAAAAGTATATTAATAATAAGTTTTCAACTTATTAAAAATATGACTGTCGTCCTTGGATTTACGAACCTATAACAATAATAATGATTCAGATAAAAATACGACATATGAATAAAATAAAGCAAGTTCATAGAATACTTATATAATAATTTTTTACATTTTATGTTAGTAGTCCTTTATTAGTAGTCCAAAATAGTCCGAAAAGTCCAACAGTCCAATAATCCGTATATATATATATATATATATATATATATATATATATATATATATATATATATATATATATAATCTTAGAATTACCCCACGACGTATTGTATACGTATTGTCTTTGCATAAACCCAGAGACGTATTGTATACGTATTATCTTAGAATTAACTAAGACGTATTGTGTACGTATTGTCTTAGGATTTATCAAAACGTATTGTATACTTATTGTGTTAGGACGTACCAAGAATATTATTATACATATATACAATCACAGAATTAACCAAGAATATAATATTTTGTTATACTACTGATAACATGTCCAAATATATATAGGATATAGGAAAAGTTAACAAGGATATCATTAATATAGTTTTTATAATATAAATTTCGTCCATACAACGTTAATTTTAGCAGATTTTGTTTTGCTCGCCAAATATTCATTACAACTCCGTTTAAAGTGAATCAAATTTCTATGGATTCATTAAGAAGTAAATTTTACAAAAAAAATTCGAAAAGTTCATCCCAAGTAGTAATTTTTAGAGCTTTACCCTCTTTTTGTGTCGGTGGACAGATTTGGAAAAATGCCGGCATCCACCCAATATATGATTTTTGATAAAATACTTCCACTTTGTCTAAAATCATGAAAAAAATACTGGAAGTCTTATTTACATATATTAACATATTTCCAAAGTCTTAGCCACGAACTCAAAGTCTAAGAAAGGTTTTTAATTCCCAACCCAAAACAGCCCGCTTTTTACCAAATGGAGATTAAAGGATATATGTTAAGTTTCAAGGTGTTCTTCATATGTACAAGCTATAAGCTCTTATATTAACTTAATATAATATCATAATACATATAAATAAGTGTTATTAGAGTTAAGTTAGAAATATTAGATTAGTTCTTCAAACAGGCTTGGTGTTCACCAAAACAAGTTCTAGTTTTTACAAGTTTTATAAGTATAATAAGATAGCAACTATACAAGGAATTGAACAAGGATTTTGAGAAGTATTTTACCTTGATTATGAAGAGAAAAGTTGCTAAGATTAAAGTATGATATGAGAGCATTCAAGTGTGTGTTTTTAGTTTTAGAAAATGTGGAGTAAAAATGAGTTAAAATGGTCCTTATTTATAAGCTTATAATTTTGGCTTTTAGTGAAAATATCTAAGATAAGTTAAATTGTATTAAGTCATACATGACATATTAAATTGATTAGGTCATGGATGACATATTACACAAATAATTGCAGATTTCTATTGGTATATACCAATAGTAAATACTTCTAGAAGCTGTGTATAATACGGGTAAAAATACCGTATGAATGCGAGTAGAATTCTTTAAGGAAATTGAACGAAAATATGAGTATAGCTATCCTTTATATGTATTGGTATATTATAAAGTGTATTCAATACTTGTAAGGATGTATTTACACTCGTAATACATTATATGTAAATACATTTTAACATAAGTTAATTACGTCCTTTAAATAGTAATATATATATATTGTTTGAAAACTCTTTAAATTAGTAGTATGAATATATATATATATATATATATATATATATATATATATATATATATATATATATATATATATATATATATATATAATACTTTGTTAATATACTTAATGAGATATTTAATTATCATATTTTAAAGGTAAATATATATAAATCCATATATATACACAATAATTAAACAATCAAACAATTAAATCAAGTTATGATGTTCGTGAATCGTCGGAATAAAAGGGTGACCAAAAGCTTGTGTAAAACTCTTTTCGGAGGTTCAAGATTTATTAAAATTCATTACTTATCAAGTCGGAATTATATAAAGATTAAGTTTAAATTTGGTCGGAAATTTCCGGGTCGTCACACATGCCGTCAACTTTCGATGTAATAAAAGTTTGTCTTTCAAAAATGAATTCAATGTTTGTAAAATGTATCATATAGAGGTCAAGTACCTCGCGATGTAATCATATGTTATTGTATTCGTCCTTACGGATTAGGATGGGTCGTTACAATTATCATTAAAACTAATATTAGTATCATTTGATTATTATAATTACTATTATTAATATCATTATTAGGAATGCGATAAAAAAGAGGACTAAAAGTTATTAAACAAATCGATTAGGAAATAATGAGTATATGTATCATGATGAAATCAAAATATTGTAAGATATTGATTTAGATAAAAATATCGTTTTCATTATTTTTATCATTATTATTATTATTAAAAGAATCATTAATATCAAAACTATCATTTTTATTAAAATTATCAGAAATATCATTATTATTATAAAATATTATCTTTATTATCATATTAGGATTATTATTAAAAATTATCATTCTTGATAGAATTATTATTATAAAATATTATTATTACAATTCTTATTATGATAATATATATAGTAAATATTATTATTAAGATAAATTATATTTTTTTTACTAATATTAAAATATCGATACTATCAATTATCATTTAAAATTTATCATCGTTATTAAAACTATCATTCTATTAAAAATTATTTTTATTATCGTTTTTATTAGAATCATTAAAAAGTATAGAATTTAAAAACTATCGTTTTATTTAAAATTATAGTTACTATCAATTTAATTAGTATTATTAATATCATCATTATTACTACCATTATTATTTATATTAAGTACTTTTAATAACATTATCATTATTATTATTATCATTATTATTATTACAAAATAATATAATTTTTTTCTACTCATTATTATTATTATCAATAATATTTTATCAAATAAATATGTGATACAAATATATTTTACCACAAGTAATATAATTACATTAATAATACATATCACTATATTTTTATGATATTAAGTGAACTTTATAAATTTTATTATCTGAGATATATAAAAGTATATTTTTATCATATATAAATTTTAAATATAAATTTTTATTATTTACTTTAATAAAATCTGATAAATATATTTAAATATATAAAAAAACGACTATTTTCAAGTTATATAATAAACACGTATAGATTTTGGAAATCATTTTGAGTCAAGTTGACTTTTGTTGACTTTTGCATGATAATCTCGAGCATTAGGATTGTGATACACAATGACCTGACCTAAATTGTTAGACAGATATTGACCAACATATAAATATATATACTTAATATAGGTTCGTGAATCCGAGGCCAACCTTGCACTTGTTCAGTGCCGTCATATGCATTATTGCTACGAAATACAGTTTTGTGAGTTTCATTTGCTCCCTTTTTAAATGCTTTTGCAATATATATTTTTGGGACTGAGAATACATGAGGTGCTTTTATAAATGTTTTACGAAATAGACACAAGTAATCGAAACTACATTCTATGGTTGGATTATCGAAATCGAATAGCCCCTAATTGACGCGAATCCTAAAAATAGATCTATAGACCCTGACAAGTCCCATTCGGGTTACGAATGTTTTAGTACTTCAACGATATATACTGAGATTAAATGAGGTAGAATCATAACAGAATCATTTTAGAATGACATTATATATATGAATCGAATGGCTTATGAATCATATTTGATTGCTTGGTAGAATGACATTATTGCCTTGTTATATCATCATAAAGTGATTGTATTGTACAATCACATGTGATTGGATTCCAATTACTTGTGATTGGAATGCAATATCACAAGTGATTAGCATACAAATGCCATCACCATGTGATTTATTGATTTTATGTGCTAGCTTATGAATCATATTTGATTGCTTGGTAGAATGACATTGTTAGGTTTTCAATCACATGTGATTTTTGCAGAAATCACATGTGATTGAAGTAATGTCATCACATGTGATTGTTCTTTGTTTTAATGTGCAATTTAGTGAAATTATTTCAACGTCATAGTTAGATGTTTACATGTAGTTTTTCATTGTTTTAATTTTTAATATTTTACATGTTTTACAGGTAAACAAACTCGCAAACGCAAGGCTCCGGTTGATAAGGCTGTTTCGAAGCGTAAAACTAAAGCAAAAGTTGATGCTAAGAAGGAGTTACCTTCTCTGAGGCTTAGGACCACTCCTAAGCCGTTTGCTAATGTTATGGCTTCGCTTAATCCTGCTAAAAAGGAATGCGTGAGCAAGCTTGGGTTTCATTGTTTGTTAGATTTTAACATTGATCAACTTCCTGGTAATCTTGTCTACTTTTGCGTAGACAATCTTGATGAGAAAGCTATGGTGATTAGGACTTCTAAGGGTGATATCAAGGTTGACGCTGAAGCGGTCAAAGATGTTTTTGGCTTTGAAGATGCCGGGGTTGAATTAGTATCCCTAGATGTTATTCCTGACATCGAATTTGTTCAAAGTTTGTATGATCAGTTTCCAAAAGAACTGGGGCTTCGTGCATCGGCAATTGCTGAGAAGATTTTAAGTGCTACCGAAACCGATAGTATCTTCGAGATGAACTTCATAATGTTGTTTGTCAGCACAATGGTCACGTGCGAAAGAAATGGCATGGTTAGTCCGTTTGTCGTGACAAGGTTGGGTGATACGATCGATTTATCAACTGTCAATTGGTGTAAGTATTTGCTATCAAGTGTTAAAAGTAGCAAATCTGGTTGGAATAGATTAGATCCAAATTCTTTCTATAATGGTCCCGCTACTTTTCTTACCGTGAGTTTCCTGTTTATTATTCTTATGCTTTTTATATCTATTTTTATTTTGATTTTTGTCAAGTTTGTTTATAACTATGACTTTTCCTGTTTTTCTTTTAGCTGTTGTATCTTGACCGAACCAAGTTTGATCATCTTCCGGTTGTCCGTGGGCGTCCCGTTTTCAAGAACTGGAAAGGAGCTATTGCGGTTCGTGCAAAGAACGAGGTGGCTTTACGTGGAAATTTTGGTACTCTTGAACTTGCACCAATATTTGATCCTGAAGTAGATGTTGGAGAGGGTTTTATAGCAAATGAAGGTCAAAACGATAACATTGATTCGGTTGAGGTATTTTCCTTTATATCTATTATGTTTTGATGTTTTGATTCTGCTTTTGCCATTCACCTGTGATATGTCTTTAATTTCATTCAATTCTGCTTGCTGCTTGCAATCACATGTGATTACATTTTAACAATCACATGTGATTGTGCTTTAATTTCATGTGATTCTGCTTTCTTTCATGCCAATCACATGTGATTATGATTTAACAATCACATGTGATTCTGCTTTAATTTCAAGTGATTCTGCTTTCTGTTTGCCAATCACATGTGATTATGATTTAACAATCACATGTGATTCTGCTTTGATTTCAAGTGATTCTACTTTCTGCTTGCCAATCACATGTGATTATGATTTAACAATCACATGTGATTTTGACTTAATTTACTGCATCACCTTATAGAGTTTATTATCTAATGTGTGTGCCTTATATGCAGGACTATTGTCGAGTTATCAAGGAGAAGTTCAAGTTGGTTGATGACTTGAAAAGGTTTTTGTCAAAAAAAAATAACTGAAGGGCTGGTGAATTATCCCAACGAGAAGACTTTGATATCTTATCAAAGTAAATTGAATGAAGTTTTTAGAATGGTTAATGATGACGAGGTGAAGGTACCAATGAATGGTACCGATGAGGAGAAGAAGGAAGATGTTGAGAAGAATGATGATGATGAGAAGAAGGATGATGACAAGAAGAATGATGATGCTGAGAAGAAGTATGATGATGAACAAAATGCTATGTTTGATGAGGTTTTTGATGAGAACAATGATGATGATGAACGAAAGTCTGATGATGATGAAGATGACCAAGATGATGGAGCTAAGGATGATCAAGAAGTCCATCTTGGTTCCGATGATGAAGCCAAGAATGATGATGAAGGTCAAAAAGATGGTGAAGATGAAAAAGAAGTTAGTGAAAGTGAAAAATATACCTCTGATGAAGATGTTGAATCTGTACAAGAGAATGCTTCTTTGTCACAATGGTTTGATGTCAACGTACATGAGGTGGTTGAATGTTGTGAAATTGTTTCTTTACTTTATGCACCCACAATATCACAAAGCCTTCCAATGTTACCTGTCCATAATATACCAATATTTATAAGTTTAACCCCTCCAACTTTCCATCTTTTATCTCAGGAGGAGGCTGTTGTGGAGAAGAATGAGTTAAACATTGATAAAAGAGTTGCAGCCATCCCAAAGAAGAAGCAGATTGGAATAGTTGTTTCTTCTAAATATGTCAACAAATTGACAGCAGTTTATAACATGTTGATCGACTCCGAACTTTCAGTGGCTATGGAGTTGTTTTCAATGAAGAAAAACGCAGAGTGAGTTTTCTATACTTAATCTTGACATTAATTAGCATTTTATATCATTCAATCACATGTGATTAAATCAGTCAATCACATGTGATTATTTTTAGTCAATCATATGTGATTATATCATTCAATCACATGTGAACAAACTAAACATAGCATCACTATTGACATATACTAATTATGTTTTTATTGTATTTTGTTTTTTAGTGAAATGATATTTGAAGATAAAAAGGGGGTTTGGAACGTTCATCGTGTTAGCTTGGAATCACTTTGTCCGGGTTTATATGTTGAAGCCAGTGTGGTCGATGTCTGGAGTTATATTCTAAATCAAGAGCGACAGTTTAGAGATCCAGCTAGCCCAACAAAGTTTTTCTTTCCAACTTCAATCATTGTAAGTTTTAACTTTTAAAATTTTCTTGCCAATCACATGTGATTATGATTTAATAATCACATGTGATTGTTTTTTAATTTCAAGTGATTCTGCATTCAGCTTGACAATCACATGTGATTCTGCCTTAACACATGTTTTTTTTTTATTTTTATAGTGGTCTGGCATGTATGACGACAAGAAAATGCCAAAAGAAGTTAAACTGCAGAAATTTCAAGAAAATGTTGAATCGTTTTCCCAATGATATTTCATTTCAAAAAACTGATCTGGTATGTTAATTTTGTTTACATTCTTGTTTCATTTTTCTATAAATATCATAATCAATAATCAATTATTTGTATGCTGAAAATTTGATATATATATTTTTATAATTATTTGCCACAGGTTTTTTTCCCCATCTGCAGAAACAATCATTTCTTTGTGCTCTTGTTTGACTTGACGATTCCAAAACTCTTTATAATGGACAATGATTCGTCTTCAAACTTCCAAGAAAAATATGCTAAAGTTTTTAACCATGTGGTTAGTTTTCTTTTTTCATGTGGTTCTGCTTTCTGCTTGCCAATCACATGTGATTATGATTTAACAATCACATGTGATTTGTGCTTTAGTTTCATTAGATTCTGCTTTCTGCTTGCCAATCACATGTGATTATGATTTAACAATCACATGTGATTTGTGCTTTAATTTCAATTAATTTTGCTTTCTGCTTGCCAACTAAAATGAGTTTATGTTAGTTTATTTTTCTGATTAGTTTATTTTTCTGATTTGTTTTTCCAGAAATATTGTTTTGGTGAGCATTTAAAACTGCAAAAGCATCGATATGCAATGATGATTGAAAATATGCATCCAAGTCGAATGAAGATGTCCTGGACAACAAGAAATAATGATGTTGATTGTGGTGTTTTTGCCATGTACCATATGGAAATATTTAAAGCCACACCTGACATCGAATGGACGGAGGAGTTGTTCCCTGAATCGTTGGAACAACAAAATCAGTTGAGGAAGTTGAGAGTCCGCTATGCAGCGAAAATTTTAACTCATTCTCTAAACCAGCATGCCAACAAGATGATTCAACATGCTTCAGAATTCAAGTCATCTCATACCAAAGAAGACTACAGGCAGGTTGTTCTTTATGCACAAAAATCAAGAGTTGATCGTGTTGAAAAATCAAAGGAGTTGTTACAAAAGTGAAGCGTTTGTTATCTACTATTGTTGATTCATTGTTGTTAAACAAGTACATGTTATGTTTGTTAGCCAATCATTTTTGATTATGAATGGCCAATCACTTGTGATTTTGAATATCCATTAACTTGTGATTCTGCCAATAACTTTTGATTATGTGTTTTGATTAATGTAATCAGACTTTATGGTCACTTGTGATTCTGTCAATAACTTGTGGTTATTACTTGTGATTGTGTATTGTGATTAATGTAATCATGTGATTTAGTGTTTAGATTTTAGCGTTTAGATTTTTATATTTTAGGGTATAGGGTTTAGATTTAGGGTTTAGAATTAGTTTTTTACACGAACGGTTTAAACCCGGAAAAAAAGCGTTCCAATAACTTGTTATTGCATATTGCCAATCACTTGTGATTTTGAATGGCCAAGCACATGTGCTTACATTAAGCGAATGTGATTGTACAATTCAGAATTACAAGTATTTGTAAATCACTATAACTTTTATGATTATATAGCGAGTTAATCATGTGATTTTTAATCAAGCAATCTAATAAGACCTGTTTTTTTCACAAATTGTGTTCTGACAAATAAAAATGGTGTATCCCTTCTTCACAGCCTGCAACATCACATTAACAATCATATAAGCATAGTTACATCATTAAAAATGAATCAAAAAAATGAATCATAACAAATATTATTCATATATGATTCATAAGCCAACACATAACATTCATTTGTGATTAATCACATGTGATTGGACAATCACAATCACAAGTGATTGGACTAATTCATAATTCTACCAACACATAAAAATATATGTAATTTTGGGCGGAGGGGCAATTTCGTCATTTTACTGTAAAAATTTTGTACACACACTCCACCCATCTCGTGCATTCCTCACTATTGCACACACCATCTATAACGTTCTTCTCTCTCTATCTCCATTCTAGGGTTTTCCATCTGGAACGAATTTCTTCATCGCCATCAATTATCTTAGGTTTTTTCGATTCGATCAACAATCAAACGTTTCATCTTCAATGGCGAAATCATCTGAATCTCTGGCTAAAACACATGCTTCGGGTAAAGCACAATCTTCGGTTAAAGCTCAAGGTCCGGCGAAATCACAAGCTCCGACCAAAATACAAGATCCGGCGAAAACAAAAGCTCCGGCTAAACTAAAAGCTCCGGCCAAAGCTCTA
This sequence comes from Rutidosis leptorrhynchoides, assembly GCF_046630445.1. Lineage (NCBI taxonomy): Eukaryota > Viridiplantae > Streptophyta > Magnoliopsida > Asterales > Asteraceae > Rutidosis > Rutidosis leptorrhynchoides. The sequence continues at coordinate 373,323,912 of NC_092335.1, read as the reverse complement.
GGTAATTTTACTATGTTTTATTTCGAATTAATCAAGTGTTTTTTCTATTTTCATTGTTTTCTTAATTTTTTTAGTTTTTTTTAGAGATATTGCTTCGTGATTTGTTTGTGTTTACTATTTTTTCAGCAATCAATCAACTGTTTATTGTATTTCATTTTTTTTCTTAAATTTTTAGGGTTTTTTTAGAGATATAGTGATTCGTGTTTCTTTTTCAAATCACATGTGATTTGTTTGTGATTATCTTATGTGTGTTATTTACCATTATATTTACATGTTTTACAGTTATTTCTCTGCATGCATTTTGTCCATTGTAATGTTAGTGATTAATGCCATCACTTTTGATTTATGCATTTTACTAATTACTTGTGATTCTGCATTTACCAATCACTTGTGATTCTGCTTTGATAATCACTTGTGATTTTTTATTTACCAATCACTTGTGATTCTGCTTTGCCAGTCACTTGTGATTCTGCTTTGCCAATCACTTGTGATTATGCTTTTCCAATCACTTGTGATTCTCCATTACCAATCACTTTCCTGGTTTCAATCAAATGTGATTACAAATAGATGTTAACAATTGACCTCATCTGTTATTTATTTGGTTTAATGTTACTGATCTACTTTTGTAAAATGCTTTTTTTACAGGTAAGAGGAAAGAACATCCCTCTACCAATGAAGATAGTAAACCAAAACTGAAATGAAAAGGTGGTGTTGCTGTTGATAAACCTGAAATTTCCAAGTTGCCTACTCTCAGGCTTAGGACCACTCCTGCGCAATTTGCGAAGGTTATGTGCTCTTTGACCGCTGAGCAAAAAGAATGTGTTCGTAGACTTGGGTTTAGTTCTTTAATTGGCTTCAACATAAATGAGTTACCTGGTAACCTAGCTTACTATGTTGTTGATAACTTTGATGGTGATGCTATGGTTATACGAACGAGAAAAGGGGATATTAAAGTTGATGCTGAATCAGTCAAAGACGTCTTTGGAATTGAAGACGATGGTGTTGACATAGGCTCTTTGGAAATTAAGATTGATAGTGCTTTTGTTAAAAGATGGAAGGCTCAGTTTGAAGAAGGTATGAGCTACCGTTCATCAACACTTTGTAATTTGATTCTGAGCTCACCTGAAGTCGATAGCATTTTTGAGATGAATTTTATAATGTTATTCACGAACACGATGGTTACGTGTGAAAGAAACGGGAAGTTGACTGATTATGTGTTGACAAGGCTGGCTGATGATGTTGCTATATCAAGCATCAACTGGTGTAGTTATCTTCTTAATTCATTGAAGTATAGCAAAAATTTTTGGAACAGAAACTTTCCCAAGAAGAGTTTCTACAATGGTGCTGCTACCTTTCTTTCTGTGAGTTGTCTTCTCCATTGTTTTTTATGCTTGTTACATCTATTTTCACAATTTGGTTAATAACATTAATTATTTTTTTTTTACTCTTTTTGTCTTACCTGCTATATCTGGACAGGACCAAGTTTGATCTCTTTCCTGTTGTTCGTGGACGTCCAGTTTTTAAAAACTGGAAAGGTGCCATTACTGTTCGTGCAAACAAAGAGGCTTCACTTGGATCATTTGGTACTTTGGAACTTGCACCAAAGTATGATCCAGAAGCAGATGGAGAGGGCTTTTTAAAAATTGAAGATAACAATGATAATTTTGGTCTACTTGAGGTATTTTTTAAACTCATTCATATGACTTGTGATTCTGCATGATTTTTTAAACTCATTCATACTTATTAATATCACTTGTGATTCTGCATGCCAATCACTTGTGATTCTGCATGCCAATCACTTGTGATTCTGCATGCCAATCACTTGTAATCACTTGTGATTCTGCATGCCAATCACTTGTGATTCTGCATGCCAATCACTTGTAATCACTTGTGATTCTGCATGCCAATCACTTGTGATTCTGCATGCCAATCACTTGTGATTCTGCATGCAATCACTTGTGATTCTGCATGCCAATCACTTGTGATTCTGCATGCCAATCACTTGTGATTATGCATGCAATCACTTGTGATGCATGCCAATCACTTGTGATTCTGCATGCCAATCACTTGTGATTGAATTTACATAATCACTTGTGATTTTTCATACTTATTCCAACCTTTTTTCATATTATTTGCAGGAATATTTTCAAGTCATTGACGAGAAATTCAAAATGGTTGATGACTTGAAACAATTTCTGTTGAAGAAAATAACTGAAGGTTTATCAAAATTTCCAAATGAGAAGACTTTGATATCTTATCAAAGTAGATTGAAGCAAGTTTTTAGAATCAATGATGGTGATGTTGATGAGAAGCTTGAAAAGAAATGTGAGGATGATGAGAAGAATGCTGAGGATAAAGAGATTAAGGTTAAAAATGATTCGAAGATGGTTGAGTGCGAGGAGAAGGCTACTAATGATGATGATGATGATGATGATGATGATGATGATGATGATGATGATGAGGATGATGAAAAGCATGATGATGATGATGAAGAAGAAGAAGAAGAAGAAGAAGAAGAAAAGACTGAGTCTGATGAAGATGATGAGGTTAGTGGTCATGAAATTGAGATTGAAGCGAATTCTAATGAAGAAGTTGTACGGCTTGATCAAGATGATGAGGGTAAGGGTAAGGGTCCCGAAGATGTTGTAAAAGAAGTTTGTGAAGGTGCCGATAATTCTGATGTAGATGTTGAAGAGCAAGCTTCTTTGACACAATGGTTTGATCTGAATGTTAACGAGGTTGTTGAATGTTGTGAAATTGTTTCTTTACTTGTTAATGCACCCACAACATTGGATAGTCTTCCAATGTTAGCTGTTCATAATACCCCAACATTTAATAGTTTAACCCCTCCAACCTTTCATCTTTTATCTCAGGAGGAGGTTAGTGAGGAGAAGAAGTCTAAGAAGGGAAAAAAGAAACTGATTATGAGATCTACGAAAGTTGCTATGGCTTCTCCATATGTCAATAGGTTGACGGCAGTTTCGGACCTGTTGACTAACTCCGAAGTGGCTTTGGCTATGGATTTGTTTTCAATGCAAAGAAACGCTTGGTGAGTTTTCTATACTTTTTTCTTAATCTAAATAGCACTTTATATCATTTGATTCACATGTGATTATATTAGTCAATCACAAGTGCTTATGTTTTCCAGTCACATGTTATTAATCAAACATAGAATTAGTATTTGACAAATAGTAATTCTGTTTTATTGTATTTTTTTAGTGATCTTGTATTTGAAGTTAAAAATGCCGATTGGAATGTTCACCGTGTCACGATGGAATCACTTTGTCCTGATTTATATATTGAGGCTGGTGTGGTTGATATTTGGAGCTTTATACTAAACCACGAGCGTAGGTATAGAGATCCAGCCAGCCGAACAAGGTTTTTATTTCCAACGTCAATCATTGTAAGTTAACTTTTAAATTTTATTTACATATATCATACTGTACAATCACTTGTGATTCAGCATGCCAATCACTTGTGATTCAGCACGCCAATCACTTGTGATTCAGCACGCCAATCACTTGTGATTCAGCACGCCAATCACTTGTGATTCAGCATGCCAATCATATTTATTGTTTGCATTTATTTTGTTAAAGTTTTTAATATATGTTCGTTTATTTTATACAGTGGACATACATGTATGACAACAGTTTGAAAAAAGAAGCTAAACTCAAGTCATTTCAAGAAAATGCGTCATCATTGTTTAAAGTGTTTCCCAACGATGTTTCTTTCCACAAAACTGAGCTGGTATGTTATTTTACTTTACATTTTTGTTTATTTTTTCGGTAATATAATAATTAATTATATTTTTTATGCTGAAAATTAATTGTTTTATTTTAATTCTTTTCTACAGGTGTTTTTTCCAATCTGCAGAAATGATCATTTCTTTGTCCTTGTGTTTGATTTGAAAGTTCCAAAGCTCTTCATACTTGACAATGCTAAACTAACGATGCACTTCAACGCAAAATATCTCAAAGTTTGCAACCTTGTGGTTAGTTTATCTTCTTTTTTTTTAATTAACTTGTTTTGTATATTTAAACGTGTCATTAGACTATTCAATCACATGTGATTGAATGATACAATCACATTATACAATCACATTATACAATCACATGTGATTACAAACAATCATTAGCACATGTGATTTTGAAAAGCTGATCTTTATTTTTCTGATTTGTTTTCTCAGCAATATTGCTTTGGTGAGCATCTTCAATCTCAAAATCATCCAAAGGCGAAGAAGATTCAAGAAATTCATCCAAGTAGAATCAAGATTCCATGGATTACGAGAGACAATGCTGTTGATTGTGGAGTTTTTGCCATGTACCACATGGACAGATTTAAAGCCACACCCGAGACAGATTGGACTGAGGAATTGGCTTGTGAATCGTCGGTTCAAAATAATCAGCTCAGGAAGTTGAGGGTTCGGTATGCAGCAAAAATTTTAACACATCCTCTAAATTTACATTCCAAGCAGATGATTATAAATGCAAATCGGTTCAACATTCTTCATTCAAAAGAAGAATATAGGAACGTTGTTTTGACTGCAAAAAACTCAAGATATGAGCGGGTTGAGAGATCAAAGGAGTCCTTGCCAAATATCAAGTGAAGTGTTATGTTGAAAAACAATATAAGATGTTATTTTTGCTGAACTTTTTATGTGTTAACAAATTTGTTATTTGGTACACAATATTTTTTAGCATATCTATGTTTTTGTTGAATGGTAAATCACATTGTATGGACTATGGTTTTTAATCACTTGTAATACTATGGTTTATGATTGACAATCACTTGTATCTTTAATCATTTATTTATTCTTTACCAATCACTTGTGATTCTGCATTGTTAATCACCAATCACTTTTGATTCTGCATTGTTTAATCACTTGTGATTGTTAATCAATTGTGATTCAGTATTTGGCAATCACTTGTGTTGTTAATCACTTGTGATTCTTCGTTACCAATCACTTGTGTTGGTTTTTAATCACTTGTAATACTATGGTTTATGATTGACAATCACTTGTATCTTTAATCATTTATTTATTCTTTACCAATCATTTGTGATTCTGCATTGTTAATCACCAATCACTTGTGATTCTGTATTTGGAAATCACTTGTGTTGTTAATCACTTGTGATTCTTCGTTACCAATCACTTGTGATTCTGTATTTGGCAATCATTTGTGTTTTAAATCACTACCAATCACTTGTGATTCTGTATTTGGCAATCACTTGTGATTCTGCATTGTTAATCACTTGTGATTCTTCGTTACCAATCACTTGTGATTCTGTATTTGGCAATCATTTGTGTTTTTAATCACTACCAATCACTTGTGATTCAGTATTGTTAATCACTTGTGATTCTGTATTTGGCAATCATTTGTGTTTTTAATCACTACCAATCACTTGTGTTTTTAATTCACTTGTGATTCTGCATTGTTAATCACTTGTGATTCTGTATTTGAAAATCACTTGTGATTCTGCATTGTTAATCACTTGTGATTATGTATTTGGCAATCATTTGTGTTTTTAATCACTACCAATCACTTGTGTTTTTAATTCACTTGTGATTCTTCATTGTTAATCACTTGTGATTCTGTATTTGGCAATCATTTGTGTTTTTAATCACTCATTATCAACCAATCACATGTGATTCTTCAATACCAATCACTTGTGATTCTGTATTTGGCAATCATTTATGAAGAATCACTTATTTTTAATCACTTATTCATTATCTACCAATCACTTGTGATTCTGTATTTGGCAATCATTTGTGTTTTTCAATGTTAATCACCAATCACTTGTGTTTTTAATCACTTATTCATTATCTACCAATCACTTGTGATTCTTCATTGGCTTATCTAATCACATATGATTGAAACACCTCAAAATTGTATGAAAATAAAAACATAAAAAATGTAATTCAAGCATTTCATAGGAACATCAGAATTTCACAATTGTACGAAAGAGAATAAAAAAATAAAAAAAATTGTTAAATAATTCAGTAGTAACTTCAGATTTCTGAAGTTTCTGCTTGTTCTTTTGCTTTCTTTTTTTTGTCACAGGTCCTCTGATTGTGATCGTCACGTCCACATTTACCACAAGTAAGCTTTCTCTTTTTGCTTTCCTTTATTGCTTTCTCTTTTCCGCTCATTAGACGCTTATCATTTGCACATCCTTTGTAATTCCCAACAGGTGGGTTTTGTATTTCTATTGTACTAGGCTTTGAAACTCCAATCATGTTTCCAATTATATCATCATTCTTCTTTGACGGTTTTGGCACTTGAGCTTCAACTTCTTTCTTCAACAATTTAAGTTTTTCAAGAATCACTTTTAGCATATTTTCATCACTGCCTACAAGTTCCACACAATCATAAACAACTGAGGTAATTTCATTAACAGAATCTTGTACAACTATGTTTTCATTGCCATATCTATTTCTCCTTGATCTTAACTCGGGTGGTATTATGTCCCTTCTCCAACGTCTCATTATGTATTTTTCAGGGATTTCTTCTATGTTCTTGTTCTTTAAAACCAAAAAACAGTGTCTACACAGAAGACCATATCGTAGATAGTGTCTACATGTACATACCATTGATCCGTCTTTGCTGTTATGAAGTACCTTCAAAAAAAATATATATATATATTATCAATCACATGTGATTGATAAAAAGATTTTGATTGGATTGACCAATCACAGGTGATTACATATATAAACAGACATGTAAATGTTTTTCTCAGGTTCTGATATAAGTGGCTACATTTTTATGTGATTATAAACATAAACATAGATGTAAATAAATTTTACCTTGTAATGGAAGAACTGTTTTTCTTCATTCGAACCCTCTTTTGTCTTCTCTTTTTCCTCTTTAACAACATAGATTTCCGTTTCTTCCTCCTTGTCCATTTTATCCAATAAACAGCTATACAATGCTTCATAAATCTCTTTTTGAACGATTGCAAAAATAGCATGTGTGTAAACCTTTAATGCATGCTTTTCAATTTTCAGCTGAGTTAACAATTTTGGATTTTTCTTGATTGTCTGTGCATCCAAAGATTCTTGCTTTGACCTCTGTTTTAACATTGCAGATTCAAAGCCGTCCATAAAAGTTAACAGATTTGCTGCAGATCTTGTAAAGTTTGAAAAAAAAGCATTCTCACTCTCAGATCTTGAAGTAGTTCGCATCAAACCAAACATTTCAGTGTCGATAAAATATGCTGGTATCCAAGTTGATCTAATATCAAACATATGTTTGAACCAACTATCATTTTTCAATGAGAAATCGTGCATCAACTTTTCCCATCTTTCTTCAAAAACATTTGGTTCGATATACATATTCCAAACAAGCTTATTAAGTCTATTCTTGAAGTCTTTTTCTACTTCATCTTCAATAGTAGGAATTGCTTCTTGAATCTGTAATTACATATCATTTTTTAATCATTCATATTAAGCAAATCATGTATCATTAAACATTTCAATCACATGTGATTAAATACATTTGTTGTTTGATAACAATATTCATACCTTTGATGGCACCTTTCGCATAATGTGCCACATGCATAGTCTATGTTTTGCCGTCTTAAAAACTGCTTTTATCGCTATCGCCATTGATTTGTCCTGATCTGTCACTATCATGTTTGGCTCTTTCCCGAATGTCTTCATGAAACATGTAAGAAGCCATGTGTAACTCTCAGCTGTTTCATCCCTGATCAATCCCGCAGCAACAGTGACACACCTATGGTGGTTATCTATGCCAGTAAATGGTACAAATTTCATGTTGTACCTGTCATTAATCCAATTAACATGTCAATCACATGTGATTAGAAATTGTAATGAGCCAAATAACATGTCAATCACATGTGATCAGAAACTATAATGAGCCAAGAAAACATGTCAATCACAAGTGATTGTAAACTTTAATGATGCAGAAAACATGACAATCACAAGTAATTACAAACCCTGGTGAGCCAGAAAACATGTCAATCACATGTGATTAGATAGTCTAGTGAGCCAGAAAACATACCTGTTCGTTCTATACGTTACATCAAATGAGATTATGTCACTAAACTCCTTGTAGTTGCATTTTGCAACTTCATCGGCCCAGAAAATTGAATGTAGTTGACTTTTTTCAAGCTTGTACTCAAATGAAAAACCAGGAACATATTTCTTCCGTTCTTCCATTTTGTTAACGAGCATTTGAGAATCACTTGCATTGATAAAAACATTCAAATCTCGTCTCCAGTTTCTGAAATCAGTTACAGTCCCATGCACATTTTTCTCAGACCCTTTCATATTGCTATAAACTTCGTATGCTTTTGTTGGACCAATATTTGACACTGACGAATGGTATACAAACAACTGCTCTGCATACTTCATCTGTCTTTCCGCTTTACTTAAATGTCGGTACTCTTGGGGTAGCAACTCATGATTATGGTGTTCTTGAAAGTCGGACAGTATAAACATATTAGTTCCATACACCCAATCGAATTTAACCCTAGCCCTACATCCGGTGCATTCCATGTTGCTTTTCCTAATTGGCTTTTTACTACTTTGCAATGTGTCAAAGTTCACTTGCATTGGCACACCACCTCTATTGCACAAGTAATATTTCTGCTTCACCAACCCAGATTTTGTAGTCTTTTGAGTTGACTTTCGTATGTCAAAACATGCATGAAACGCGTATAACCTATACATTTTTTCACACTCGTCAAGTGTTCCATAATTTTTTCCAACAACTGGTAGTAAACTCTCATCAACAATTGGTGCATAATACAATGAACCACCTGGTGTTGCTTTTTTACGTGTTGTACCTACTATTGGTGTATCTATACCTGTCCAAAAAAAAAATAGACAATCACATGTGATTTAAATGTTCACTAAATATAACTTAAACAACTAACACATGATCAGTGACTAATAAGTTACTTTCACTCATTCATATCTAATAAAGACAATCACATGTGATTTAACTGTTATTTACTCATTCATATGACAAATGACTAAAACAATCACAAGTGATTTTTAACAAGAAACAAGTGCATGATAAGAGACACAGATATACATATCACATATAGTATTATCATAAAACAAAATCACATGTGATTAAATAAAGATAATCACATGTGATTGAATATATACAATCACAGTATAATCACAGGTATTAAATTACAGTAATGTATCATCATAATACCCAATCACATGTGATCCAATACGAAAAAATTTACAATATGTTTTATTTCATCATACGTATAATCACAGGTATTAACATAAAACAAAATCACATGTGATTAAATAAAGATAATCACATGTGATTGAATATATACAATCACAGTATAATCACAGGTATTAAATTACAGTAATGTATCATCATAATACCCAATCACATGTGATCCAATACGAAAAAATTTACAATATGTTTTATTTCATCATACGTATAATCACAGGTATTAATATAAAACAAAATCACATGTGATTAAATAAAGATAATCACATGTGATTGAATATATACAATCACAGTATAATCACAGGTATTAAATCACAGTAATGTATCATCATAATACCCAATCACATGTGATCCAATACGAAAAAAAAACATACCTGTAGCGTTATCTATAATTTCTTCATCACTGATCTCGTATTCTACTTCAATTGGTTCGTTTTCTGGCTCCATTGCTTCGTATTCTTCTTCCATTGATTAATTGATTGGACAATTTGATTCGCAGCAGTGAAACGATCATGCAACAAAATACATATCATTAAACTCAATCACATGTGATTGACTAACTTGAAATTTACAACAGTTCAGTTTCTGTCTTCATTCTATTTATGATTATCACTTTAACTGGAATTTACATGTGATTGACAAAGAAATTACTCAAATTCAAAGTAAATACTGTTTCATCCAAATTTAATCACATGTGATTAAAGAAGAAACAATACACATACCTTCAGCATTCTGGATTTTGATTTGTTCTTCGTTACTGATATCGATTTCTGGTTCCATTTTGCTTAAATTGAAGGTGAATATCAATTGATTTTGAGAAGAATTCGTATATCCTGCAATTTTTGAGTGATCGACTGCTTATACTAATTAACGTTAAATCCGTTAGAATCGTTAACGGTGTTATAACGGTGTTAACGAGGTTGAAGATGACCGATCGGTCGCCGGAGAAACGTTAATCGCCGATCGCCAGGAGCCTGTTAGGGTTTTGAGGGATTTGATCGATAGCCTTCGAGGTTTTGTCAAGTACGTAAGGGTGTAATTGGCAAAAGACGAAAATACCCTTCCAGTACAAATTGGTGGTTTAATCTGGTGCATTGATCAAAAAAGATCCAAAGGCTGAGATGTGTTCCTTGATTCTCAACCTTTTACTTGTTTTCTTCTGATTACAACTCTAGAATACATGTATAATACAATATAAGTTAGCTAGGATATGATTTGTATAGAATTGTTACAATATTTCCCGTAGCTACAACAATCAAAAAATATCCAATCTTGTTTTACCCATAACTTCTTCGTTTTAAATCTGTTTTGAGTGAATCAAATTGCTATGGTTTCATATTGAACTCTATTTTATGAATCTAAACAGAAAAAGTATAAGTTTATAGTCAGAAATATAAGTTACAAGTCGTTTTTGTAAGAGGTAGTCATTTCAGTCGAAAGAACGACGTCTTGATGACCATTTTGAAAAACATACTTCCACTTTGAGTTTAACCATGATTTTTGGATATAGTTTCATGTTCATAAGAAAAATAATTTTCCCATAAGAACAACTTTTAAATCAAAGTTTATCATAGTTTTTAATTATCAAACCCAAAACAGCCCGTGGTGTTACTACGACGGCGTATGTCCGGTTTTACGGTGTTTTTCGTGTTTCCAGGTTTTAAATCATTAAGTTAGCATATCATATAGATATAGAACATGTGTTTAGTTGATTTTAAAAGTCAAGTTAGAAGAATTAACTTTTGTTTGCGAACAAGTTTAGAATTAACTAAACTATGTTCTAGTGATTTCAAGTTTAAACCTTCGAATAAGGTAGTTTTATATATATGAATCGAATGATGTTATGAACATCATTACTACCTCAAATTTTGTGGATAAACCTACTGGAAATGAGAAAAATAGATCTAGCTTCAAAGAATCCCTGGATGGCTTGAAAGTTCTTGAAGCAGAATCATGACACGAAAACAAGTTCAAGTAAGATTTCCACTCGAAATAAGATTGTTATAGTTATAGAAATTGAATCAAAGTTTGAATATGAGTATTATCTTGTATTAGAAAGATATCTTACTGTAAATAAGAAAGATTTCTTGAGGTTGGATGATCACTTTACAAGATTGGAAGTAAGCTAGCAAACTTGGAAGTATTCTTGATTTTATGAAACTAGAACTTATAGAATTTATGAAGAACACTTAGAACTTGAAGATAGAACTTGAGAGAGATCAATTAGATGAAGAAAATTAAAGAATGAAAGTTTTTGTAGGTGTTTTTGGTCATTGGTATATGGATTAGATATAAAGGATGTGTAATTTTGTTTACATGCAAATAAGTCATGAATGATTACTAATATTTTTGTAATTTTATGAGATATTTCATGCTAGTTACTAAATGATGGTTCCCACATGTGTTAGGTGACTCACATATGCTACTAAGAGCTGATCATTGGAGTGTATATACCAATAGTACATACATCTAAAAGCTGTGTATTGTACGAGTATGAATACGGGTGCATACGAGTAGAGTTGTTGATGAAACTGAACGAGGATGTAATTGTAAGCATTTTTGTTAAGTAGAAGTATTTTTATAAGTGTCTTGAATTCTTTTAAAAGTGTATGAATACATATTAAAACACTCTATGTATATACATTTTAACTGAGTCGTTAAGTCATCGTTAGTCATTACATGTAAATGTTGATTTGAAACCTTTAAGATAACGATCATGTTAAATGTTGTTAACCCAATGTTTATTATATCTAATGAGATGTTAAATTATTACATTATCATGATATTATGATATATTAATATATCTTAGTATGATATATATACAGTTAAATGTTGTTACAACGATAATCGTTACTTATATGTCTCGTTTCGAAATCATTAAGTTAGTAGTCTTATTTTTACATATGTAGTTCATTGTTAATACACTTAATGACATGTTTACTTATCATTTATCATGAATAAACATAGTATATCAATATCTTAATATGATTCATATGTATTTAGTAAGACGTTGTTATAACGATAATCGTTATATATATCGTTTCGAGTTTCTTAATTCAATAAACTCAATTTTATGTATATAACTCAGTGTTAAAATACCTAATGAGATACTTAATTATCATAATATCATGTTAACTATATATATAATCATATATATATATATCATCATATAGTTGTTACAAGTTTTAACGTTCGTGAATCACCGGTCAACTTGGGTGGTCAATTGTCTATATGAAACCTATTTCAATTAATCAAGTCTTAACAAGTTTGATTGCTTAACATGTTGGAAACATTTTATCATGTAAATAACAATTTCATTTAATATATATCTACATGTAAAAGTTCGGGTCACTACAGTACCTACCCGTTAAATAAATTTCGTCCCGAAATTTTAAGCTGTTGGAGGTGTTGACGTATCTTCTGGAAATAAGTGCGGGTATTTCTTCTTCATCTGATCTTCTCGTTCCCAGGTGAACTCGGGTCCTCTACAAGTATTCCATCGAACCTTAACAATTGGTATCTTGTTTTGCTTAAGTCTTTTAACCTCACGATCCATTATTTCGACGGATTCTTCGATAAATTGAAGTTTTTCGTTAATTTGGATTTCGTCTAATGGAATAGTGAGATCTTCTTTAGCAAAACATTTCTTCAAATTCGAGACGTAGAAAGTGTTATGTACAGCCGCGAGTTGTTGAGGTAACTCAAGTCGGTAAGCTACTGGTCCGACGCGATCAATAACCTTGAATGGTCCAATATACCTTGGGTTTAATTTCCCTCGTTTACCAAATAGAACAACGCATTTCCAAGGTGCAACCTTAAGCATGATCATCTCTCCAATTTCAAATTCTATATCTTTTCTTTTAATGTCGGCGTAGCTTTGTCGACTTTGGGCGGTTTTCAACCGTTGTTGAATTTGGATGATCTTCTCGGTAGTTTCTTGTATTATCTCCGGACCCGTAATCTGTCTATCCCCTACTTCATTCCAACAAATCGGAGACCTGCACTTTCTACCATAAAGTGCTTCAAACGGCGCCATCTCAATGCTTGAATGGTAGCTGTTGTTGTAGGAAAATTTTGCTAACGGTAGATGTCGATCCCAACTGTTTCCGAAATCAATAACACATGCTCGTAGCATGTCTTCAAGCGTTTGTCTCGTCCTTTCGCTCTGCCCATCAGTTTGTGGATGATAGGCAGTACTCATGTCTAGACGAGTTCCTAATGCTTGCTGTAATGTCTGCCAGAATCTTGAAATAAATCTGCCATCCCTATCAGAGATAATAGAGATTGGTATTCCATGTCTGGAGACGACTTCCTTTAAATACAGTCGTGCTAACTTCTCCATCTTTTCATCTTCTCTTATTGGCAGGAAGTGTGCCAATTTGGTGAGACGATCAACTATTACCCAAATAGTATCAAAACCACTAGCAGTCCTTGTCAATTTAGTGATGAAATCCATGGTAATGTTTTCCCATTTCCATTCCAGGATTTCGGGTTGTTGAAGTAGACCTGATGGTTTCTGATGCTCCGCTTTGACCTTAGAACACGTAAAACATTCCCCTACGTATTTAGCAACATCGGCTTTCATACCTGGCCACCAAAAATGTTTCTTGAGATTCTTGTACATCTTCCCCGTTCCAGGATGTATTGAGTATCCGGTTTTATGAGATTCTCTAAGTACCATTTCTCTCATATCTCTAAATTTTGGTACTCAAATTATTTCAGCCCTATACCGGGTTCCGTCTTCTCGAATATTAAGATGCTTCTCCGATCCTTTGGGTATTTCATCCTTTAAGTTTCCCTCTTTTAAAACTCCTTGTTGCGCCTCCTTTATTTGAGTAGTAAGGTTAGTGTAAATCATTATATTCATAGATTTTACACGAATGGGTTCTCTATCCTTTCTGCTCAAGGCGTCGGCTACCACATTTGCCTTTCTTGGGTGGTAACGAATCTCAAAGTCGTAATCATTCAACAATTCAATCCATCTGCGCTGCCTCATGTTCAGTTGTTTCTGATTAAATATGTGTTGAAGACTTTTGTGGTCGGTATATATAATACTTTTGACCCCATATAAGTAGTGCCTCCAAGTCTTTAATGCAAAAACAACCGCGCCTAATTCCAAATCATACGTCATTTAATTCTGCTCGTGAATCTTCAATTGTCTAGACGCATAAGCAATTACTTTCATTCGTTGCATTAATACAAAACCGAGACCTTGCTTTGAGGCGTCACAATATATCACAAAATCATCATTCCCTTCAGGTAATGACAATATAGGTGCCGTAGTTAACTTTTTCTTCAACAATTGAAACGCTTTTTCTTGTTCATCCTTCCATTCAAATTTCCTCCCTTTATGCGTTAATGCAGTCAAGGGTTTTGTTATTTTAGAAAAATCTTGGATGAATCTCCCGTAATAACCAGCTAGCCCTAAAAATTGGCGTATGTGTTTCAGAGTTTTTGGGGTTACCACTTTTCAACGGTTTCAATCTTTGCTGGATCCACCTGAATACCTTCTTTGTTCAGTATATGACCGAGGAATTAAACTTTTTCCAACCAAAATGCACACTTTGAAAACTTAGCGTACAGTTTTTCTTTTCTCAGCAACTCCAGCACTTTTCTCAAATGTTCTTCGTGCTCTTGATCATTCTTCGAGTAAATAAGTATGTCATCGATGAAAACAATGACAAACTTGTCAAGATATGGCCCACACACTCGGTTCATGAGGTCCATAAACACAAGCTAGTGCATTAGTTAATCCAAACGGCATAACCATAAACTCGTAATGACCGTAACGCGTCCTAACTGTAGTCTTTGGAATATCATCCTCCTTCACCCGCATTTGATGATATCCAGAACGTAAATCGATCTTCGAATAAACAGACGAGCCTTGTAGTTGATCAAATAAGTCGTCGATTCTCGGTAGTGGGTAGCGGTTCTTGATGGTAAGTTTCTTCAACTCTCGGTAGTTGATACACAACCTGAATGTACCATCTTTCTTCTTGACAAACAAAACAGGAGCTCCCCATGGTGATGTGCTTGGTCGAATGAAACCACGCTCTAAAAGTTCCTGTAACTGACTTTGTAATTCTTTCATTTCGCTGGGTGCAAGTCTGTATGGAGCACGAGTTATTGGTGCAGCTCCTGGTACAAGGTCTATTTGAAATTCAACGTATCGATGTGGGGGTAATCCCGGTAATTCTTTCAGAAATACATCGGGAAATTCTTTTGTGACGGGAACATCACTGATGTTCTTTTCTTCAGGTTTAACTTCCTCGATGTGTGCTAGAATGACGTAACAACCTTTTCTTATTAGTTTTTGCGCCTTCAAACTACTAATAAGATTTAATTTCTCGTTGTTCTTTTCTCTGTACACCATTAAACGTTTTCCTTTTTCACGCATAATGCGAATCGCATTTTTGTAACAAACGACCTCTGCTCTTACCTTCTTCAACCAGACCCTGCCAATTATTACATCAAAACTCCCTAACTCGACTGGTATTAAATTAATCTTAAACGTTTCATCACCCAGTTTAATTTCTCTATCCCGACATATATTATCTGCTGAAATTAATTTACCATTTGCTAATTCAAGTAAAAATTTATTATCCAAAGGCGTCAATGGGCAACTTAATTTAGCACAAAATTCTCTACTCATATAGCTTCTATCCGCACCCAAATCAAATAAAACATAAGCAGATTTATCGTCAATAAGAAACGTACCCGTAACAAGCTCTGGGTCTTCCTATGCTTCTGCCGCATTAATATTGAAAACTCTTCCACAGCCCTGCCTATTAGTATTCCCCTGATTCGGGAAATTTCTAATAATGTGGCCCGATTTTCCACATTTATAACAAACAGCGTTGGTATTACTTGCTCCGACACTATTCGTTTCGGCATTACTTGTTCCGACATTATTTGTTCCTTTAGTTCTGTTAAACTTTGGTCCGTAGACCTCACACTTTGTCGCGCTATGACCATTTATTTTACACCTGTTGCGAAATGTCGTACAAAACCCCTGATGATTTTCTTCACACCTATGACATGGCTGTTTTTGGTTTTTGTTGCCGTTGTTGTTATTGAGGTTGTTGTTGGGGTTGTTATTGTTGTTGAAACAGTTATTGTAGTTGTTGTTGTTGTTGGGATGTTTGTTGTAGTTATTGTTAGGATTGCGGTTATTGTTGTGATTGTTGTTACGGTTGTTGGGATAGTTATTGCGATTGTGGTTGTAATTGTTGTTGTTGTTGTTGTACTAGTGACTCTTGTCACCGTTTTCCTCCCACTTCCTCTTGAGTTGTTTCGTGTTGGCTTCTTCGGTCGCCTGCTCTTTAATTCTTCCCTCAATCTGATTTATGAGTTTATGAGCCATTCGACTTGCCTTCTGTATAGAAGCGGGCTCGTGTGAACTCACATCTTCTTGAATCCTTACTAGTAACCCTTTTACAAATGCGTCGATATTCTCTTCTTCATTTTCGAATGTTCCTGGACATAATAGGCACAATTCTGTGAATCGTCGTTCATATGTGGTAACGTCGAACCCTTGTTATATTACATACAAATATTCTTCAAACTTACAACTTCGCTATATTACATATAACATGAAATATAGTACACTTTGATACAGGACAGTTTTTGAAGATAAACCTAGTTAATATGCAAGTTGTTCAGCAAAGGAAATAAAGACACGTAGTTCATAAGTCCAGAAACAAGTCATACATTCTGGTTTTACTAAGACGACTTCCTATCCTTGGTCTTGTGGAAAATAACCATTATGACCATTGGCTAGGCAACATGTTGTAATGTCGTCAAAAGCACGAGGGTTTCGTAATGTCCAACAGCCCCGTAATAATCTAAAAACCTTGTTTCTCACCCCAACTACTGAATCCGTCACTTGTGGGAAGATGTTATTTAAAAGTTGCAATCCGATGTTCTTTTTCTCACTTTGGTAAGAAGCGAACATCACTAACCCGTAAGCATAACATGCTTCTTTATATTGCATGTTAGAAGCTCTTTCTAATTCACGAAATCCTATGTTGGGATATGTTGAGTCAAAATAAGTTCTTAACCCGTAGCGTAAAATTGCATTTGGGTTCCCCGCATTTAACGCTTTAAAGAAAACACGGCGTAACTTACGGTCTCCCCAATGTGATATAGCCCACCTATCAAAGGAAAGCCTTTTATAAACTAAGGCATTTCTGGAAAGTCTTTCAAATATTTGACAAGTTAATTTCGCCATAACTAAATGTGCTGATGAATTCTGACCAACTCTAGACAAGATTTCCTCAATCATATCCTCTGGTAGGTCTTCTAAAATATTCGGTTGTCTACCCTTAACGTCCATTTTGTTTTTATACTGTAAAATAGACAATGATTAGATTCGTAAAAGATAATTAACAAACAATACAAGCAATTTTTACATAGAACATAAAAGTACAAGCACACTACAATACATATAATACACAACATGATTACAACCCTCAAATCTGAATCACTGGTTTCTTCTTCTTCGGACTTGGTTCGTTTTCCTAATTTTCTAGGGATATATGGTGTTCCTCTAATACGAGTCGTCGTTTTCCACAATGGTTTAGAAAAACCTGGTGGTTTAGAGGTTCCCGGGTTATTGTTACAATTTATGAAGTACGGACGTTGCCGATACATATAAATTCATCGGGGTTGGAATCAGGTTTCTCTATTTTTATACCTTTTCCCTTATTATTTTCTTTTGCTTTATTAAATTGGGTCGAGGTGATTTCTATAACATCATCGGAATCCTCGTAGGGATCCGATTCATCAGAAAATTGGTAATCTTCCCAATATTTTGCTTCCTCGGCGGAAACACCATTGACCATTATTAACTTTGGTCCGTTGGTTGAGGATTTTCTTTTATTTAATCGATTTACTATAGGTATCAATATTTTTTCCTCCGGAACCTCTTCTTCCTCCGGTTCCTCCTCTTTCGGTTCCTCCTCTTCCGGTTCCTCTTCTTCCGGTTCCTCCTCTTCCGGTTCCTCTTCTTCCGGTTCCTCATTGGGAAGTTGTGAATCTTCCCAAAATATATTCGACTCTGCATTATTATTAGGTGAATCGATGGGATTTGTACTAGTGGTAGACATCTATCACACAATATCAAACACAATAAGAGGTTAATATATCACATTATTACATGTTAATAATATATAGTTTCCAACAAAAGTGTTAAGCAATCGTTTTTAAAGAAAACACGGTCGAAGTCCAGACTCACTAATGTATCCTAACAAACTCGATAAGACACACTAATGCAAATTTCTGGTTCTCTAAGACCAACGCTCTGATACCAACTGAAATGTCCCGTTCATATTGATTATAAACGTTCCATATTAATCGATTTCGTTGCGAGGTTTTGACCTCTATATGAGACGTTTTTCAAAGACTGCATGTAGTGACCCAAACTTTTCCATGTTTATATATATATATATTAAATGAAATTGTTATTTACATGATTAAGTATTTCCAACATGTTAAGCAATCAAACTTGTTAAGACTTGATTAATTGAAATAGGTTTCATATAGACAATTGACCACCCAAGTTGACCGGTGATTCACGAACGTTAAAACTTGTAAAAACTATACGATGACATATATATGGTTATATATATAGTTAACATGATTTTATTATAAGTATGTATCTCATTAGGTATTTTAACAATGAGTTATATACATAAAAATGAGACTATTAATTTAAGAAACTCGAAAACGATATATATAACGATTATCGTTATAACAACGTCTTACTAGGTACATATGAATCATATTAAGATATTGATACACTCGGTTAATTATGTTAAATTATAAGTAAATATATTATTAAGTGTATTAACAATGAAATACATATTTAAAAATAAGACTACTAACTTAATGATTTCGAAACGAGACATATATGTAACGATTATCATTGTAACGACATTTAACTGTATATATATCATACTAAGATATATTATATATCATAATATCATGATAATATAACAATTTAACATCTCATTTGTTATAATAAACAATGGGTTAACAACATTCAACAAGATCGTTAACCTAAAGGTTTCAAAACAACGTTTACATGTAACGACTAACGATGACTTAACGACTCAGTTAATATGTATATACATGTAGTATTTTAATATGTATTCATACACTTTTGAAAGACTTCAAGACACTTATCAAAATACTTCAACTTAACAAAAATGCTTACAATTACATCCTCGTTCAGTTTCATCAACAATTCTACTCGTATGCACCCGTATTCGTACTCGTACAATACACAGCTTTTAGATGTATGTATTATTGGTATATACACTCCAATGGTCAGCTCTTAGCAGCCCATGTGAGTCACCTAACACATGTGGGAACCATCATTTGGCAACTAGCATGAAATATCTCATAAAATTACAAAAATATGAGTAATCATTCATGACTTATTTACATGAAAACAAAATTACATATCCTTTATATCTAATCCATACACCAATGACCAAAAACACCTACAAACACTTTCATTCTTCAATTTTCTTCATCTAATTGATCTGTCTCAAGTTCTATCTTCAAGTTCTAAGTGTTCTTCATAAATTCTACAAGTTCTAGTTACATAAAATCAAGAATACTTTCAAGTTTGCTAGCTCACTTCCAATCTTGTAAGGTGATCATCCAACCTCAAGAAATCTTTGTTTCTTACAGTAGGTTATCATTCTAATACAAGGTAATAATCATATTCAAACTTTGATTCAATTTCTATAACTATAACAATCTTATTTCAAGTGATGATCTTACTTGAACTTGTTTTCGTGTCATGATTCTGCTTCAAGAACTTCAAGCCATCCAAGGATCCGTTGAAGCTAGATCCATTTTTCTCTTTTCCAGTAGGTTTATCCAAGGAACTTAAGGTAGTAATGATTTTCATAACATCATTCGATTCATACATATAAAGCTATCTTATTCGAAGGTTTAAACTTGTAATCACTAGAACATAGTTTAGTTAATTCTAAACTTGTTCGCAAACAAAAGTTAATCCTTCTAACTTGACTTTTAAAATCAACTAAACACATGCTCTATATCTATATGATATGCTAACTTAATGATTTAAAACCTGGAAACACGAAAAACACTGTAAAACTGAATTTACGCCGTCGTAGTAACATCGCGGACTGTTTTGGGTTATTTAATTAAAAACTATGATAAACTTTGATTTAAAAGTTGTTATTCTGGGAAAATGATTTTTATTATGAACATGAAACTATATCCAAAAATTATGTTTAAACTCAAAGTGGAAGTATGTTCTCTAAAATGGTCATCTAGACGTCGTTCTTTCGACTGAAATGACTACCTTTACAAAAACGACTTGTAACTTATTTTTCCGACTATAAACCTATACCTTTTCTGCTTAGATTCATAAAATAGAGTTCAATATGAAACCATAGCAATTTGATTCACTCAAAACGGATTTAAAATGAAGAAGTTATGGGTAAAACAAGATTGGATAATTTTTCTCATTTTAGCTACATGAAAATTGGTAACAAATCTATTCCAACCATAACTTAATCAACTTGTATTGTATATTATGAAATCTTGAGATACCATAGACACGTATACAATGTTTCGACCTATCATGTCGACACATTTATATATATTTCAGAACAACCATAGACACTCTATATGTGAATGTTGGAGTTAGCTATACAGGGTTGAGGTTGATTCCAAAATATATATAGTTTGAGTTGTGATCAATACCGAGATACGTATACACTGGGTCGTGGATTGATTCAAGATAATATTTATCAATTTATTTCTATACATCTAACTGTGGACAACTAGTTGTAGGTTACTAACGAGGACAGCTGACTTAATAAACTTAAAATATCAAAATATATTAAAAGTGTTGTAAATATATTTTGAACATACTTTGATATATATGTATATACTGTTATAGGTTCGTGAATCAACCAGTGGTCAAGTCTTACTTCCCGACGAAGTAAAAATCTGTGAAAGTGAGTTATAGTCCCACTTTTAAAATCTAATATTTTTGGGATGAGAATACATGCAGGTTTTATAAATGATTTACAAAATAGACACAAGTACGTGAAACTACATTCTATGGTTGAATTATCGAAATCGAATATGCCCTTTTTATTAAGTCTGGTAATCTAAGAATTAGGAAACAGACACCCTAATTGACGCGAATCCTAAAGATAGATCTATGGAGCCTAACAAACCCCATCCAAAGTACCGGATGCTTTAGTACTTCGAAATTTATATCATATCTTAAGGGTATCCCAGAATGATGGGGATATTCTTATATATGCATCTTGTTAATGTCGGTAACCAGGTGTTCACCATATGAATGATTTTTATCTCTATGTATGGGATGTGTATTGAAATATGAAATCTTGTGGTCTATTGTTACGATTTGATATATATATATATATATATATATATATATATATATATATATATATATATATATATATATATATATATATATATATATATATATAGGTTAAACCTATAACTCACCAACATTTTTGTTGACGTTTTAAGCATGTTTATTCTCAGGTGATTATTAAGAGCTTCCGCTATCGCATACTTAAATAAGGACGAGATTTGGAGTCCATGCTTGTATGATATTGTGTAAAAACTGCATTCAAGAAACTTATTTTGTTGTAACATATTTGTATTGTAAACCATTATGTAATGGTCGTGTGTAAACAGAATATTTTAGATTATCATTATTTGATAATCTACGTAAAGCTTTTTAAACCTTTATTGATGAAATAAAGGTTATGGTTTGTTTTAAAATGAATGCAGTCTT
The DNA here is from genome assembly GCF_046630445.1 of Rutidosis leptorrhynchoides. Classification (NCBI taxonomy): domain Eukaryota; kingdom Viridiplantae; phylum Streptophyta; class Magnoliopsida; order Asterales; family Asteraceae; genus Rutidosis; species Rutidosis leptorrhynchoides. Next base: position 373,301,868 of record NC_092335.1, on the reverse strand, counting down.
TGAAAAACGTCTCATATAGAGGTCAAAACCTCGCAACGAAATCAATTAATATGGAACGTTTTTAATCAATAAGAACGGGACATTTCAGTTGGTATCAGAGCGTTGGTCTTAGAGAACCAGAAAATTTGCATTAGTGTGTCTTATCGAGTTTGTTAGGATGCATTAGTGAGTCTGGACTTCGACCGTGTTTTCTTTAAAAATGATTGCTTAACATTTTTGTTGGAAACTATATATTATTAACATGTATATATTATGTGATATATTAATCTCTTAACATGTTTAATATTGTGTGATAGATGTCTACCTCTAGCACAAATCCCATTGACTCACCTAATAATAATGAAGAGTCGAATATATATTGGACTGATTCACAAGTTCCCGAAGAAGAACTGGAAGAAGAATCAGAACCGGAAGAAGAATCAGAACCGGAAGAGGAGGAACCGGAGGAGGAAATAGAACCGGTGGGGAAATAATAAAACGGTTAAGTAAAAGAAAATCCTCAACCAACCGACCAAGGTTAATTATGGTCAATGGTGTTTCCGCCAAGGAAGCAAAATATTGGGAGGATTACCAATTCTCCGATGAATCGGATTCCGACGAGAATTCCGATGATGTTATAGAAATTACCCCAACTGAATTTAAAAAGGAAAAAGAAAATAATAAGGGAAAGGGCATAAAAATAGAGAAATCTAATTCCAACCCCGATGAACTTTATATGTATCGTCAACCCCCGAAGCCCTTAAGTTGTAACAATGACCCGGGAACCTCTAAACCACCAGGTTTTTCTAAACCAATGTGGAAAACGACGGCTCGTATTAGGGGAACATCATATATCCCAAGAAACTTGGCAAAACGAACCAAAACCGAAGAAGAAGAAACGAGCAAGTCGGAATAAGATAGTTGTATTCGTGTGGTGTAATATATGTAATATAGTATGCTTATGCTTTATGATATATGTAAAAATTGCTTGTATTAATTGTAGTGACCCGAACTTTTCCATGTTTATATATATATTAATTGAGATTGATATTTACATGATTAAATGTTTCCAACATGTTAAGCAATCAAACTTGTTAAGACTTGATTAATTGAAATATGTTTCATATAGACAATTGACCACCCAAGTTGACCGGCGATTCACGAACGTTAAAACTTGTAAAAACGACATGACGATATATATATATGGATATACATATGGTTAACATGAGATTATGATAAGTAAGTATCTCCATAAGTATATTAACAATGAGTTATATACATATAAACAAGACTACTAACTTAAGGATTTCGAAACGAGACATATATGTAACGATTATCGTTGTAACGACATTTAAATGTATATATATCATATTAAGATATATTAATATATCATAATATCATGATAATATAATAATTTAACATCTCATTAGATATAATAAATAATGGGTTAACAACATTAATTGAGATCGTTAACTTAAAGGTTTCAAAACAACACTTACATGTAACGACTAACGATGACTTAACGACTCAGTTAAAATGTATATACATGTAGTGTATTTAGATGTATTAAAATACTTTTGGAAGACTTCAAGACAAATATAAAAACACTCATACTTAACGAAAATGGTTACAGTTACTTTCCCATTCTTTTCTTTCATCAAGAATTCTAGTCGTATTCTTACCCGTATTATACACAGCTTCAAAACGTACTTACTATGGGTATATACCAATAGGAACTAGCATGGGATTCCACTCTTGATTATGTCATGTATGACTAATCAATTTTAACTTCTACCATGAGCTAGTCAACTAACTAGAACTCCTTTTAACCCCACTCACCACTCACCAATTACCACTCATCATTCACTCCATTTCACTTCCAATTCTCTTTCTAATTCTCTCTCAACACACACACATTATTATGAATGTATTTTTCCAGTAGTTAATCATCATCTTCATCAAAAATCACTTCAAGAATCAAGCTATAATCATCATAGGAAGAACACTTCAAGAACACTTCAAAAATCCCTTCAAGTTTACTAATTTACTTCCAAGCTTTCTAATCCATTCCAAGTAATCATCTAAGATCAAGAAACCTTTGTTATATACAGTAGGTTATCTTTATTATTCAAGGTAATATTCATATTCAAACTTTGATTCAATTTCTATAACTATAAACTATCTTAATTCGAGTAAAAATCTTACTTGAACTTGTTTTTGTGTCATGATCCTACTTCAAGAACTTTCAAGCCATCCAAGATCCTTTGAAGCTAGATCATTTCTTGTCACTTCCAGTAGGTCTACCTACTAAACTTTAGGTAGTAATGATGTTCATAACATCATTTGATTCATATATATAAAACTATCTTATTCGAAGGTTTAAACTCGTAATCACTAGAATATAGTTTAGTTAATTCTAAACTTGTTCGAAAACAAAAGTTAATCCTTCTAACTTGACTTTTAAAATTAACTACACACATGTTCTATATCTATATGATATGCTAACTTAATGATTTAAAACCTGGAAACACGAAAAACACCGTAAAACCGGATTTACGCCGTCGTAGTAACACCGCGGGCTGTTTTGGGTTAGTTAATTAAAAACTATGATAAACTTGGATTTAAAAGTTGTTATTCTGAGAAAATGATTTTTATTATGAACATGAAACTTTATCCAAAAATTATGGTTAAACTCAAAGTGGAAGTATGTTTTCTAAAATGGTCATCTAGACGTCGTTCTTTCGACTGAAATGACTACCTTTACAAAAACGAATTGTAACTTATTTTTTCGACTATAAACCTATACTTTTTTCTGTTTAGATTCATAAAATAGAGTTCAATATGAAACCATAGCAATTTGATTCACTTAAAACGGATTTAAAATGAAGAAGTTATGGGTAAAACAAGATTGGATAATTTTTCTCATTTTAGCTACGTGAAAATTGGTAACAAATCTATTCCAACCATAACTTAATCAACTTGTATTGTATATTATGTAATCTTGAGATACCATAGACACATATACAATGTTACGACCTATCATGTTGACATATCTATATATAGTTCGGAACAACCATAGACACTCTATATGTGAATGTTGGAGTTAGCTATACAGGGTTGAGGTTGATTCCAAAATATATATAGTTTGAGTTGTGATCAATACTGAGATACGTATACACTGGGTCGTGGATTGATTCAAGATAATATTTATCGATTTATTTCTGTACATCTAACTGTGGACAACTAGTTGTAGGTTACTAACGAGGACAGCTGACTTAATAAACTTAAAATATCAAAATATATTAAAAGTGTTGTAAATATATTTTGAACATACTTTGATATATATATATATATATATATATATATATATATATATATATATATATATATATATATATATATATATATATATATATATATATATATATATATATATATATATATATATTGTTATAGGTTCGTGAATCAACCAGTGGCCAAGTCTTACTTCCCGACGAAGTAAAAATCTGTGAATGTGAGTTATAGTCCCACTTTTAAAATCTAATATTTTTGGGATGAGAATACATGCAGGTTTTATAAATGATTTACAAAATAGACACAAGTACGTGCAAATACATTCTATGGTTGAATTATCAAAATCGAATATGCCCCTTTTTATTAAGTCTGGTAATCTAAGAATTAGGGAACAGACACCCTAATCGACGCGAATCCTAAAGATAGATCTATTGGGCCTAACAAACCCCATCCAAAGTATCGGATGCTTTAGTACTTCGAAATTTATATCATATCCGAAGGGTGTCCTGGAATGATGGGGATATTCTTATATATGCATCTTGTTAATGTCGGTTACCAGGTGTTCACCATATGAATGATTTTTATCTCTATGTATGGGATGTATATTGAAATATGAAATCTTGTGGTCTATTATTACAATTTGATATATATAGGTTAAACCTATAACTCACCAACATTTTTGTTGACGTTTAAAGCATGTTTATTCTCAGGTGAATACTAAGAGCTTCCGCTGTTGCATACTAAAATAAGGACAAGATTTGGAGTCCATGTTTGTATGATACTGTGTAAAAACTGCATTCAAGAAACTGATTTCAATGTAACATATTTGTATTGTAAACCATTATGTAATGGTCGTGTGTAAACAGGATATTTTAGATTATCATTATTTGATAATCTACGTAAAGCTTTTTAAACCTTTATTTATGAAATAAAGGTTATGGTTTGTTTTAAAAATGAATGCAGTCTTTAAAAAATGTCTCATATAGAGGTCAAAACCTCGCAACGAAATCAATTAATATGGAACGTTTTTAATCAATAAGAACGGGACATTTCAGTTGGTATCAGAGCGTTGGTCTTAGAGAACCAGAATTTTGCATTAGTGTGTCTTATCGAGTTTGTTAGGATGCATTAGTGAGTCTGGACTTCGACCGTGTTTACTTGAAAAATGATTGCTTAACAAATTTTGTTGGAAACTATATATTTTTAACATGTGAATATTATGTGATATATTAATCTCTTAACGCGTTTGATATTATGTGATAGATGTCTACCTCTAGAACAAGTCCCATTGACTCACCTAATAATAATGAAGAGTCCAATGTAAATTGGAATGATTCGTGGACTGATTCACAAGTTCCCGAAGAGGAACCGGAAGAAGAGTCGGAACCAGAAGAAGAATCGGAACCGGAAGAAGAATCGGAACCGGAAGAAGAATCGGAACCGGTGGGGGAAATAATAAAACGGTTGAGTAAAAGAAAATCCTCAACCAACCGACCAAGGTTAATTATGGTCAATGGTGTTTCCGCTAAGGAAGCAAAATATTGGGAGGATTACCAATTCTCCGATGAATCGGATTCCGACGAGAATTCCGATGATGTTATAGAAATTACCCCAACTGAATTTAAAAAGGCAAAAGAAAATAATAAGGGAAAGGGCATAAAAATAGAGAAATCTAATTCCAACCCCGATGAACTTTATATGTATCGTCAACCCCCGAAGTCCTTAAGTTGTAACAATGACCCGGGAACCTCTAAACCACCAGGTTTTTCTAAACCAATGTGGAAAATTACGGGGAACATATTAGGGGAACATCATATATCCCTAGAAACTTGGCAAAACGAACCAAAACCGAAGAAGAAGAAACAAGCGAGTCGGAATAAGATAGTTGTATTCGTGTGGTGTAATATATGTAATATAGTGTGCTTATGCTTTATGATATATGTAAAAATTGCTTGTATTAATAAGTATTTTTTTTTATGAATCTAACTCTTGTCTATTTTACAGTATAAAAACACAAAATGGATAGACAACCCAATATTTTAAGAGACCTACCCGGAGACATGATTGATGAAATCTTGTCTAGAGTCGGTCAGAATTCTTCGGCACAACTATTTAAGGCGAGATCAGTTTGTAAGACATTCGAAGAACGTTCCAAGAATGCCTTGGTTTATAAAAGGCTTTCGTTCGAAAGATGGGGGATATCACATTGGGAAATCCATAAGTTACGATGTGTTTACTTTGACGCATATATTGCGGGGAACCCAAATGCCATTTTACGCAATGGGTTAAGAAATTATTTTGACTCAATATATCCGAATATTGAACTTCGTGATTTAGAAAAAGCGGCTAACATGCAACATAAAGAAGCATGTTATGCTTACGGATTAGTAATGTTCGCTTCTCACCAAAGTGAGAACAAGAACATCGGGCTACAACTATTAAACAAAACGTTCCCACAAGTGACGGAGTCGGTAATTGGGGTAAGAAATGAGGTTTTTAGATTGTTACGGGACTGTTGGACATTACGTAACCCTCGTCCCTTTGACGACGTTACAACACGCTGTCTTATCAACGGCCATAACGGTTATGTTCCACAAGACCAAGGATGGGAAGTAATCCTAGTAAAACCAGAATGCATGACTTGTTTCTGGATGTATGAATTACGTGTCTTTATTGCCTTTGCTGAACGACTTGTGTACTAGCTAGAATTATCTTCACAACCATCTTGTATCAAATTTATTGTGTGCTATATTTCATGCTATATGTAAAATAAGCGGTATTGTAAGTTTGTAAAATATTGTGTAAAAGTTTGAACGCGAAATATTATTATAATCAGTTTTTCATATAGAATTGTAGTAGTTGAATTGTATATTAGCTACTAAGTATGAACTTAACGGGTAGGTACTACCCGAATTTAAACTTATAAAATGCTAATATGAAGAAAAAGCTTTTATAAATGAGTTCATATTATGCTACGAAATACTATTAACTACTCTTAATATTCTGTATGATTAACTTGTTCTATTTGACTATTTTGAAGGAAATGGCACCGACTACTCGACACACCGTGAATATGAATGAAGAGGAATTCCGTACTTTTCTAGCTTCAAACATAGCCGCAGTACAGGCTGCGCTACATACCAACAATAACCTTGGATCTAGCAGTACAGGAAATCGTATAGGATGCACCTACAAAGAATTCACCGCCTGCAAACCTTTGGAATTTGATGGAACCGAAGGACCGATCGGATTGAAATGGTGGACCGAGAAGGTCAAATCGGTGTTTGCCATAAGTAAGTGTACTGAAGAGGACAAAGTAAAGTACGCTATGCATACCTTCACAGGTTCTGCGTTAACATGGTGGAATACCTATCTAGAGCAAGTGAGACAAGACGATGCGTACGCACTACCGTGGTCAGCATTCAAGCACTTGATGAACGAGAAGTACCGTCCCAGAACCGAGGTCAATAAGCTCAAGACAGAACTTAGAGGGTTACGAACCCAAGGATTTGATATTACCACGTACGAAAGACGATTCACAGAATTGTGCCTATTGTGTCTGGGAGCATTCGAAGATGAGGAAGAGAAGATCGACGCGTTTGTGAAAGGATTACCGGAAAGAATCCAAGAAGATATAAGTTCACACGAGCCCGCCTCCATACAACAGGCATGTAGAATGGCTCACAAACTAGTGAACCAGATTGAAGAAAGAATTAAAGAACAGACTGCTAAAGAGGCCAATGTGAAGCAAGTCAAAAGAAAGTGGGAGGAAAACGGTGATAAGAATCACCAATACAACAACAACAGCAATTACAACAATAATTGCAACAATTATCCCAACAATCACAACATCAATCGCAACTACAACAAACGGCCCAACAACAACAACAACAACAACAGCAACTACAACAATCATCCCAACAACAATAATAACCGCAACAACAACAACAATCAGAAGCAGCTATGCCAAAGGTGTGAAAAGTATCACTCGGGGTTCTGCACCAAATTTTGAAACAATTGTAAAAGAAACGGTCATAGCGCGGCGAAGTGTGAGGTCTACGGACCAGGGGTTAATAGAACGAAAGGAATAAATGGTGTCGGAATGAGTAATGGCGGAGCAAGTAGTGTCGGAGCAAGTTATGCCAATGTAGTTTGTTATAAATGTGGAAAACCGGGCCACATTATTAGAAATTGCCGAACCAGGAGAACACGAATGGACAAGGCCGTGGAAGAGTTTTCAATATTAATGCGGCAGAGGCACAGGAAGACCCGGAGCTTGTTACGGGTACGTTTCTTATTGACAATAAATCTGCTTACGTTTTATTTGATTCGGGTGCGGATAGAAGCTATATGAGTAGAGATTTTTGTGCTAAATTAAGTTGTCCATTGACGCCTTAGGATAATAAATTTTTACTCGAATTAGCAAATGGTAAATTAATTTCAGCAGATAATATATGTCGGAATCGAGAAATTAAACTGGTTAGTGAAACATTTAAGATTGACTTGATACCAGTAGAGTTAGGGAGTTTTGATGTGATAATCGGTATGGACTGGTTAAAAGAAGTGAAAGCAGAGATCGTTTGTTACAAAAATGCAATTCGCATTATACGAGAAAAAGGAAAACCCTTAATGGTGTACGGAGAAAAGGGCAACACGAAGCTACATCTTATTAGTAATTTGAAGGCACAAAAACTAATAAGAAAAGGTTGCTATGCTGTTCTAGCACACGTCGAGAAAGTACAAACTGAAGAAAAGAGCATCAATGATGTTCCCGTCGCAAAAGAATTTCCCGATGTATTTCCGAAAGAATTACCGGGATTACCCCCACATCGATCCGTTGAATTTCAAATAGATCTTGTACCAGGAGCTGCACCAATAGCTCGTGCTCCTTACAGACTCGCACCCAGCGAGATGAAAGAACTGCAAAGCCAATTACAAGAACTTTTAGAGCATGGTTTCATTCGACCAAGCACATCACCGTGGGGAGCTCCTGTTTTGTTTGTCAAGAAGAAAGATGGTACATTCAGGTTGTGTATCGACTACCGAGAGTTGAACAAACTTACCATCAAGAACCGCTACCCACTACCGAGAATCGACGACTTATTTGATCAACTACAAGGCTCGTCTATTTATTCAAAGATTGACTTACGTTCCGGGTATCATCAAATGCGGGTGAAAGAAAATGATATTCCAAAGACTGCTTTCAGAACACGTTACGGTCATTACGAGTTTATGGTCATGCCATTTGGTTTAACTAATGCACCAGCTGTGTTCATGGACCTTATGAACCGAGTGTGTTGACCATACCTCGACAAGTTTGTCATTGTTTTCATTGATGACATACTTATTTACTCAAAGAATGACCAAGAACACGGTGAACATTTGAGAAATGTGTTAGAAGTATTGAGGAAGGAAGAATTGTACGCTAAATTTTCAAAGTGTGCATTTTGGTTGGAAGAAGTTCAATTCCTCGATCACATAGTGAACAAAAAAGGTATTAAGGTGGATCCGGCAAAGATAGAAACTGTTGAAAAGTGGGAAACCCCGAAAACTCCGAAACACATACGCCAGTTTTTAGGACTAGCTGGTTACTACAGAAGCTTCATCCAAGACTTTTCCAGAATAGCAAAACCCTTGACTGCATTAACGCATAAAGGGAAGAAATTTGAATGGAATGATGAACAAGAGAAAGCGTTTCAGTTATTGAAGAAAAAGCTAACTACGGCACCTATATTGTCATTGCCTGAAGGGAATGATGATTTTGTGATTTATTGTGACGCATCAAAGCAAGGTCTCGGTTGTGTATTAATGCAACGAACGAAGGTGATTGCTTATGCGTCTAGACAATTGAAGATTCACGAACAAAATTATACGACGCATGATTTGGAATTAGGCGCGGTTGTTTTTGCATTAAAGACTTGGAGGCACTACTTATATGGGGTCAAAAGTATTATATATACCGACCACAAAAGTCTTCAACACATATTTAATCAGAAACAACTGAATATGAGGCAGCGTAGGTGGATTGAATTGTTGAATGATTACGACTTTGAGATTCGTTACCACCCGGGGAAGGCAAATATGGTAGCCGACGCCTTGAGCAGAAAGGACAGAGAACCCATTCGAGTAAAATCTATGAATATAATGATTCACACTAACCTTACTACTCAAATAAAGGAGGCGCAACAAGGAGTTTTAAAAGAGGGAAATTTAAAGGATGAAATACCCAAAGGATCGGAGAAGCATCTTAATATTCGGGAAGACAGAACCCGGTATAGGGCTGAAAGGATTTGGGTACCAAAATTTGGAGATATGAGAGAAATGGTACTTAGAGAAGCTCATAAAACCAGATACTCAATACATCCTGGAACGGGGAAGATGTACAAGGATCTTAAGAAACATTTTTGGTGGCCGGGTATGAAAGCCGATGTTGCTAAATACGTAGGAGAATGTTTGACGTGTTCTAAGGTCAAAGCTGAGCATCAGAAACCATCAGGTCTACTTCAACAACCCGAAATCCCGGAATGGAAATGGGAAAACGTTACCATGGATTTCATCACTAAATTGCCAAGGACTGCAAGTGGTTTTGATACTATTTGGGTAATAGTTGATCGTCTCACCAAATCAGCACACTTCCTGCCAATAAGAGAAGATGACAAGATGGAGAAGTTAGCACGACTGTATTTGAAGGAAGTCGTCTCAAGACATGGAATACCAATCTCTATTATCTCTGATAGGGATGGCAGATTTATTTCAAGATTCTGGCAGACATTACAGCAAGCATTAGGAACTCGTCTAGACATGAGTACTGCCTATCATCCACAAACTGATGGGCAGAGCGAAAGGACGATACAAATGCTTGAAGACATGCTACGAGCATGTGTTATTGATTTCGGAAACAGTTGGGATCGACATCTACCGTTAGCAGAATTTTCCTACAACAACAGCTACCATTCGAGCATTGAGATGGCGCCGTTTGAAGCACTTTATGGTAGAAAGTGCAGGTCTCCGATTTGTTGGAGTGAAGTGGGGGATAGACAGATTACGGGTCCGGAGATTATACAAGAAACTACCGAGAAGATCATCCAAATTCAACAACGGTTGAAAACCGCCCAAAGTCGACAAAAGAGCTACGCTGACATTAAAAGAAAAGATATAGAATTTGAAATTGGAGAGATGGTCATGCTTAAAGTTGCACCTTGGAAAGGCGTTGTTCGATTTGGTAAACGAGGGAAATTAAATCCAAGGTATATTGGACCATTCAAGATTATTGATCGTGTCGGACCAGTAGCTTACCGACTTGAGTTACCTCAACAACTCGTGACTGTACATAACACTTTCCACGTCTCGAATTTGAAGAAATGTTTTGCTAAAGAAGATCTCACTATTCCGTTAGATGAAATCCAAATCAACGAAAAACTTCAATTCATCGAAGAACCCGTCGAAATAATGGATCGTGAGGTTAAAAGACTTAAGCAAAACAAGATACCAATTGTTAAGGTTCGATGGAATGCTCGTAGAGGACCGAAGTTCACCTGGGAGCTTGAAGATCAGATGAAGAAGAAATACCCGCATCTATTTCCAGAAGATTCTTCAACACCTTCAACAGCTTAAAATTTCGGGACGAAATTTATTTAACGGATAGGTACTGTAGTGACCCGAACTTTTCCATGTTTATATATATTAATTGAGATTGATATTTACAGGATTAAATGTTTCCAACATGTTAAGCAATCAAACTTGTTAAGACTTGATTAATTGAAATATGTTTCATATAGACAATTGACCACCCAAGTTGACCGGCGATTCACGAACGTTAAAACTTGTAAAAACGACATGACGATATATATATGGATATACATATGGTTAACATGAGATTATGATAAGTAAGTATCTCCATAAGTATATTAACAATGAGTTATATACATATAAACAAGACTACTAACTTAAGGATTTCGAAACGAGACATATATGTAACGATTATCGTTGTAACGACATTTAAATGTATATATATCATATTAAGATATATTAATATATCATAATATCATGATAATATAATAATTTAACATCTCATTAGATATAATGAACAATGAGTTAACAACATTAATTGAGATCGTTAACTTAAAGGTTTCAAAACAACACTTACATGTAACGACTAACGATGACTTAACGACTCAGTTAAAATGTATATACATGTAGTGTATTTAGATGTATTAAAATACTTTTGGAAGACTTCAAGACATATATCAAAACACTCATACTTAATGAAAATGGTTACAGTTACTTTCCCATTCTTTTCTTTCATCAAGAATTCTAGTCGTATTCTTACTCGTATTATACACAGCTTCAAAACGTACTTACTATGGGTATATACCAATAGGAACTAGCATGGGATTCCACTCTTGATTATGTCATGTATGACTAATCAATTTTAACTTCTACCATGAGCTAGTCAACTAACTAGAACTCCTTTTAACCCCACTCACCACTCACCAATTACCACTCATCATTCACTCCATTTCACTTCCAATTCTCTTTCTAATTCTCTCTCAACACACACACACACTATTATGAACATATTTTTCTAGTAGTTAATCATCATCTTCATCAAAAATCACTTCAAGAATCAAGCTATAATCATCATAGGAAGAACACTTCAAGAACACTTCAAAAATCCCTTCAAGTTTAATAATTTACTTCCAAGCTTTCTAATCCATTCCAAGTAATCATCTAAGATCAAGAAACCTTTGTTATATACAGTAGGTTATCTTTCTTATTCAAGGTAATATTCATATTCAAACTTTGATTCAATTTCTATAACTATAAACTATCTTAATTCGAGTAAAAATCTTACTTGAACTTGTTTTTGTGTCATGATCCTACTTCAAGAACTTTCAAGCCATCCAAGATCCTTTGAAGCTAGATCATTTCTTGTCACTTCCAGTAGGTTTACCTACTAAACTTGAGGTAGTAATGATGTTCATAACATCATTCGATTCATATATATAAAACTATCTTATTCGAAGGTTTAAACTCGTAATCACTAGAACATAGTTTAGTTAATTCTAAACTTGTTCGCAAACAAAAGTTAATCCTTCTAACTTGACTTTTAAAATTAACTACACACATGTTCTATATCTATATGATATGCTAACTTAATGATTTAAAACCTGGAAACACGAAAAACACCGTAAAACCGGATTTACGCCGTCGTAGTAACACCGCGGGCTGTTTTGGGTTAGTTAATTAAAAACTATGCTAAACTTGGATTTAAAAGTTGTTATTCTGAGAAAATGATTTTTATTATGAACATGAAACTATATCCAAAAATTATGGTTAAACTCAAAGTGGAAGTATGTTTTCTAAAATGGTCATCTAGACGTCGTTCTTTCGACTGAAATGACTATCTTTACAAAAACGACTTGTAAGTTATTTTTCTGACTATAAACCTATACTTTTTCTGTTTAGATTCATAAAATAGAGTTCAATATGAAACCATAGCAATTTGTTTCACTTAAAACGGATTTAAAATGAAGAAGTTATGGGTAAAACAAGATTGGATAATTTTTCTCATTTTAGCTACGTGAAAATTGGTAACAAATCTATTCCAACCATAACTTAATCAACTTGTATTTTATATTATGTAATCTTGAGATACCATAGACACGTATACAATGTTTCGACCTATCATGTCGACACATCTATATATAGTTCGGAACAACCATAGACACTCTATATGTGAATGTTGGAGTTAGCTATACAGGGTTGAGGTTGATTCCAAAATATATATAGTTTGAGTTGTGATCAATACTGAGATACGTATACACTGGGTCGTGGATTGATTCAAGATAATATTTATCGATTTATTTCTGTACATCTAACTGTGGACAACTAGTTGTAGGTTACTAACGAGGACAGCTGACTTAATAAACTTAAAACATCAAAATATATTAAAAGTGTTGTAAATATATTTTGAACATACTTTGATATATATATTTATATATATTGTTATAGGTTCGTGAATCAACCAGTGGCCAAGTCTTACTTCCCGACGAAGTAAAAATCTGTGAATGTGAGTTATAGTCCCACTTTTAAAATCTAATATTTTTGGGATGAGAATACATGCAGGTTTTATAAATGATTTACAAAATAGACACAAGTACGTGAAACTACATTCTATGGTTGAATTATTGAAATCGAATATGCCCCTTTTTATTAAGTCTGGTAATCTAAGAATTAGGGAACAGATACCCTAATCGACGCGAATCCTAAAGATAGATCTATTGGGCCTAACAAACCCCATCCAAAGTATCGGATGCTTTAGTAATTCGAAATTTATATCATATCCGAAGGGTGTCCCGGAATGATGGGGATATTCTTATATATGCATCTTGTTAATGTCGGTTACCAGGTGTTCACCATATGAATGATTTTTATCTCTATGTATGGGATGTATATTGAAATATGAAATCTTGTGGTCTATTGTTACAATTTGATATATATAGGTTAAACCTATAACTCACCAACATTTTTGTTGACGTTTAAAGCATGTTTATTCTCAGGTGAATACTAAGAGCTTCCGCTGTTGCATACTAAAATAAGGACAAGATTTGGAGTCCATGTTTGTATGATACTGTGTAAAAACTGCATTCAAGAAACTGATTTCGATGTAACATATTTGTATTGTAAACCATTATGTAATGGTCGTGTGTAAACAAGATATTTTAGATTATCATTATTTGATAATCTACGTAAAGCTTTTTAAACCTTTATTTATGAAATAAAGGTTATGGTTTGTTTTAAAAATGAATGCAGTCTTTGAAAAACGTCTCATATAGAGGTCAAAACCTCGCAACGAAATCAATTAATATGGAACGTTTTTAATCAATAAGAACGGGACATTTCATTAATAATTATTTTTTTTTATGAATCTAACTCTTGTCTATTTTACAGTATAAAAACACAAAATGGATAGACAACCCAATATTTTAAGAGACCTACCCGGAGACATGATTGATGAAATCTTGTCTAGAGTCGATCAGAATTCTTCGGCACAACTATTTACGGCGAAATCAGTTTGTAAGACATTCGAAGAACGTTCCAAAAATGCCTTGGTTTATAAGAGACTTTTGTTTGAAAGATGGGGGATATCACATTGGTAAACCCATAAGTTACGATGTGTTTACTTTGATGCATATATTGCGGGGAACCTAAATGCTATTTTACGCAACGGGTTAAGAAATTATTTTGACTCAATGTATTCGAATATAGGACTTCGTGATTTAGAAAAAGCGGCTAACATGCAACATAAAGAATCATGTTATGCTTACGGATTAATAATGTTCGCTTCTCACCAAAGTGAGAACAAGAACATCGGGCTACAACTATTAAACAAAACGTTCCCACAAGTGACGGAGTCGGTAATTGGGGTAAGAAATGAGGTTTTTAGATTGTTACGGGACTGTTGGACATTACGTAACTCTCGTCCCTTTGACGACGTTACAACACGCTGTCTTATCAACGGCCATAACGGTTATGTTCCACAAGACCAAGGATGAGAAGTAGTCCTAGTAAAACCAGAATGCATGACTTGTTTCTGGACGTATGAATTACGTGTCTTTATTACCTTTGCTGAATGACTTGTGTACTAACTAGAATTATCTTCACAACCATCTTGTATCAAATTTATTGTGTGCTATATTTCATGCTATATGTAAAATAAGCGGTATTGTAAGTTTGTAAAATATTGTGTAAAAGTTTGAACGCGAAATATTATTATAATCAGTTTTTCATATAGAATTGTAGTAGTTGAATTGTATATTAGCTACTAAGTATGAACTTAACGGGTAGGTACTACCCGAATTTAAACTTATAAAACACTAATATGAAGAAAAAGCTTTTATAAATGAGTTCATATTATGCTACGAAATACTATTAGCTACTCTTAATATTCTGTATGATTAACTTATTCCATTTGACTATTTTGAAGGAAATGGCACCGACTACTCGACACACCGTGAATATGAATGAAGAGGAATTCCGTACTTTTCTAGCTTCAAACATAGCCACAGTACAGGCTGCGCTACATACCAACAATAACCTTGGATCTAGCAGTACAGGAAATCGTGTAGGATGCACCTACAAAGAATTCACTGCCTGCAAACCTTTGGAATTTGATGGAACCGAAGGATCGATCGGATTGAAACGGTGGACTTAGAAGGTCAAATTGGTGTTTACCATAAGTAAGTGTACTGAAGAGGACAAAGTGAAGTACGCTACGCATACCTTCACAGGTTCTGCGTTAACATGGTGGAATACCTATCTAGAGCAAGTGGGACAAGATGATGCGTACGCACTACCGTGGTCAGCATTCGAGCACTTGATGAATGAGAAGTACCGTCCCAGAACCGAGGTCAATAAGCTCAAGACAGAACTTAGAGGGTTACGAACCCAAGGATTTGATATTACCACGTACGAAAGACGATTCACAGAATTGAACCTATTGTGTCCGGGAGCATTCGAAGATGAGTAAGAGAAGATCGACGCATTTTTGAAAGGATTACCGGAAAGAATCCAAGAAGATATAAGTTCACACGAGCCCGCCTCCATACAACAGGCATGTAGAATGGCTCACAAACTAGTGAACCAGATTGAGGAAAGAATTAAAGAACAGATGGCTGAAGAGGCCAATGTGAAGCAAGTCAAAAGAAAGTGGGAGGAAAACGGTGATAAGAATCACCAATACAACAACAATAGCAATTACAATAATAATCGCAACAATTATCCCAACAATCGCAACATCAATCGCAACTACAACAACAACAACAACAACAACAACAACAACAACAACAACAACTACAACAATCATCCCAACAACAATAACAACCGCAACAACAACAACAATTAGAAGCAGCTATGCCAAAGGTGTGAAAAGTATCACTCGGGGTTCTGCACCAAATTTTGCAACAAGTGTAAAAGAAATGGTCATAGCGCAGCGAAGTGTGAGGTCTACGGACCAGGGGTTAATAGAACGAAAGGAACAAATGGTGTCGGAACGAGTAATGGCGGAGCAAGTAGTGTCGGAGCAAGTTATGCCAATGTATTTTGTTATAAATGTGGAAAATCGGGCCACATTATTAGAAATTGCCCGAACCAGGAGAACACGAATGGACAAGGTCGCGGAAGAGTTTTCAATATTAATGCGGCAGAGGCACAGGAAGACCCGGAGCTTGTTACGGGTACGTTTCTTATTGACAATAAATCTGCTTACGTTTTATTTGATTCGGGTGCGGATAGAAGCTATATGAGTAGAGATTTTTGTGCTAAATTAAGTTGTCCATTGACACCGTTGGATAGTAAATTTTTACTTGAATTAGCAAACGGTAAATTAATTTCAGCAGATAATATATGCCGGAATCGAGAAATTAAACTGGGTAGCGAAATATTTAAGATTGATTTGATACCAGTAGAGTTAGGGAGTTTTGATGTAATAGTTGGCATGGACTGGCTAAAGAAGGTGAAAGCAGAGATCGTATGTTATAAAAATGCAATTCGCATTGTACGAGAAGAAGGAGAACCCTTAATGGTGTACGGAGAAAAGGGCAACATGAAGCTACATCTTATTAGTAATTTGAAGGCACAAAAACTAATAAGAAAAGGTTGCTATGCTGTTCTAGCACACGTCGAGAAAGTACAAACTGAAGAAAAGAGCATCAATGATGTTCCCGTCGCAAAAGAATTTCCCGATGTATTTCTGAAAGAATTACCGGGACTACCTCCACATTGATCTGTTGAATTTCAAATAGATCTTGTACTAGGAGCTGCACCAATAGCTCGTGCTCCTTATAGACTCGCACCCAGCGAGATGAAAGAACTGCAAAACCAACTGCAAGAACTATTAGAACATGGTTTCATTCGACCAAGCACATCACCATGGGGAGCTCCTGTTTTGTTTGTCAAGAAGAAGGATGGTACATTTAGGTTGTGTATTGACTACAGAGAGTTGAACAAACTTACCATCAAAAACCGTTATCCACTGCCGAGAATTGACGACTTATTTGATCAACTACAAGGCTCATCGGTTTATTCGAAGATCGATTTATGTTCTGGATATCATCAAATGTGAGTAAAGGATGATGATATTCCAAAAACTGCTTTTAGGACGCGTTATGGTCATTACGAGTTTATGGTTATGCCGTTTGGATTGACTAACGCACCAGCTGTGTTCATGGACCTTATGAACCGAGTGTGTGGGCCATATCTTGACAAGTTTGTCATTGTTTTCATCGATGACATACTTATTTACTCAAAGAATGATCAAGAGCACGAATAACATTTGAGAAAAGTGCTAGAAGTATTGAGGAAAGAAAAATTGTACGCTAAGTTTTCAAAGTGTGCATTTTGGTTGGAAGAAGTTCAATTCCTCGGTCACATAGTGAACAAAGAAGGTATTAAGGTGGATCCGGCAAAGATATAAACTGTTGAAAAGTGTGAAACCCCGAAAACTCCGAAACACATACGCCAGTTTTTACGACTTGCTGGTTACTACAGAAGGTTCATCCAAGACTTTTCCAGAATAGCAAAACCCTTGACTGCATTAACGCATAAAGGGAAGAAATTTGAATGGAATGATGAACAAGATAAAGCGTTTCAGTTATTGAAGAAAAAGCTAACTACGACACCTATATTGTCATTTCCTGAAGGGAATGCTGATTTTGTGATTTATTGTGACGCATCAAAGCAAGGTCTCGGTTGTGTATTAATGCAACGAACGAAGGTGATTGCTTATGCGTCTAGACAATTGAAGATTCATGAACAAAATTATACGACGCATGATTTGGAATTAGGCGCGGTTGTTTTTGCATTAAAGACTTGGAGGCACTACTTATATGGGGTCAAAAGTATTATATATACCGACCACAAAAGTCTTCAACACATATTTAATCAGAAACAACTGAATATGAGGCAGCGTAGGTGGATTGAATTGTTGAATGATTACGACTTTGAGATTCGTTACCACCCGGGGAAGGCAAATGTGGTAGCCGACGCCTTGAGCAGAAAGGACAGAGAACCCATTCGAGTAAAATCTATGAATATAATGTTTCACACTAACCTTACTACTCAAATAAAGGAGGCGCAACAAGGAGTTTTAAAAGAGGGAAATTTAAAGGATGAAATACCCAAAGGATCGGAGAAGCATCTTAATATTCGGGAAGACAGAACCCGGTATAGGGCTGAAAGGATTTGGGTACCAAAATTTGGAGATATGAGAGAAATGGTACTTAGAGAAGCTCATAAAACCAGATACTCAATACATCCTGGAACGGGGAAGATGTACAAGGATCTTAAGAAACATTTTTGGTGGCCGGGTATGAAAGCCGATGTTGCTAAATACGTAGGAGAATGTTTGACGTGTTCTAAGGTCAAAGCTGAGCATCAGAAACCATTAGGTCTACTTCAACAACCCGAAATCCCGGAATGGAAATGGGAAAACGTTACCATGGATTTCATCACTAAATTGCCAAGGACTGCAAGTGGTTTTGATACTATTTGGGTAATAGTTGATCGTCTCACCAAATCAGCACACTTCCTGCCAATAAGAGAAGATGACAAGATGGAGAAGTTAGCACGACTGTATTTGAAGGAAGTCGTCTCCAGACATGGAATACCAATCTCTATTATCTCTGATAGGGATGGCAGATTTATTTCAAGATTCTGGCAGACATTACAGCAAGCATTGGGAACTCGTCTAGACATGAGTACTGCCTATCATCCACAAACTGATGGCCAGAGCGAAAGGACGATACAAATGCTTGAAGACATGCTACGAGCTTGTGCTATTGATTTCGGAAACAGTTGGGATCGACATCTACCGTTAGCAGAATTTTCCTACAACAACAGCTACCATTCAAGCATTGAGATGGCGCCGTTTGAAGCACTTTATGGTAGAAAGTGCAGGTCTCCGATTTGTTGGAGTGAAGTGGGGGATAGACAGATTACAGGTCCGGAGATAATACAAGAAACTACCAAGAAAATCATCCAAATTCAACAAAGATTGAAAACCGCCCAGAGTCGACAAAAGAGCTACGTGGACAGTAAAAGAAAAGATATAGAGTTTAAAATTGGAGAAATGGTCATGCTTAAGGTTTCACCTTGGAAAGACGTTGTTCGATTTGGTAAACGGGGGAAACTAAATCCAAGGTACATTGGACCATTCAAGATTATAGATCGTGTCGGACCATTAGCTTACCAACTGGAGCTACCTCAACAACTCGCGGCTGTACATAACACTTTCCACGTCTCAAATTTGAAGAAATGTTTTTCTAAAGAAGATCTCACTATTCCGTTGGACGAAATCCAAATCTATGAAAAACTTCAATTCATTGAAGAACCCGTCGAAATAATGGATCGTGAGGTTAAGAGACTTAAACAAAACAAGATACCGATTGTTAAGGTTCAATGGAATGCTCGTAGAGGAGCCAAGTTCACCTGGGAGTGTGAAGATCAGATTAAGAAGAAATACCCGCATTTATTTCCAGAAGATACGTCAACACCTCCAACTGCTTAAAATTTCGGGACGAAATTTATTTAACGGGTAGGTACTGTAGTGACCCGAACTTTTCCATGTTTATATATATATATTAAATGAAATTGTTATTTACATGATTAAGTGTTTCCAACATGTTAAGCAATCAAACTTGTTAAGACTTGATTAATTGAAATAGGTTTCATATAGACAATTGACCACCCAAGTTGACCGGTGATTCACGAACGTTAAAACTTGTAAAAACTATACGATGACATATATATGGTTATATATATAGTTAACATGATTTTATTATAAGTATGTATCTCATTAGATATTTTAACAATGAGTTATATACATAAAAATGAGACTATTAATTTAAGAAACTCGAAAACGATATATATAACGATTATCGTTATAACAACGTCTTACTAGGTACATATGAATCATATTAAGATATTGATACACTTGGTTAATTATGTTAAATGATAATTAAATATATTATTAAGTGTATTAACAATGAAATACATATGTAAAAATAAGACTACTAACTTAATGATTTCGAAACGAGACATATATGTAACGATTATCGTTGTAACGACATTTAACTGTATATATATCATACTAAGATATATTATATAACATAATATCATGATAATATAACAATTTAACATCTCATTTATTATAATAAACAATGGGTTAACAAGATTCAACAAGATCGTTAACCTAAAGGTTTCAAAACAACGTTTACATGTAACGACTAACGATGACTTAACGACTCAGTTAAAATGTATATACATGTAGTATTTTAATATGTATTCATATACTTTTGAAAGACTTCAAGACACTTATCAAAATACTTCTACTTAACAAAAATACTTACAATTACATCCTCGTTCAGTTTCATCAACAATTCTACTCGTATGCACCCGTATTCGTACTCGTACAATACACAGCTTTTAGATGTATGTACTATTGGTATATACACTCCAATGATCAGCTCTTAGTAGCCCATGTGAGTCATCTAACACATGTAGGAACCATCATTTGGCAACTAGCATGAAATATCTCATAAAATTACAAAAATATGAGTAATCATTCATGACTTATTTACATGAAAACAAAATTACATATCCTTTATATCTAATCCATACAACAATGACCAAAAACACCTACAAACACTTTGATTCTTCAATTTTCTTCATCTAATTGATCTCTCTCAAGTTCTATCTTCAAGTTCTAAGTGTTCTTCATAAATTCTACAAGTTCTAGTTACATAAAATCAAGAATACTTTCAAGTTTGCTAGCTCACTTCCAATCTTGTAAGGTGATCATCCAACCTCAAGAAATCTTTGTTTCTTATAGTAGGTTATCATTCTAATACAAGGTAATAATCATATTCAAACTTTGATTCAATTTCTATAACTATAACAATCTTATTTCAAGTGATGATCTTACTTGAACTTGTTTTCGTGTCATGATTCTGCTTCAAGAACTTCGAGCCATCCAAGGATCCGTTGAAGCTAGATCCATTTTTCTCTTTTCCAGTAGGTTTATCCAAGGAACTTAAGGTAGTAATGATGTTCATAACATCATTCAATTCATACATATAAAGCTATCTTATTCGAAGGTTTAAACTTGTAATCACTAGAACATAGTTTAGTTAATTCTAAACTTGTTCGCAAACAAAAGTTATCCTTCTAACTTGACTTTAAAATCAACTAAAAACATGTTCTATATCTATATGATATGCTAACTTAATGATTTAAAACCTGGAAACACGAAAAACACTGTAAAACCGAATTTACGCCGTCGTAGTAACACCGCGGACTGTTTTGGGCTAGTTAATTAAAAACTATGATAAACTTTGATTTAAAAGTTGTTATTCTGGAAAAATGATTTTTATTATGAACATGAAACTATATCCAAAAATTATGGTTAAACTCAAAGTGGAAGTATGTTCTCTAAAATGGTCATCTAGACGTCGTTCTTTCGACTGAAATGACTACCTTTACAAAAATGACTTGTAACTTATTTATCCGACTATAAACCTATACTTTTTCTGTTTAGATTCATAAAATAGATTTCAATATGAAACCATAGCAATTTGATTCACTCAAAACGGATTTAAAATGAAGAAGTTATGGGAAAAACAAGATTGGATAATTTTTCTCATTTTAGCTACGTGAAAATTGGTAACAAATCTATTCCAACCATAACTTAATCAACTTGTATTGTATATTATGAAATCTTGAGATACCATAGACACGTATACAATGTTTCGACCTATCATGTCGACACATCTATATATATTTCGGAACAACCATAGACACTCTATATGTGAATGTTGGAGTTAGCTATACAGGGTTGAGGTTGATTCCAAAATATATATAGTTTGAGTTGTGATCAATACTGAGATACGTATACACTGGGTCGTGGATTGATTCAAGATAATATTTATCGATTTATCTCTGTACATCTAACTGTGGACAACTAGTTGTAGGTTACTAACGAGGACAGCTGACTTAATAAACTTAAAACATCAAAATATATTAAAAGTATTGTAAATATATTTTGAACATACTTTGATATATATGTATATATTGTTATAGGTTCGTGAATCAACCAGTGGCCAAGTCTTACTTCCCGACAAAGTAAAAATCTGTGAAAGTGAGTTATAGTCCCACTTTAAAATCTAATATTTTTGGGATGAGAATACATGCAGGTTTTATAAATGATTTACAAAATAGACACAAGTACGTGAAACTACATTCTATGGTTGAATTATCGAAATCGAATATGCCCTTTTTATTAAGTCTGGTAATCTAAGAATTAGGAAACAGACACCCTAATTGACGCGAATCCTAAAGATAGATCTATGGAGCCTAACAAACCCCATCCAAAGTACCGGATGCTTTAGTACTTCGAAATTTATATCATATCCGAAGGGTGTCCCGGAATGATGGGGATATTCTTATATATGCATCTTGTTAATGTCGGTTACCAGGTGTTCACCATATGAATGATTTTTATCTCTATGTATGGGATGTGTATTGAAATATGAAATCTTGTGGTCTATTGTTACGATTTGATATATATATATATATATATATATATATATATATATATATATATATATATATATATATATATATATATATATATATATATATATATATATATATATATATATAGGTTAAACCTATAACTCACCAACATTTTTGTTGACGTTTTAAGCATGTTTATTCTCAGGTGATTATTAAGAGCTTTCGCTATCGCATACTTAAATAAGGACGAGATTTGGAGTCCATGCTTGTATGATATTGTGTAAAAACTGCATTCAAGAAACTTATTTTGTTGTAACATATTTGTATTGTAAACCATTATGTAATGGTCGTGTGTAAACAGGATATTTTAGATTATCATTATTTGATAATCTACGTAAAGCTTTTTAAACCTTTATTGATGAAATAAAGGTTATGGTTTGTTTTAAAATGAATGCAGTCTTTGAAAAACGTCTCATATAGAGGTCAAAACCTCGCAACGAAATCAATTAATATGGAACGTTTTTAATCAATAAGAATGGGACATTTCACTGCATTCATTTTTAAAATAACCATAACCTTTATTTTATCTATAAAGGTTTAAAAAGCATTACGTTGATTATCAAATAATGATAATCTAAAATATACCGTTTACACACGACCATTACATAATGGTTTACAATAAGAATATATTACATCAAAAATAAGTTTCTTAAATGCAGTTTTTACATAATATCATACAAGCATGGACTCCAAATCTTGTCCTTATTTTAGTATGCAACAGCGGAAGCTCTTAATAATCACCTGAGAATAAACATGCTTAAAACGTCAACAAAAATGTTGGTGAGTTATAGGTTTAACCTATATATTATCAAATCATAATAATAGACCACAAGATTTCATATTTCAATATACATCCCATATATAGAGATAAAAATCATTCATATGATGAACACCTGGTAACCGACATTAACAAGATGCATATAAGAATATCCCTTATCATTCTGGGAAATCCTTCGGACATGATAAAAACGAATTCGAAGTACTAAAGCATCCGGTACTTTGGATGAGGTTGGTTAGGCCCAATAGATCTATCTTTAGGATCCGCGTCAATTAGTAGATCGGTTTACTAATTCTTAGGCTACCAAGCAAAAGGGGCATATTCGGCTTCAATCATTCACCCATATAATGTAGTTTTAATTACTTGTGTCTATTTCGTAAAACATTTATAAAACTGCATGTATTCTCATCCCAAAATATTAGATTTTAAAAGTGGGACTATAACTCACTTTCACATATTTTTACTTCGTCGGGAAATAAGACTTGGCCACTGGTCGATTCACGAACCTATAACAAATATGTACATAAATATCAAAGTATGTTCAAAATATATTTACAACACTTTTAATACATTTTGATATTTTAATTTTATTAAGTCAGTTGTCCTCGTTATTAACCTACAACTAGTTATCCATAGTTAAATGTACAGAAATAAATTGATATATATTATCTTGAATCAATCCACGACCCAGTGTATACACGTCTCAGGCTAGATCACAACTCAAAGTATATATATTTTTGGAATCAACCTCAACCCTGTATAGCAAACTCCAACATTACTGCATATAGAGTGTCTAAGGTTGTTCTAAATAATATATATAGATGGGTCGATATGATATGTCAAAACATTTACATACGTGTCTATGGTATCCCAAGATACATAATATATTAGAATACATGTATAATACAATATAAGTTAGCTAGGATATGATTTGTATAGAATTGTTACAATATTTCCCGTAGCTACAACAATTAAAAAATATCCAATCTTGTTTTACCCATAACTTCTTCGTTTTAAATCCGTTTTGAGTGAATCAAATTGCTATGGTTTCATATTGAACTCTATTTTATGAATCTAAACAGAAAAATTATAGGTTTATAGTTAGAAATATAAGTTACAAGTCATTTTTGTAAGAGGTAGTCATTTCAGTCGAAAGAACGACGTCTTGATGACCATTTTGAAAAACATACTTCCACTTTGAGTTTAAGCATGATTTTTGGATATAGTTTCATGTTCATAAGAAAAATAATTTTCCCAGTAGAACAACTTTTAAATCAAAGTTTATCATAGTTTTTAATTATCAAACCCAAAACAGCCCGCAGTGTTACTACGACGGCGTATGTCCGGTTTTACGGTGTTTTTCGTGTTTCCAGGTTTTAAATCATTAAGTTAGCATATCATATAGATATAGAATATGTGTTTAGTTGATTTTAAAAGTCAAGTTAGAAGGATTAACTTTTGTTTGCGAACAAGTTTAGAATTAACTAAACTATGTTCTAGTGATTTCAAGTTTAAACCTTCGAATAAGGTAGTTTTATATATATGAATCGAATGATGTTATGAACATCATTACTACCTCAAGTTTTGTGGATAAACCTACTGGAAATAAGAAAAATAGATCTAGCTTCAAAGGATCCTTGGATGGCTTGAAAGTTCTTGAAGCAGAATCATGACACGAAAACAAGTTCAAGTAAGATTTTCACTCAAAATAAGATTGTTATAGTTATATAAATTGAATCAAAGTTTGAATATGAGTATTACCTTTTATTAGAAAGATATATTACTGTAAATAAGAAAGATTTCTTGAGGTTGGATGATCACTTTACAAGATTGGAAGTAAGCTAGCAAACTTGGAAGTATTCTTGATTTTATGAAACTAGAACTTATAGAATTTATCAAGAACACTTAGAACTTGAAGATAGAACTTGAGAGAGATCAATTAGATGAAGAAAATTGAAGAATGAAAGTGTTTGTAGGTATTTTTAGTCGTTGGTATATGGATTAGATATAAAGGATGTGTAATTTTGTTTACATGTAAATAAGTCATGAATGATTACTAATATTTTTTTAATTTTATGAGATATTTCATGCTAGATGCCAAATGATGGTTCCCACATGTGTTAGGTTACTCACATGAGCTGCTAAGAGCTGATCATTAGAGTGTATATACCAATAGTACATACATTTAAAAGTTGTGTATTGTACGAGTACGAATACGGGTGCATACGAGTAGAATTGTTGATGAAACTGAACGAGGATGTAATTTTAAGCATTTTTTGAAGTCTTTAAAAAGTGTATGAATACATATTAAAAAACTACATGTATATACATTTTAACTGAGTCGTTAAGTCATCGTTAGTCGTTACATGTAAATGTTGATTTGAAACCTTTAAGTTAATGATCATGTTAAATGTTGTTAACCCAATGCTTATTATATCTAATGAGATGTTAAATTATTACATTATCATGATATTATGATATATTAATATATCTTAGTATGATATATATACAGTTAAATGTTGTTACAACGATAATCGTTACATATATGTCTCGTTTCGAAATCATTAAGTTAGTAGTCTTGTTTTTACATATGTAGTTCATTGTTAATACACTTAATGACATGTTTACTTATCATTTATCATGATTAAACATAGTGTCTCAATATCTTAATATGATTCATATGTATTTAGTAAGACGTTGTTATAACGATAATCGTTATATATATCGTTTCAAGTTTCTTAATTCAATAAACTCAATTTTATGTATATAACTCATTGTTAAAATAACTAATGAGATACTTACTTATCATAATATCATGTTAACTATATATATAATCATATATATGTCATCATATAATTTTTACAAGTTTTAACGTTCGTGAATCACCGGTCAACTTGGGTGGTCAATTGTCTATATGAAACCTATTTCAATTAATCAAGTCTTAACAAGTTTGATTGCTTAACATGTTGGAAACACTTAATCATGTAAATAACAATTTCATTTAATATATATAAACATGAAAAAGTTCAGGTCACTACAATGTGGGGGATATTCTATATGCATCCTGTCAGTTCGGTTATCAAGCGTTCACCATATGAATGATTTTTAATTCACGGGTTACAAGTATTATTTCGTACTCGGCTTACATGTACAATTAAATATCTGGAAATCTTGTGGTCTATTAAAATGATGAAAATGAATGATTATGATAAACTAATGAACTCACCAACCTTTTGGTTGACACTTGAAAGCATGTTTATTCTCAAGTATTAAAGAAATCTTCCGCTGTGCATTTGTTCATTTTAAAGATATTACTTGGAGTCATTCATGGCATATTTCAAAAGATGATGCATTCAAGTCGTTGAGTTCAATAAAGATTATTATTAAGTAAATGATAGATTAGGTCATTTATAGATTGGATATTATGAAATGGTATGCATGCCTGTCAACTTTCGATGAAATGAAAGTTTGTCTTTTAAAAACGAATGCAATGCTTGTAAAATATATCATATAGAGGTCAAATACCTCGCAATGTAACCATATGTTATTGTATTCGTCCTTATGGATTAGGACGGGTCGTCTCAACTTATTGTTGTCACCGACTGATAATCATACCCGTTAAGGTATATGTCAGAGAAACTCAATAAATTTCTGCTTGATTTAGGAGAGAATAAAGCATCATTAATCAAAAATATTGTACCATTTGGTAATATAAATTTTGCCTTTCCCATTCCGTTTATCAAGTTAGCAGGTCCTGATATTGTATGTATAGTTCCTTCCATTGGTTTTAAATCAATGAAATATTTATCTGATTTAAGTATAGTGTGTGTGGTACCAGTGTCTGCTATACATAGATCTCCATCACTTGATTGATGTTGTATTTCAGCAGGATTCATATTGAACTTCAAATATAAGAAACAACTAATTAGTACATATATATTACACAAGATGTTTATTGATTACATGCGAATAGATAATAAAGAAACATTTATGATACATAATAATGAAAGATCGACGATATTAAGTTGTTTATTTAGGAAAAATACACAGCAAGTTATACATTCAAGAAATCTTTGTAAACGTCGAATGATTGTTCAGTGACTGTTGGATCGAGGTTATCCACAAAGTTTACTTCATTTTCTTTTCCTTTCAGTGAATCCTGATACATCTTAACAAGATGTTTGGACGTTCGGCAAGTATTAGCCCAGTGACCCATTCTACCACATATGTAACAAGATTCTTCTGAATTCTTAGAAGAATTTTCTTCAACATCTCGTTTGGTGGGCTTGTTTGGTGGTTGGTATTTATACTTTTGTGGATTGTTATTTCTTTGACCACCAAGGCCACGGCCACGACCACGACCACGCCCCTTACCATAAGGATGATTTCTACCATAGTTGTGGTTTTTGACATGATGATGGTATTGGTTATTATCCTTGTCCTGATTTATAATTTTCAGTTATATTTGCTTCTGGAAGTGCAAGTGCACCAGCAGGACGGGATTGCTAATTTTTCATTAACAGTTTATTATTGTGTTCTGCAACTAAGAGAAATTTGTTAAGATCAACATATTTTTGAAACTTTTGCAATCTCAAATTTGTTTGCAAAGTGATGTTTGTAGCATTCATTGTGGAGAAAGTTTTCTCCAACATGTCATCTTCGCTAATTTCATGTCCAAATAATTTAAGTTGTGAATGATCAATCCTAAATCAAGTTATTGCTTAATTAAGGATTGAGTGCAATAATAAGATGGAGGATGGGATGTTTGATGATTATTTTGGGCCCCGATGATCGTCTTTCACTTTAGCCATTAAGTGATCAACCACCCCGACTCGATCTTGATTTTCAATTAGCATAATTCACCTTAGCGCAATTGTAAAAATCCTTTGGGCAAGATCACAAGTGGAAATCACAAAGGCTCAGGCAAATGGCAGAAAATCAACAACCCATAAATGAGAGGTCATGCTCTCTATTTATAGTATTCAAAATATCCGCGGTTTGCGGATTGCCTAACTATCCGCGGAAACATAGCGGATTAACCCGCAGTCTTTTGTTAATGCGAAAACATAACTGCTGTGCTTATTTTCAGCGGATATTGCATAACTTTGGATTGTAATTCGCGTAATTTTGCTTTTAGCCTATAGCAAATAAAATATACATATACAATGCTATGTATATGATCAAGTCCCCC
Organism: Rutidosis leptorrhynchoides; assembly: GCF_046630445.1. Classification (NCBI taxonomy): domain Eukaryota; kingdom Viridiplantae; phylum Streptophyta; class Magnoliopsida; order Asterales; family Asteraceae; genus Rutidosis; species Rutidosis leptorrhynchoides. The sequence goes on along the minus strand of NC_092335.1, from coordinate 373,272,994 downwards.
AGTTTATTATGATACATTTCGCCTAGCAAATGTATCATGATAAACTCCAAAAATTTGCAGTTGTCATAACTATGACTCGTAATGAAACAATTTCGCTCTACCTTTGTTACCGTTGCAGCAAACTAAGTTACCGTTGTTACTCATTATCTAAAATGTTACCATTTGAATTAACACAACCAATTTGCATCCCCAATATATATCGTGGACCAAAATAACAAATTTCCCACTTGCTTACGCTGAAGTACTTCGCAATTAATCAAATTCTCGATTAGCCTTTACAACCTTTTTCTTTTTATTCACAACTTTACCTTTATTTCAAAAAATGAAAATCGACGAGGTTGATAGCAAGGTTAACCCGAAAACCTTGATCACCAAACTATTAACAAGCCCGGAGGCTAAATCGGCATCATCGAAAGAGAAGCAATCCATTCCAATTGTTGACTTAACCGCCAAATCTCCTTATACAAAGCCAAGCGCCACCAAGCGACCGGTACAGACGCCGCCACAATCACACAGTAAAAAGCTCAAACAACAAGACGCCGTTCTTTTCGATAATCCAATTACGCCGGATTACGAAGGGGACCATCAAACTAGTATATCGCGATTATTATTGCATGTGAATAACATACATTATTCATGTGTTTCGCTAGCTTAACCAATTGCTTTATCTTGCAGGCGATTCCACTGGTGATCCTATTTTTGCAAGCCCAAACACTCTTGATCAAATCACAGAGTTGTTCCGCACTTCACCCGACTCTTATGGGGTGTGGATTGATGGTTTATCAGGATACACTTATGCGTTAGCTGCTGCTGCTCTGGACCAGCGCCAACAGATGAAGTTGGCAATCCCCGGCGAGCTTCGCCGTGAATTCTCCAAACTCTCTGCGCTGGATGCGCACAACAGTTTTGTTCAAAATTTTTACATGTGCTTCAATTCTGCATATGATATGATGTCCCGTCAAGAACAGTTTTTCAACGTTCTTGAAGCTGAAAAAGCAAAATATCACACCGAGAAGGCCAAAGCTGCTGACAGCGAGAAACGCTATGTTGACCTCTCCTACAAACTCACCGCAGCAAAAACCACCGTTGATGAGCTGAAACAACAGGTTTCTACTGCGACTGAGAAAGAAAACAACTTTCAAGCCACCATCAAATCACTATCAGAGGAGGTGGCGAAGCTTACAACAGAGCGGGACAGCGTTGTAGTTTCGAAAGCTTCTGCGGAGCTTGAGTTCAGCAAGCTCCGCCAACATCTCCCCGAATTGGCTAGGAAAATACTCAATTCCAAGCCTGTTTCCACGAATTTTTCTACATTCGATGCCGTATTAAGACTTCGCGAGAGGGTAGAGTTTATGGACAAGTTTGCCATCAATTGCCCACTGCCAGATCCACTACCATCTGCCATTGCTGATCGCCTTTGCTCCATAGAAGAGGCAAAATCAGCATATGCAGTTGCTCAGCAGGGCATAGATGAAATTCCCCTCGCTAAGATAACCGCAATAAGTGTGCGAGAGGATTTCACTGCAGATGACATCATCAAGCTTGACTTAACGAAAGAGTAGAAATTCGCTTTGTATAACAGCACGCAGCTGCCTCTGCGTCGTTAATAATAAAATTTCACTTTTTCTTATATTTGCAAGTACTTTTATTTATATAGCGCTTTCATTATCAGATATTCATAACACGGACTTGTCCTATGCAATTTCTAACTTTTACTATTGTGCACATAATAAATGCGTACTTTTGCGAAACAATCTGTATGCATATAAATTTATACGTTATGAATCTTCTAAGTCCGCCGAAACGATCCTTAGGCAATTAATTAGCATTGCAAAGCATCTAAGCATTGGCTAAATCAAACACTTAGGAGATAAATTCCTTTCGCAATAATTTCTGCTGCCAAAGTTGGCTATCTAAACTCTGCGAAATATCACAACATTATGAAACAAAGTATTAAAACATTTCATAATCATTTGCATTTCACAAGAAAATATTTCGCATATTCTTTCTAATGCCAATTCTGAAATTCTTACAAGCGTGATCAAGACTTGCAAAAATTAAAAATAAGAACACATAAAAAGAATATCAGCTATAAGCCGTGAAGCCAACTTCGCACTTTACACATATGCACTTTATAACTTTTACAAAGTTATGCATAATATCGCTTTAATAAAACGGCATGCCACGCATTAGGTAAAGTTCGCCCTTCCATATCCGCGAGCTTATATGAACCCGCTACATTAATTGCCACAATTCGATAAGGGCCTTCCCAATTAGGACCCAATTTGCCAAGCTTTTCTGCTCTGCTTGCTTCATTATTTCGCAGTACCCATTCGCCTATATCAAAAGACAAAGCACATACTCTTTTGTTATAATACTTAGGAATTTGCTGCTTATTATTTGCTTCTCTGATAGCAGCCATTAACCTCCGCTCTTCAATGAAATTCAAATTTTTGCTTAACGCAGCATCATTTGCGTCTTCCTCAAAGTTAGCAATTCTATGCATTGATACCAGAATTTCTGCGGGGATTACTGCCTCAGAGCCATATACCAAACTAAAAGGTGTTTCTCCTGTGCTCTTCTTAAAAGTTGTGCGATGTGCCCACAACACATTGGGTAGTTCATCTACCCAACCAGTTCGCTTCTCGCATAATCGCTTTTTAATACCGCTTACTATGTCGCGGTTGGTTACTTCGCATAACCATTAGCCTGTGGATGCGCCACTGATGTAAACCTTTGTATTATATTTAAATCAGTGCACCATGTCTTAAAAGGATCTTTCGCTATTTGTGCACCATTATCGCTGACCAACTCTCGCGGAATGCCAAATCTGCAGACAATGCATTCCCACACAAAATTTCGCACTTGCACCCCAGTGATAGTGCGAACCGCCTTAGCTTCAACCCATTTAGTAAAATAATCAACTGCCACAATCAAGAACTTAACATTGCCAGGCCCTGCAGGAAATAGCCCCACAATATCAATAGCCCATTTGTGAAATGGCCATGGCGAATTAACACGGATCATATCATGCCTTGGCATTCGATTTTGCGGAGCATGCCTTTGGAAACTTTTACAGCGTTTAACAATTTTTGCCACGTCGCGGTATAGGGATGGCCAAAAGTAGCTCATCCGCATAATTTTTGCTGCAATAGTTTTGTAGCCTGAATGTAGTGCGCAAGTGCCGTTATGCACTTCTTCCACTATTATTTCCGCTTCAATTGGTCCAACACATCGTATCATTGGCCCGCAGTACGATTTGCGGTATAGAATATCATTTTGAATGATATACATTGGTGCCCGCTCTCTCACTAAACGAGCTTCGCGGCTATCACTTGGCAAAGTATCATTGCGGATATAGTGCAGGGTTGGCCCCATCCAATTTGGCTGTTCCTCCTCAACAGATGCGACAATTAAGTCATTATCTATTGACTTGCTTGGCAATTCCTCAACCCACACTTGTTTTTGAAAGTGCGAAAATGTCAGAGCGGCCAACTTACTCAAAGCATCCGCCTTCTTATTTTGACTTCTTGGCACTTGCGAAAGTTCAAAATGTTCAAACCGCTCCGTCAATTCTCGTAACAACTGCAAGTATTTCTGCATAGAAGAATCATGTGCATCAAAAGAACCATTAAACTGATTTGTTACTAACTGCGAATCTGTAAATGCTCGCAACTTAGTAATATTCATTTTTCGCGCAATATTTAAACCAACAAGTATTGCTTCATACTCTGCTTCATTATTTGTCACATCAAAATTAAAACGCAACGCGTATGTATACTCTTCACTACTTGGACTTGCCAAAACTAAACCCGCACCTGCACCTTCCGCGCATGAAGCACCGTCAGTAAACAAATCCCAAGTTTCGCCAAGTACCGGTTTTAACGCGGTTCGCTCATTGATTACCTCCAACTCTCCAGACATTTCAGCGAGGTAATCCGCCATAACCTGACCTTTTACAGCACTACGCGGAAGGTAAGATATTTGATAAGCACCTAACTCTACTGCCCACAATGCGAGTCTACCAGATATCTCTGGTTTTGTTAAGACATGCTTGATCGGTAAATTAGTTAATACATGCACTGGGTGCCTTTGAAAATATCTTCTTAACCTTCGCGATGTTAAAATAAGCGCGTACACAAACTTTTCAATTGGCGCATAGTTTATTTCACTTCCTGTAAGAGCTTTACTAACAAAATACACCAGCTTTTGTATTTTATTCCTTTCCGATATCAAAACTGAACCAAAAGCTTCATTTACCACTGATATATAAAGATAAAGAATTTCGCCATCAACTGGCGCTATTAGTGTAGGCAAAGTTTTCAACAACTTTTTCATCTCTTGAAACGCGGTTTCTGCTTCACTGGACCAAACAAAACGTTTTTGTTTTAAGCAACCTTTTAGAGTTTTGAAAAACGGCAACTGCCTTTCAGCAGCTTTAGACAAAAAAAGCGTTAATGCGGCCAGTTTTCCCGTCAAACTTTGCACCTCTTTAACCGTTCTTGGCGCGGTCATATTTTCTATAGCCGCGATCTTTTTTGGATTAGCTTGAATACCTTGTTCTGTAACAAGATATCCCAAAAATTTTCCTTCAATTTCGCCAAAACTGCATCTAAGCGGATTAAGCTTCATGTTTATTCTTCGCAGTGTGTCAAATGTTTCGCGCATATCGTCAATAATTCGCTCTTGCGTTGTGCTTTTGTTCACTAAATCATCTACATAAGCCTCAAGATTACGCCCTATTTGTTTTTCAAACGCAGTATCGATCAAACGTTGATATGTCGCACCCGCATTGATTAAACCAAAATGCATCATTATATAGGAATATATGCCTTTCCCGGTATGAAATGCGATTTTATCTACGTCCTCTTGAGCCATTGGAATCTGATGATAACCTCTTGTCGCGTCCAAAAAACATTTATATGGAAAAGCATGCAAAGATTTCACCTTTAAATCAATTTCTGGGAGCGAGTAGTTATCCTTAGGGCACGCTTTATTCAAATCTTTGTAATCAATACACATTCTCCAAGAACCATCAGGTTTTTTCACCAAAACTGGATTCGCAATCCATGATTGGTATTGAACTTCGCGTAAAATTCCAGATCGCACCAATTTTGTTTCCTCTTCGCACAGCCATTTTACGCGATCTGGGGCCATACCCCTTCGCTTTTGTACTACAGGTTTTATAGCTGGATTTACATTAAGCATGTGCTCCGTAATATGACGCGGAACACCAGTCATATAATTTTTGCACCAAGCGAAAACGTCCATGTACTGAACCAACAGTTGCACAATTTGTTTCCTAGTATCCGCACTAACATTACGTCCTACTTTAATTTTCTACTCGGGATATGCAGTATTAATCATCTCCATATTATCCGCATCAGCAGCAGTTTCTTGTCATGCGGTTTTTACTTTAATAGCCGCACAAATAGGCATGATGCTCATTGAACATATTGTGGCGACCCCTTTATATGTTGGAAACTTAATCATGCCATGAATTGTAGACGGTATAATTCCAAATCTACTTATAGCGGTTCTTCCCAGCAGCATGTTATAGCGAGATGAGGCTCGCATAACATAAAAATCTAACCGTGCTTGTCGCGTCAAAGCGTCCTCATTTACATCAGCTAGCTCAATGTCTAATGGTAAAACGCTTATAGGCAATGAAGATTCTCCTGCAAAACCAGTTAGCGAAACCGCAGTTGTTTGCAGGTTTGCTTTAATACTCTCTGGCAATTGAACGAAACATTGTTCGTAAATAATATCAACACTACTGCCATTATCAATATGAACTTTCATGACTGTAATTCCAGTTTAGGCGATTTTGCACGATACTACTATCGGCATTTCAGAGAAATCATCGCTCTGCATTTTCGGGAAACTAATTGGCGCGAGTTGCCAACTTTGAAACATTTTAACTCACTTTCGCTTTTTTCCTCTTTTTTGGACATTCGCTCGCACAGCGACCACTATATCGCTATCATTTCCGATATTGCTCATTATTCTAAAAAATCAAGCAATTTACCGCCAATTTCAAACGTATTCTCCTGCAAATCATCACAACAAAAACACGATTGAAATTAAACCAAAGAATTAATTATTTGATAGCACGAAACAAAAAAATTTCAGTTTAATTTGTAAAACGTGTCCCACGGATGGCGCCAATTGATCAATCCTAAATCAAGTTATTGCTTAATTGAGGATTGAGTACAATAATAAGATGGAGGATGAGATTTTTGATGATTATTTTGGGCCCCGATGATCGTCTTTCACTTTAGCCATCAAGTGATCAACCACCCCGACCCGGTCTTGATTGTCAATTAGCATAATTCACCTTAGCGCAATTGTAAAAATCCCTTGGGCAAGATCATAAGTGGAAATCACAAAGGCTCAAGCAAATGGCAGAAAATCAACAACCCATAAATGAGAGGCCATGCTCTCTATTTATAATATTCGAAATATCCGCGGTTTGCGGATTGCCTAACTATCCGCGGAAACATAGCGGATTAACCCGCAGTCTTTTGTTAATGCGAAAACATAACTGATGTGCTTATTTTCAGCGGATATTGCATAACTTTGGATTGTAATTCGCGTAATTTTGCTTTTAGCCTATAGCAAATAAAATATACATATACAATGCTATGTATATGATCAGTGAACATGTATTATACAGAGCTGAGCTGTATTCATTTACTTTCTTAAAATTCTGGAACCTTAAGGTTCTCCATTGATCCATAGCAGCTGGAAGTAAAACTTCCTTTTGATTATTAATTCTGCTTTTGAGTCCTTCCCATAGAACTTGTGGATTTTCTTCAGTCACATAATTATTTTGTAAGCAATCATCAATATGTTGATGAATAAAGCAACATGCCGTTGCTTGATCTTTTTTAGAGCAAGTGTTATCTTCTTTTATGGCATCTATAATGCTCATTGATTTAAGATGCATTTTCACTTTTATAACCCATGGCATGTAGTTCTTTCTAGTTGATTCTAAGGGAGCGAATTTAAGCTTTTCCAGATTCGACATTTTCTACTATCAATGTTTGATGTTACTTAGTTGTATGTCGGCGTTAAATCCACGCGATTCATTTTCAATGTTTGATGCTTCGAAGTTATTAAGGTTAAGTCACTTATATCCAAAAGATTTTAATAATGTGGAGATTAGTGAGCTTGAACAACAACTTGACATATACCATCACAATGTCCGAATAGATGAAAAATTTGCTAACTTGATTAGTATTGGCGACATTACTAGAGTGATGGTAGAAACAAGGAAACATCTATCTTTTCCTTTGGTTTATCGGCTATTAAAGCTTGCATTGGTTTTTCCCGTTGCAACCGCAACGGTTGAGAGGTGCTTTTCGGCGATGAAAATTGTAAAGTCGAATTTACGCAATCGTATTGGGGAAGAGTTCTTGAATGCTTGTGTAATTTGCGCAGTTGAAAGAGAAGCACTTGCGAAGGTAAACGATGAAGATGTAATTCAACGTTTTCAAAAGATGTGTTTCCGTAAAGGAAAAGTGTAGCATTTTAAGCAGATTTGGTGTAGTTTTTTGGGAGGATTTTGTGCAGTTTTTTGGGTAGCTTTTGTGCAGTTTCGCGGCTGTTTTGCTACTGTTTTTATGCTCTTTTTTGTGCACTTTTGTTGTTGTATGTAAGCTGTTTTTTTGGTCATATTTTTAATAGTGAAGTTGATTTTTTATAGTTATCGTTGTAAAAAGTTTGACCCCGGTGTTACAGATTCCTGGATCCGCCACTGATCATACTGCGACTCAAGAGGAAACCCCCACGAAGAATCCATACGGACATCATGTGTAGTAAAACCCCCATCGGGTGAGGCTCAAACGCATAAACATTCAAAACCTCCGAAGCTTATAAAATGAGCGAGTAACCACAAAGAAAATATTTTTGCAGCACATCAAGTCGAACCCCTGACTCAGGTCACTACCAGGTCAATACCAATGCACCAACATTTTCGGTTTAGAAACATGACCATTATATTATTATATTATATTATATATTATTAATATATTAACTAATAGTCTAACTAATATATACCACTATTCTTATTCTTATATTGTAACCATGAATGAATGTCAGTTAGTATCATCACCAATTGATCGTCAATCAAATTATTTTAATAGATTGAGTAATTTAAATTACGAATTTTGTAGAATATAACCGTGGTTAAAATTTTATTTCCTGATAATGGATGATCGAAAAAACACCAATCAAAAACCAACCAAAATGTTCAAAATTTTGTGTGGTCTTGCAACATGAACAAATTAAGAGCCATTAAAATGGCCGAATCTAACGTTCAATAACACACATTTACAATCTATTCACCTATATTAATTCTACATTATATTTCATTCTAGTTTCATCGCAATTCAAACAAGTAAATAAATAAAAATCATCTTCTACTCGATTTGAATAAAGAAAAAAATAAAGAATGGCCATCAATCGATTCGTGGTTCTGGCACTTATCTTTGCCGTCATGGTGGCATATGTCTCGGCTGCTGACACAGCCGGTGGAGCTGCCTCTGACGCTGCCGGTGCCGCGTCTGATGCGGCAGGAGCTGCAACTGGGTCCCCTGCAGGTTCTCCCGATGCAGGGGCTGCTGGAGCCCCCACATCAGGAGGTGGTGCAACTAGCGGTGCTGATCCAGCGGCTGGAGATGCTCCATCTTTCAAGGCCTCCGGTGTTGGAGTCATTGTTTCTGCTCTCGTTATGGCCGGGTTCTTCTTTTAGATAATTTTTGTATAAAAGTTATTATGATTATAATAAATAAAAGGTGCAAAAAATGGACCCTGTATATGTCCATTGAAACCGTTTGTATATATCATTTCATCATTATCATGATGTTGTAAAATAATTCCCCTTTGGATTAATGACTTCTAAGGATGTATATATGAAGAAAAAACAGTTATATAACACGGGTTTCATTTTTTGCTACAGTTGATTTTCGTTTATTAAAGATGATCACATGCAAGTTGCAACTATACGATATCTATTCATTATTTGTCATTTAACATCTTGTTATTGTTTTGATCGATATAAATGTAGTTTGAATGTAGCTTTTAAGCAGTAGATACTCAAACTACGTAATCATCTCAAAAGAGCCTAGTGATTGAAATCCTAGTTTCAAACATAAGCAGAGGCGAAGCCAGGAATACAGAATAGGGGATGCTTACGGACAGTGGCGGAAGCAGTATTTTTTTTCACCGGGGGCAAAAAAAATTAAAACCGTATCAATTTTTTAGTCAAAATATGGAGGTTTTTGGGCAAAAAATAGAGGCTTTTAGGCAAATTATGAAGGTTTTGGGGTAAATTTTGGAGAATTTTGAACAAAATTTGATGATTTTAGAGGAAAATATGTAGGTTTTTGAGAAAAAAAAAAATGGTTATAATAATAAAGTTAAATATATATAAACAATAAAGGTTTAATGAACTAAAGAAACTTTGAAAAGAAAAACAATTACTCCGTAGACTAGAACTAGACTCACAAAATTAGTGAATCGTCTTTAACTCTTTATCGTAATTACACGCTTAAATCACTATATTCTTCATTAGATATGTGTATAATATAACGTTAAGGGGAAAAATAAATTTTAATTAGAGGCTTATATTATACTCCGTAAATACTCCGTAAAACTTAGGGAGTAAATACATTTTGATGATATTAAATAAATAAATATTAGAAAGTGGAGACAGGAACTAACTGATACAAGTCCAAAAAATTTACGGAGTATAAAGTCTATAACAATTTTTAAGGAGAAAATTAACTTTAACTAGGGATTGATAATTAAATAGCAAACTTTAAGAGGACCGAAATGATCTATAGGTAAAAATAGGAGAGTGGAAACTGAAATATAATAAAGATATTGGTACTTGTGTCATCTTCCTCATCCACCATCTACAATTGAACTAAAAAACTCCATTAAAGTAGAATTCTGAACTCTCGATTTTTTGAAAAGCAAACTATAGGGGATGCTTGAATCTTGAAAATATTTTTTCTCCATTGAAATACAAATTATATAGTGTATACAGAAACATGATTAGGGGATGCTTGACACCCCCAAGCATCCCTACTAGCTCCGCCATTGAACATCAGTATAAGTAGTATAGTAGCTGAATATTTTGGGGTGGCCAGAAAAAGTCTAAAAAACGATCACAAAATAATTGTTGAGTCAGATTGCATATATCTTATTAAAATACTCATTCTTCTCTCAGATAGTCTAAAAAGAGGAAACATTATCGATATTCATCAATTCAATATTCAATATACCTATAATGATAACGTAATACTCCCTCCGTCCCTAAATTATTGTCCAGTATTCCATTTTGGGATGTCCCAAATTAATTGTCTACTTCCATAAATAGAAAGGAAAGTAGATATTTCATTGGTGGATCTGGAGAGAGAAGAGATTTCATTGGTGGAGAAATAAAGTTAGTGGGATTTCCTAAAACTGTGTGTTTTTTGTCTGGAGATAATTAATCTGGGACGGAGGGAGTAAATTTTTAACAATTAAACATGAAATTTCCTTTTTTTTTTTTTTTTTTTTTTGACAAAAAACGAGAACATTAATAAAAGGAAGAGGCAAATGATCAAAATGATGAAGCCCCAAAGAAATGCAACCGGCCGAAAGGAAACATAAAACCAACACAACCAACACATATCAAGACAAACAAATAACGTAAAGGTAACAAAGATGCTAAAACTAACCAACAACTCAAAAGCGACAACCGAACAAACACCCAAGCCAAATAGAGAAATCAATCTAGACGAAAGAAAAGAAAAAATCCATCTAAATGGCTACCAAACAAATAAAGCAAACTAAAAATTAGACTACATCAAAACAGCTCCCCAAAGCCGAGCAAACAAATACCATCCGACGAAACAAAGCCAAGTCCGAATTAAGTCTTGAACGTCGCTATAAATAGTTATCAAAACAATGCATAATACAAACGGGGATATCATTATTCTCTGATATGCACTCACGTATGTGTGAAAACTTTACACATGATCCTAAAGAATCAAAGGGGTTCTTTTTTCATCTACATTTTGCAGGCAACGAGATTAAGATTGCCCAAACAATACCTCACCAAAGTATACTACATGAATGCAACCCTTTTATGTTTCTTGAGATACAGTTTCATTTGATCGAGCACGTCTTTCACATTGTTTCGATACTCAGATTTTCAAGAGAAACTAGCTCGGTGAAAAGAAACAAAACTTATAAACAATTATAATTTACATAGTATTTTTTTTTCAAAAAAAAAAAAAAAAGAGAGAACATAATTGCCTTAAAGGGAAAGATACCAAAATTTCCTTAATTAGAAAGACAACAAAGCGTATGTTTGGCAAAACTAACTAGCAGTTTTTAGCTTGTAGATGTTAGCTTTTAGTTTTTAGCTGGTAGTTGTTAACTTTTTTAACATTTGGTAGAGTAGCCGAATCTTTTAGATAAAAAATAAAAATAAAATAACAAAAAACTAGAAGCATAAAGCTAAACGCTAGTTCTAGTAGCTTTTAGCGTTTTTCCCATGTCTAAAAGCTTTCCATTAACCAAACGGTGCTTTTATTAAATATGAGTTTTTTTTTTTTATAAAAACTAAAAGCTCTTAAAAGCTCCGCGTTAATTCGAAACATAAGACATACACTATAAATAAATAGTTATAATGCAACATTATACACACGGGAATATCATTATTCTTTAATATGCACTCGGATATGTGTGAAAACTTTACACATGATCCTAAAGAATCAACTGGGTTCATTTTACCACCTACATTGCAGGCAACGAGATTTAGATTGCCCAAACAAAACTATATTACACCGGTACAACAACCCTTGTATGTTTCTTGAGATACAGTTTCTTGAGTACGTCTTTCACATTGTTTCGATACTCGGATTTTCAAGAGAAACTAGCTCGGTGAGTCGTTGCAAAAGCAAATCAAACTCGTCTTGACTACCAATGAGACTAAATCGGACATAACGATCTGTGGCACTAAATTGGCTTCCTAAACGACCTATAATGTTTCCTGTTGTTTCTAGTACGGCCCCACAATCGTTATCTTCTTCTCGCTCACATTTCACCCATGCGTAAGCTGCATGATATTTGTCAAAACAAATTAACAATTATCATTTTTGTTTAACTGTTCAAGGGCAGATTAGATTACACCATATGGCATCCGCCAATTTGTTAGGGCTGACAATTCTGGCCAGGTCGGTTTGGCAGGTCGAAAGTACACTACCCGAACTCAGTTAAGATTTGATACAAGGATTGGCAGATCAAAAGTAGTCAACCGGGACGCGGCTGGTATACTCGTCTAGGTAAATGGGTTGATGGTGGGTCAGTTTCGGATAGGTCAACTTTAACGGATCAGAGGGTTCAAATCAGAAAATAAACTTTGAAGTTTCGGATTACGAGTCACCCCGTTAAACCGAACCTTGACATGAATCCGACCCAAAAAAATAGTACGGGTTGATGGGTTTCCCATTGAAGTCTTGAAAATCTCTGACCCATTTACTTTCGGATCGTGTAGACAATTGCTACCCAACTTTTTTTAAATGCCAACTCACACACCCAAAGTATTGCCCCTACCCTACTAATGGTATACATGTTTGATTGGACATATTCTGTAGAATAGGTTTTATGATTGCATTTACTTTACATATTTGACCATAAAAAGTCAAAGTTGAAATGAACTTACCTGGAGTTGGTAGCCTAGTTTCATTGAAGAAGTTGCAGTACAAAGGATGTCTCTGTTGGATTGAAAATCTTGTTGACTTGTTGAAGACAAAAGTCAACCGCTCCCAACGGTCTTTCATTTTATCATACGCAAATTTGAAAAGTGGTTTTCCATCACCTTCAATCGCTACTTTCAGAATCTTTAAACCTCTAACTTGACTGTCCTTCGATATTCCCATATCAGCCATCATTATATAATTCAAAAACTGATCATACACATCTTTATCTTTTATTATTGCCCACCTGCATATATATATTTATCTTTATTTATCAAGTAATTAAATAAAAAGTAAGTTACTTTGATACAAAAAGCAAGGTTAAACACTTGAACAATACCCTAAACGTGTACCGGCATGACCAGTGAGTTTGGAAAGAGTAAAGAGCATGAGATCATGGTTTGAAGGAGTGTTGATGGGCGTAAAATGTGGCCAAAAATAGGCATGATCGTAAATCGCTTTTGCTCCAATAACTGATTTCTTCAATTCTCCATCGGGATTGTTTGGTGATGTTATAAATTCAATGACATCATTGTTGTTTGTAGAATTATTATTCATTTGCCATGATTTTGTATCTCCTTTGAATTGAAAATTTTGTGAGTTAAATAGAACGGTTTGACCCTTGTATACCTGCATACATCACAAATATAACTAAGTCATGTTAATCTAGTACATTATAAATTTAAACAAAAAGAAGACAAAACAAGTTAATATTGATCCACTTTCAAACAACTGGCCTAAATGTTAGCCCGGGTGCGTTTGATTATTTCTCAATTGAATGGCAAACCATTCAACATTCAGTGCGTTTATTTCTAACCTTTAAATGACATATAATGTTGAATGGTTAACCATTCAGAGCTGAAATACTCTCTTAACGATTAAGCACTTGAATTTGATGTTATATGTCTTTAAATTGTATGAAGAACATTCATTAAACAACTATATATATTGTTTTTTTTTATTCATGTAAAAGGTTAATAAGGTAATTTTTTATCATTACCATCATTTATTCAAACCGATCATCAAACTGTAGAACCGAATTCTTTCAAAATCTTTGAATTATTCAGATTACGAACCATTCAACACTTAATCAATCAGTTTTATCAAACACACCCTAAATGTGACATTACGCAAATCTTTAAGCCACTTTTTTAAGTTCATGTGAAACTGGATAAATATTACTTACTGGATAAAACGGAATAGAAGCAAGAACGTTTGAAGGTGAAGATGAGTTTTTAGAGGAAAGGGCATATACGGCTGCACTAAGGAGTTGGGATGACCCGACACCGAACACAATGTAACGTCCTTCCGTAATTGCATTCCCCACAATCGAGTGTAATTTACGGACATACTTTTCTAGCTCTACTGATATAAAACTATCATCAGCGTATCGATAACTCATACGATTCCAACCTGATATCATCACTGCACTATTGATTGCATGTTGCATCCAGAATGGCTCAAAGAATATAGGATCTCCACTAAATGTCACAAATACAAGAATAATACAAAAATGTGAGAAAGTACATATTCATTGATAGGGATATACATCTATGTAACAACTTTTTAAGCACACAAATGTGGAATATAACGAGGTGTGTGTGTGTGTGTGTTCATAACTAACATTAGTTGTACAACTGATTGGTATTACTGTGTACACGTGTATATATGGCATGTTTATATATACAATGAAGATGAAATGAATCATACAATTAGAGATTACTAAAAAAGCTTGAATGCGATATAAACCAAAGCAAAGGCCAACACAAAATGACCCAAATAGCATTGCCATGTAACATAAGCACTAAAGAGATGGTAAAACCAAAACTGCTCCTGTTGTGGATTTACATTTACAACCAATCCATTAGCCATTGAAATCTTTATGAATGTATAAAACCAGATGGAGCAAACATATACATTGCCAGTAATGCTTATAAACAAAGTATGTTGAAGTGCATATTGTATACCTAAGTCTCTGTTAGACATTTAATCGAACACATTGTGGGCACTCTTCAAAATTCTACCAATTATGTCTATTAACAACATGTACATAAAGCCAAGAAAATTTTGAAACCGACGATCACTTCGACATTTCCATGAGCAATTGAAATCTTTCATCCGCGTAGAAAAATGACTTCTCTTTATTCTAGAATAGTGGAAAGATTATTTAAATCTTACCTCCTCATATTATACTTTTGTGAGATTGAGTTTTGTTGTTATTTTATATTCAATTTAAACCGTTTAATCTAAAAAAGTTAACAAAAGTAAATCATATCAAATTTAAGTTAGATTTTCGGTGTGAATTCGGATCAAGTATGATTTACAAATTTGAAGTCGATTTTTGTTTCGGTTTAACTATTTTGAATTCGTTTAAATCGAAAATCGAAATTAAACTAATAATAAATTAATTTTTTGACATTTATTTTATAACATTTTAGACTACAAATTGAATTACAAACCAAAATAATAATTTAAATTCTGTTTATATAGTTATTATGATTTTGATTAAAGTATGATTTTTCGGTTTTAGCCGAAATCGAAAAGGATTCGAATTCAGTATTCAATTTAGTTTCCGATGAAATCGACAACCTAAACGATGAACCCCGTAATTTGCACACAACACAACAACACAACAACAAAACCCAATACCACATGAGTGGTGTATGGAGAGGTGATATGTAAACAATCATTCCTCTATCCGAGAATAAAAAACAAGTCATTTCTCCACCCAGAGTGTAACACTCTCAAGAGTAGAGAAAGTCATCCCTCTCTTTATTCGACGGATAAAAAAATTGCTTCCGAGAGGACCTCTGACCTTTAAGAGTGTAACATTCTCAAGAGTGTTACACCCCGTAATTTGCATTGTTATTAAATATACTAACGAAAGTAAAATAGCCCTTTGTTGAGCTATTCAGCTATTCTAGAAGATGAAGCTCACCACCAGGCCAACTTTCATAGTCAAGGAATGTTCATCCACGATCGCGAGAAGCTCATAGTTATGTTGGTTCACGGTGAGCTCAACAACGACCCCAAAAAATCAATACTATGAATTTAAAAATTGTTTATAAGACTATTTCTTATTGTTTGGAGAGTCTTGTGATTATGTGTTGTTATATGGGGAAGATTGTGATAAATGTCTTGGGAAAAGAGGTTATTATGGTAATGCTGTTGGAAAGCAGTGAGTGATTTGTTAATATAATTGATAGTTGAGAGAAAATGGAGCATAAGATAAATAACTTACGGAGTAATAGACATCAACGAATCACAAGCCACCAACATTCGTTGTTAAAAATGTCGTGACATGACTCACGTCCACACCCCCCACACCCGCACAGCCCATAATGCCCCCACAACCCACATCGCCATGTAAAGGGCGTTGTGGGCATTTTCTTTTCGACGCGTAGGATGTCCTATGTCATTTTCTTGACTGAAGGGGGTGGTCTAAACGTGATTCTACGTATACTAGTAACTAGTAAATTGCTTCACACATTTCTGAATTTCCTTTATCTTTTTTAAGGGGTACTTTAAAATCAAGTAACTGAACCAAATCCAACTATGACAATAAAGCAATAGGTAACACAACTTATTCTATACTAACCCACAATTAAAGTAATAAGATAAAAATTATCAAGATATTAACAATTGATCACATACCTATCAACATTTGCAGCACATCCAGGAATAAATTCAGAGCAATTAAGACCACCATAACAAGCATAACATTCACAAACAGGTAATTCACCATCTTTACTAATCGAACCATCAAGAAAAACTCGGCCATGACCTGAGCATGATATCGCTGCAACGGCTTCTGCCTCCAAAGCTGCTTTTGCGCTCCAAGTTAACGTCTGACGACTAATCTCTGACCCCGTCTTCGATCCAAACCGAACCTCACTTACGTACATATGATTTATACTAAATAAAATATTGATGACTGCAGAAATCGCTAAACATAAACCATACCAATATTTTCTCATACTTTGTTTGGGATCTTTGCAAGCCACCCAGTTTGTCTTTAAGATTAGATTAATTATAGATTATATACTTATAATTATAATTATGATTATAATATATGACATATGACATATGATGATCATTGTAATTATTGTTTATATAAAGGAAATTCATACGGGCCCAAGTGCCCAACCACACTATTGAGTTTTTTTTTTATTAAGAACATGATAATGATATTTTTAATGGAGAATATTAACATTAACATTAACATTAACATTAACATTAACATTAACATTAACATTTTTAAACTAAACATCGCGATCAATGATCACGTGTGTAAACGACATGCTTCTAGATTATTTAAAACTAACGGATGAATAAAAATTAGTTGAAATGTTTGATTATGTACATGGTTGGTATCAACGTTTAACTTGCGTGAACCTTTTATTATAAAATAATAATAATAATAATAGTTGGATGGGGTGTAGAAACTTCTGACAATGTTCGAAGGATTGAAAATATTCAATTTTTTTACCACTTCCGATGAGAACACTCATTTTTCAATTAACATATTTTTACATCAGCATCATATTATCATCAAATTATCATTTTCTTTCTCATCAACACTCAATGGTTCAAGAAAGTTCATTCATAGTCATAACATATTCCTTAATGGACCCATCCCAATCCCAATCTTATAATATTAAAAGTAAAATTATCATTATTATAAAATTATCATTCCTAAATTTTACCCGGTCCCCTTCTCGTCTTCAATAGTTACATATATTCACAAAATGCACCAACAGTTAAAAATGTTAGAGTATGATACAAATTCAAAGCGAACGGAAGCATTTTTAAAATATTTACAAAATCATACTCGTCCACGGATCATTGTACAAAACTTTAGCAAACAAAATAAATTAACCAAACCGAACAAGAGAAGATTAAAATACAACCTTTGTAGCATTTTGAAGATCGAATTTGAAAACTCAAAGAAGAGTTCCTCTAAACGGTAGACACCCAAAGTTCCAACCTTGCTTCGATCTATATCTTTTACTTAACGGATCTTTTCTTCTTCCTTATTTCCACCAAAAAAAACGAACCCAATTATAGATTTCAAGTATTTTGGTTACTTGAAAATGAGAAAGAAAATTACATTTTTGTATGTGTGTCTTGTATCTTTTTGTATTTTTTTTTTCCAATACCAAGACTTGGTATTATATATTACATAATTGATACAATAATACATATAGTACAAATATAATAAATGAAGATTTGGAAATATTTGCAAAATCAAATCTTTATATAAAATAAGATTTACAAAATCAAATGAAGATTTGGAAATATTTGCAAAATCAAATCTTTATATAAAATAAGATTTACAAAATCAAATCATATTTTATAAATCAAATCAAATCTTATATCTTATATAAAATATGATTTGCAAAATCTAATCAAATCTTTACATATTTAGATTTGTAAGTATATGTATACACATAAAAAACTAACTTAATTTATTAAACCATTAACTAATGATTAATAAATTAATTTCCGATTAGAAGGTATATCAAACAATTTACGATTGGCCTTTGTGTGTGACCGAATATGATTAATGGACTTTTATTATTTAATGTCATGGGCATATCTTCGGAATATATGTACCACGGTCAAACCACGGTCGAACCGTAGCCAACCCGAGAACATCTTTCCAACAGACTCCCACTTGCACTAACATTAATAATATTGGCCTGTCGTAAAAGACACACCATGTATAACAACTAGTCTGCTACGTTACACTCCTATATTTTGATTTATATCAATCATCCTTTTGTTCAAGATATCTATATGAACGTGTGACATGGTTAAGTGTCAATCATCATCGTTCAAGATTATGTTTCCCGATGGAGATTTGTGTTGATCAAATAGACTGCAATTGCATTAATTCAGTCGTAGCATGACCATGCATTTAATTCAGCACAAATCAACGAGGGGCCTAGAGATATCGCTTAAACTCGCTTAAAGAAGAAGGAACAAATTGCTTCAACTGTATAGACATCCACCACATTCCATGATATATCCAATCTGCTCCCTTATGACCGGCATTTACACACAGCGTTAAAAACAGGTCAAAGTATAACATAGTTTGTGTCAGGATTTCTCATACATATCCACTCAAGGATAAATGATGTTGCCATCTTAGAGCTTACCTTTTGACTTAAAAACCATGAAGTAATGTCTAAGTGTGGTCATTCCAGAACCTTGAATCAACTATCAAGTTCCTCATGAATGTAGTTTCATATAAGCCTATATTACTACACTTCATAGCAGCCTTAATTCAATTCTCTCTTCCTTAGAGAATGACCGACTGTGAAAGTTTATGAAATAATATTCATTGGAAGTTAAAACATGCAAAATGAAACATGACAATATACAATGAAATGACCACGTCGTGCGTATAATATAATCTCAATATATTAATCATCAGATCAATTGCAACATATATTATTACCCAATGTTTAAAGTTTCAAACTTAACATAAAAATACAATCAAACTTTATCATCAATGACACGAATGCCAATAGACATGCTTTGAGCATCATGCTTAGTCTGTGGCAAAGGCTTGGTGAAAGGATCAGCCAAGTTCTTAGTCGTGTCTACTCTACTTAATAATATGTCATTTTCTGCTACAAGTTGATGGATGTAATGGTACTTTCTGAGTATGTGCCGTGTGCGCTTTTGTGACCTCAGTTCTTGAGCCAAGACAACCGCACTCACATTGTCGCGGAAAATCTCAACAGGATCATGGATTGTAGGAACCACGCCCAGATCCCCGATGAATTTCTTTATCCACATGGCCTCTTTAACAGCTTCATTTACCGCTATATACTCGGCTTCTGTCGTAGAATTAGCAATAGCACTTTGCTTGCCACTTCTCCATGTGACGGCTCCACCGTTCAACATAAATACAAATCCTGATTGTGAAGAGCAATCATCTCTATCTGATTGGAAACTAGCGTCAGAGTATCCTTTGACGCTCAGCTCGTCATTCCCACCATAGACCAAGAACATCTCTTTAGTCCTCCTAAGATACTTTAGAATGTTCTTGACTGCTATCCAATGAGCTTCACCAGGAATGGCCTGATAACGACTAGTCATGCTTAGTTAATACGACACGTTAGGCCTAGTGCATATCATCACATACATGATCGATCCTATAGCTGAAGCATATGGAGTCCGACTCATGGTAGCTGACTCCAAGTCAGAATTACGACATTGAGACTTGCTCAATATCATTCCAGGGTTCATAGGAACGCACCCTTTCTTGGAGTTATGCATACCGAATTTCTTCAGTATCTTATCTATATATGCACTTTGGTTTAGCCCAATTAATCTCCTTGACCTATCTCGATAAATCTTTATTCCCAAAATATATGATGCATCTCCTATGTCTTTCATGGAAAAACATTTCCCTAGCCAAGCTTTGACATCTTTCAATGTCGGGATATCATTTCCCATGAGTAATATGTCATCGACATATAGTACAAGGAAGACTACAACACTCCCACTAGACTTAACATAGACACATGGCTCATCTTCGCCTCTAATAAAACCAAATTCTTCGATTTTCTCATTAAAGCAAAGTTTCCAGCTACGAGAAGCTTGTTTAAGTCCATAAATGGACTTTTGAAGCTTGTACACACTATTAGGATACTTAGGATGTACATAACCCTCAGGTTGTGTCATAAACACATCCTCTGTTAGCTTACCATTAAGGAAAGCTGTTTTTACATCCATTTGCCATATCTCATAGTCATAAAATGCAGCTATGGCAAGAAGTATTCTAATGGATTTCAACATAGCTACTGGTGAAAAAGTTTCATCATAGTCTACACCATATTGTTGCGTGTAACCCTTAGCCACCAGTCTGGCTTTGAATGTGTGTACATTTCCATCCATATCGGTCTTCTTCTTGAAGACCCACTTGCACCCAATGGTTTTAGTACCTGGCATATGATTAATCAAGGTCCAGACTTGATTATCATGCATGGATTGGATCTCGTTGTCCATAGCCTCCTTCCATTTGACAGACTCGGGGCCTGTCATTGCTTCCTGATAGGTAATAGGTTCATCAGAATCTATATTTTCGTCGTCACCCTCAAATATGTGTAAATTATATTTCTTTGGTATTCGACGCACTCTATCAGATCTACGTATGGGTGGTGGTTGTAGGTCAGTTTCTCTTTCAACTGCAGACTCGTCAACATCTTGAGGAGAATCGGTTCCAATATCAGTTTCCATGTCGGTTGATTCTTGAATTTCTTCAAGGTCAATTTTGCTCCCACTGGTTCCTTTTGATATGGGATCCTTTTCAAGGAAGACTCCCCTTCTGGACACAAAGACTTTGTTCTCAGTAGGGTTGTAAAACAAATATCCAAAAGAATCAGTCGGGTAACCAACAAATAAACACTTTTTGGATCTGGGTTCAAGTTTATCTTAAGCTTCACGACGAACGTAAGCCTCACAATCCCAGATTCTTAGATATGAGAGATACACAGTTTTACCATGCCATATCTCATAAGGTGTTTTAGAAACTTTCTTGGTTGGGATGAGATTAAGGATCCTTACGGCAGTTTGTAGGGCATAGCCCCAAAAACTGATTGAAAGCTTTGTGCGGCTCATCATGGATCGAACCATATCAAGTAATGTTCGATTCCTCCTTTCAGCCACACCATTATGTTGTGGTGTTCTAGGAGGAGCTAATTGTGAGATTATCCTACAACCCCGTAGATGATCACGAAATTCATCATTAAGATATTCACCACCTCTATCAGATCAGAGAATCTTAATTCTTTTGTTCAGTTGATTTTCTACTTCATTTTGGTATGCCTTGAACACTCCCAAAGTTTCAGACTTTTGTTTAATTAAATAAACATAACCATATCTACTGAAGTCATCAGTAAATGTAACGAAGTATCGTTCCTGGTGTCTAGTAGGCGATCTGAATGGACCACACACATCAGTGTGTACCAACTCCAACAGATCATTACCCCTTTCACAGTTTCCTGTGAAAGGTGCTTTTGTCATTTTTCCTAACAAGCAAGATTCACATTCGTCATATGATGTAACATCAAATGATTCTAAAATTCCATCTGACTGAAGTTTTGCTATGCGTTTCTTGTTTATATGGCCTAAACGACAATGCCATAGATACGTTTTATCCAAAAAGTCTTTGGATGAATCAACATTGTAGATTGAACTATCATTTAGCTTTGCTGTGGTTTCTAAGATGCCTTTACAAGGACTAGCCTTGAAATAAAACATCCCATTTTTGTGAACAAGTATTGGTCCATTATCAAAACTAAAATCAAAACCATCATTAAATAAAGCATTAAAAGATATAATGTTTCTTGCCATTTCGGCACTGTAGCAAACATTAGATAAAATAATACATAGACCAGAATCAAAAGAAAGCTTGTATTCTCCAATCATGTTAACAGAGGCAACGTTCTTATTCCCCATGATTAGATTGAGCTCTCCGGTCTTCAGCTTCCTACTTCTTGCGAGTCCCTACACATTTGTACAAATGTGAGTACCACATCCTGTATCCAATACCCAGGAATTAGAAATAGTAGTATTGTTTAGTTCAATCATGAACAAACCTAAAGGTACGGCGACTCCCTTAGCCCGTAGTTCATTAAGTTTCTTCAAGTACTTGGTACAATTGCGATTCCAATGTCCTTTCTCCCCACAATGAAAGAATATTGCTTCTTCAGGAGACTTGGTTTGCGGGATCTTTGAAGTAGAAGAGTTAGCAATGCCCTTATGTTTAGGTTTGAAGTTGGACGTGCCAACCCTACCCTTGACTTTTTTCTTGCCATTTGTTTTGTTTTTCTTCTTCTTGATCCCACCTTCACGAATGGCTAGAACAGTAGTTGCGGGTTTAGCTTTGGCCATGTTAGCCTCAGCGGTTTTCAACATGCCATGGAGCTCCATGATTGTTTTCTCCATATTGTTCATATTATAGTTCATAATGAATCCTTCATATGCACTAGTCAGCGAGTTCAGGATAAAATTCGTTGCAAGCTCCTGACTTATGGAAAAACCTAGGCACTCCAGTCGGTCTATGTACCCTTTCATTTGTAGTACATGGACACTAACGCTACTTCCTGTTGCCATTTTACAAGATACGAGAGCTTTCATGGTGTCAAACCTTTCTTGCTTTGCTTGTTGTTGGAACATGTCTTTAAGTTGGTTAAGCATGTCATACGACCCTAAGCTCTCCATGCCCTTTTGGAGCTCCAGAGACATGGTCGCCAACATCAAGCATGCTACCTCATTAGACTCGGAACGATGTTTTTCAAACTCGTCGCTAGCCGCTTGAGTAGCTCTCGATCCGGGTTCTGCCGGTAAGGGTTCCTCAATTGCCCTGATCTTTCCTTCCATCCTAAGAGCAATTCTTAGGTTGCGAAGCCAGTCCATGTAGTTTAAGCCCGTAAGCTTGTCCTTTTCGAGGAGCCATTTAAGGCAGAAATTAGTGATTGATGACGGAGTAGGATTTGTGTTTGTTGCAGACATCTATCATATTTTTAAAGTAAGTTGTATTAGTTAGTTTGATATGTTTAATCCTTGTTAAGATAATTACCCAAGTGTGTTCAATATTCACACAATTATAATTAACAAGGTTAAGATCCATATTTCACTTATGGTAACGACGGGTTTACTGCGGATCGCCAATCATAAGCTATTTAGGTAGGTAACTATATTACCAATTTCATCCATTATGAAATTCTTAGGTTCTGCAGGATTTAGTGATAATCAATTATTTCGCTTGACATGTTTAATCCCTTCTACGCTAATCCTTCCTCGTGGCGGGTTTGCCGCGAACCACGATTTCAGATTGTAAACCGTCCGTGATAGATACACGTGAAATCCGGCCCAAGACTATCGGGTATCGCGAAATTCACCTCACCCTTCCCAACACCCAACTAAAGTCCGGCCCAAGACTCTCTGGTATCGCGAACTCTAACAGGTAGAAGGTTCGGATGTGTGTACTACTCATGGGTAGCGTAAAGTTTACATTAAAAACGGGGTTTTATTTTCTTTTAGCAAAAGTAGTTTATTCCATTTTAAAACATTTATATTGCGTGTTGCGTTTGTTAAACTAATTTTAACCAAACCATTTTAAGTGATTATTGTATTTTGTTTCTATACTAATTTTCTAGCTAGCATGGCATAGACAAATAAAAACACAATAATAATCATGACACGCAATTATCGGCAGTATGCCTCGAGTCCTATGCATTTTTCCGGTGAGCCAACACACGAAAAAACATGGTCAACTAGGGACATAACCTTGTGTGAGAATTGGCTCCCACTAAAACCGCCATCTCCATTATATGCTCGGATGGGCCGCCTTGTGAACATCGTCTTCTTGATTCCAATCTTGGTTGCATTATCTTACAAAATAACTATTCTATTTTCTATACTATTACAAATACAATATAAATAGAAAGACGACATGCAAGTCGTTTAATAAATTATTACATTTATCTCGAATAAATAATAAACACGACATGCAAGCCGTTTAATAAATTATTACATTCATCCCGAATAAATAATAAATTAAATCATACAACCAAACATCCACACAAGGGTCTTATTGAGGCAAATACTACCGATTTCATACAACAATCACATACATAACAAATGGAGTGCCAAATATCCATTTTCACGAAACATGTTTCGATAAGGATTGATTTAAACACTTAATGGCACACAAAATAATCAATCCTTATTTACATAACTTATGTATGTATGTAAACCCACTTCATATTTGTAAGTATGATTTTCATGCCCAAACCATCCAAACAAACATATTAAGTGAATCAAAATATGTTGGAGATTTATTTACTTTTAACAAGGCATAAAGTCTAAAATTAACAATTTTAATTTTCTCATTTCATGTAAAACATGAATATAATTTATGTACTTTATTTTCCTAAACATTGAGTCTTTAATAGTCAACAACAAAGCTACTATTAAAATTTTTGGATTTTGGATAGATTCATATATCAACTTTAAATGGTCATATCTTACTCATTTCTAATCTGTTTTCGATGAATTTTTTTTTTCAAATCTAAGTTCTTTCAGTTAGCTTTCAAATGCAATTGGCTTCATACGAAAATATTGAGTTTAAAGCCTCGAAACAGTCCATCAAAGACAGACTGTTCAAGCTGGAAAAAAAACTTTAAAAAATGAGATTAACCATTTAACATTTTGCCAAAACCCAAGATTCAAATGTTATTTAGGAAACATAAATACACAAATCATGATAATAGTTGTGCATGTTTGTTATGCATAATCATCTCCAAGAATCATGTACAACACACTCATCAAAACTGATTATCATAGACGAAATGGTGCCATCGGCGCTCACGAGCATCAAAGAGGGGATACCACTGTTGGGAGTGGTCAATTTCATGTTTTTTCCCTTAGCCAAAAAAGGGTGAGTGATTGACTAAATGGTGCCATCGGCGCTCACGAGCATCAAAGAGGGGATATAAACAAAACTGTTGGGAGTGGTCAATTTCATGTTTTTGCCCTTAGCCAATTAAGACACCGTTCGCACCACCATATCTTTAAGAGGCCAATTTCAACCCATGATGGCTTTCGTGGATAAATGTCATATTTGAAGACGAAGGGAATTGCATATTTTTGTTGTATATTTATCTTTAGTACTTATATTTTGTATTATTTAATTAATTTAGTGGGTCGAAATTGTAAGGATTATAGGACCCAAACAATAGAGTAATTCCAGAGAATTACCCTTCCACAATCGACAAATGAAAGAATAATAATAAAATTAAAGAACGCGAGATTTAATGTGGTTATATGTAATCGAATGTCGATTACTTTAATCCACGGACCAACTAAGGAGATTTTTTTGATATAATTTGTGCACATACATGAGGGTAACAATAGGATGCTTATATAAGCCAAAAAACACCTTGGAGAACAAGAAAAACATAAATATGGAAGCTACTTGTCAGACACTAGCCGTGCCGCGCCTCTAAGGAAAAACTCCGGACATACGTTTTCTTCAAACTGATGCTCTGTTCTTGTGTTAGGCCGCGTCGCGCCTTCTAAGGTCGCGACGCGCCTCCTCCCTTGAACCAATTCCTTCGACTTTTATTTTGATATCCTTCACATCCAACAATCTCCCACTTGAAGATAGTCAAAACCATTACTCACATTGTCAACCCATCATATCATCAAACTAACAAAGATCGCCAAAGCACCCTTTTATCGCCAAATTCCATTTGGGACACGCACACTCCTATCACATACGCCGGATAAGAAGAGTTTCGATACAAGGTCTTCAACACTTCTTGTTAGAATCGAATCATCATATCTCTATCTCCCTAGTCGGTCACCTCCTTCTCATTAGTTCATGAGAAGACCCGTTGAGGCTATACAAAACCTCAACTTGTCCATTGACACCACCTTAGTAAACACATTCGCGAGATTCTTTATACCAAGGACTTTATCTAAAATCAAAGTACCATTCTCAATACGTTCTCGAATGAAATGATACCTCAAATCAATGTGTTTCGTACGATTATGAAACACCGGATTCTTCACGAGATTGATTGCACTTTGGTTGTCATAATATAAGACGCAATTGTCTTGTCTTTTACTCAACTCACACAAGAAGTTCTTCAACCAAACAAACTCTTTAGAAGCTTCCGCAATAGCCATGTACTCGGGCTCGGTGGTCAACAAAGCAACACTCCTTTGTAGTCTAGACATCTAACTAACCGCCGTCTTACCAACCATGAACACATATCCCGTAGTACTCTTACCCAAATCACCAAATCCACCCAAAATTTGCATCCGCATAACCTCTAAGTACAACATTGCCCTTAGTGAAACATAATCCCATACTAGAAGTACCTTTCAAATAACGAACAACCATTTGACCGCTTACCAATGCTCTTTCCCCGGATTAGACATATAACGACTTACAACTCCCAGTGCATGAGCTATATCCGGTCACGTACAAACCATGGCATACATAATACTTCCCATGGCCAATCTATACGGAACCTTTTCCATCTCCACTTTGTCTTCTTCCGTTTTAGGTGATTAATTCTTTGATAACTTTATCGCGCTACCCGAAGGCATAGAACGAGCCTTTGCTTTATCAACATTAAACTTTTCTACTACTTTCTCAATATATTTGGATTAATACAAGTATAGAACACCTTTAGCACGATCACGCACAATACTCATTCTAAGTATTTGCTTAGCACTACCAAGATCCTTCATCTCGAACTCCTTTTAAAGTATATCTTTCAACTTATTGATCTCGGACATGTCGGTACCCACAAGCAACATATCATCAACTTATAACAATAAGATTATGTAAGAAGACTTGAATTTCTTCAAGTAACGACAATGGTCTGCTTCACATTTTACAAAACCAACCTTCTTCATAAACTCATCGAATCTCAAGTACCATTGCCGAGGTGCTTGCTTCAATCCATACAAACTTTTCTTTAACATACAAATCCACTTCTCTTTACCCTTTACCTCAAAGCCCTCAGGTTGCCTCATGTAGATCTCCTCATCAAGATCCCCGTGTAAGAATGCGTCACATCTAGTTGTTGTAGATATAAGTCCTCAGATGCGACCAACGAAAGTACCAAACGAATGGTTGTCATCTTCACCACCGATGAAAATATCTCTTGGTAATCAACCGCTTTCCTTTGTTGAAACCCTTTAACCACTAACCGTGCTTTGTACCTCTTCTTGCCATCTACCTCATTCTTTATTCTATACACCCATTTGTTTTGCAACGCCTTTTTATCATGAGGTAATTTCACTAGTGACCAAGTCTTGTTCTTCTCAAGTGACCTCATCTCTTCTTACATAGTAAGCTTCCATTATATGGATTCTTTGGACTTTCTTGCTTTAAAGTAACTTTCGGGTTCACCATTCTCCGTATAGAGCAAGTAGTTTGTTGATGGAAAATACCTAGGATTAGGTTTGGGCACTCTAGTCGAGCGTCTAAGTATAGGAGCAACCGGTATGGTTGGACCGGTTTCATTAGTAGCCTCCTCATCACTAGAACTAGCACTATGTTCGGAATTAACACCGCTATCCGAACCATCCCCATCATTGTCAAGATCCTACCCATCACCATTAATCGGCAATTTATTGTTCCCCGAACTCCCACTAGAACCCGCAAGATCATCAAGAGAAACATCATCTAGAATAACCTGATCCGATTTTTGACTCTCCGTTACCGGTTTGCTATTGACCGAATCTTCATCAAAGGTAACATCACGCGATCGGATAACTCTTCTAGATTCATTATCCCAACAACGATAGCCCATTTCATCCGAACCATAACCAATGAACGTACACTTCTTTGACTTAGCTTCAAGTTTATCGTTATCAATATCTTTGGTCTTCACATAAACATTACACCCAAAGATTCTAAGATTATCATAACTAGCTCTTTTACCTAGCCATTCTTCCTCGGGAATTCGGAAACCCAATGGTGTTGAGGGTCCCCTATTAATCAAATAAGCCAACGTATTAACCGCATCTTCTCAAAACATTTTAGGCAAACCGGCATGTAGTCTCATACTTCTAGCCCTTTCATTCAACGTACGATTCATACATTCGACGACCCCATTGTGTTGTGGTGTCTCCGGTTTCAACATTCTAATACCGAGCTTTGCACAATGGTCTTTAAACTCAAGACTACCATATTCTCCTCCATTGTCCGACCTTAAGCACTTAACCTTTAAATTTGTCTCATTCTCAACCATAGCTTTCCACTTCATAAAAGTACCAAATACTTCAGATTTAGCTTTAAGAAAGTAAACGCATACCTTTCGAGTGGAGTCGTCAATGAAGATGACATAATAATGAGAACCTCCATGTGATTCTACATTCGTTGGCCCAAAAACATCCGTATGAACTAGCTCTAATTTCTTTAACTTTGGTGTATTCCCCGATTTAACAAAAGTCACCTTCTTTTGCTTCCCAAAAGTACATGGTTCGCAAAACCCTAGCTCTTTTTTTTTCAAATCTGGAATTCTCCCACTCGAACTAAGAACCTTCATACCCTTCTCATCCATATGTCCGAGTCTTCGGTGCCATAGAGTAGAACTAGCCCCAACGTCAACCGTAGCAATCACCGTGTCTTCTTCAAACAACTCAACCATATAAAGAGTTCCCCTTTTATGTCCACGTGCCACGACACTACTACCCTTAATCACCTCCCATTAGCGATTCTTGAAAGTAACCTCATTACCTTCTTCATCTAATTGACCAACCGAGATTAACTTCCTTTTTAACTTAGGAATAAACCTCACGTTCTTCAAAGTCTAATTAGAACCAAGAGTAGTCTTCAATACAACATCTCCTATACCTATAATCTTGAGACCTTTGTTGTTTGCCAATCTAACTTTACCTTGATACGACCGAAAATTCTTCATCACGCTCTTAGTGGGTGTGGCGTGAAACGAAGCTCCCGAATCCAAGACCCAAGACTCCACCGAACTTTAAATACTACATAATAATGCATTCTCCGTATCTTTCGCGGTCAAGTTAACATCTTTAACCGGAGCATTCTTACAATTTCTTTGATAATGCCCCTTTTGATTGCAACCCTAACAAATAGCTTCACTTCGGTCTTTAGATGGATACCTCTTCTTGAACTTCCCTTTACTCTTCTTCACACTGCGATCAACTTTCCTACCACAGTTTTCGGTACTCAACAAAGAATCGGATAACAATTCCCCCGAACTTCTCCTACGAGTGTCTTCACCGAGAATTAAATCCCTAATTCCTTCATAAGCAAGCTTAGTAGTACCGATAGAGCTATTAACTGCGGTAACCGTACCCGACCAACTTTTCGATAATGATGAAACCAAGATTAGTGCTTTTAGTTCATCATCAAATTTGATTTCAACCGACTCTAATCTTGAAACAAGATTGTTGAATTCATTGATTTGATCTGTTGCACTCATACCTTCCTTCATCTTCGTGTTGAACAATTGTCGCATGAGAAAAATCTTATTCGCCGTCGTAGGTTTCTCATACATGTTGGAGAGTGCCTTCAAACAATTAAATGTTGTCTTTTCGTTCATAATATTACCAACAACGTTCTTGGCGAGTGCAAGACGAAACGCACCCAAAGCTTGACGAACCAAGAGCATCCAATCGACATCATTCATGCCTTCGGGTTTGGTCTCCAACAAAGGTTGGTGGAGTTTATTTTGATACAAATTGTCTTCTATTTGCATCTTCCAAAAGGCAAAGTCTTTGCCATCAAACCGCTCAATCTTCAATTTACCGTCTTCCACCATCGATCCCAACTCGAACCTTGAGCTCTAGATACCAATTTATTGGATCCTTTATTTTTTTCTAGCCCAATTAACCACCAAGTATCACAATCATATAAGCTAATGAGGTTCCACTCTAAAACCAACTGGTGATAGAGGGAGTAGCCCACTAACTTATATATTGCCCTTGGAGTTTATCTCCCTCTTATGTGGGATTAGGTTTGCACCTAAGTTGTAAGGATCATATAGCCCAAACACAATGTCCTACAATATAAGCCAGAGAGTCCATCCTTATTCTAAAACCAATTGGTGATAGAATGACTTCCCTTAGACTTATATACATACATTTGTTTTGTCCCATGATCGATGTGGGATTTTGGTTTGCACCCCAACAAACCTCCCCTCAAACCCAAGTCCATATGGACCTCCCCTCCAACGATAATCCGGATCCAACCTTTACCGCAGCCAATTCGGAACTCTCAACATGGTGGGAGGGCAGGGAGATTTCGATACAAGGCTTCCAGGATCAACTCATCATGCCAGGGTCCCCTCGAACGATAGCTGGGTTCACTCATCGCTGCTTATAAATGAGGGTGTGCCACGTCACTGCGTGCGACCGGGGTGAGCCCATTGCGCCGTCCACCACATCGGGGCTATGGCCTATCTTTGATACCAATTGTAAGGATTATAGGACCCAAACAATAGAGTAATTCCAGAGAATTACCCTTCCACAATCGACAAATGAAAGAATAATAATAAAATTAAAGAACGAGATTTAACGTGGTTATATGTAATCGAATGTCGATTAATTTAATCCACGGACCAACTAAGGAGATTTTATTGATATAATTCGTGCATATACATGAGGGTTATAGACGTTTTCTTCAAACTAATGCTCTGTTCTTGTGTTAGGCCACGTCGCGCCTTCCAAGGCCGCGGTGCGCCTCCTCCGTTGAACCAATTCATTTTACTTTTGTTTTAATATCCTTTACATCCAACATAAATTTATGTGAAGAAGTATGTAATGGTTAGACGTGTATGTCTTTGGTATGTGATATCGGCCAAAAAATCACGTTTTTACCCCCGATATTGGGCCCTAAATCAATAAAGTTTTAAGCTTTGTCGGGATAATTTTGTAGATAAGTAATTACGAAGGCGATGTAAAAAGAATAAAGTAAAACGGAGCTAAAACGAAGATTCTAGAGCGAAAACGGTGAAAGACAAGAAATCAAGTTACGATCCAGTAAATTCAGCAGACCAGGCAAGCCAAACGGCCTGCCAAAGGCTTGTGAAATACCCCGTTCATATCGATTATAAACGTTACATAATAATTGATTTTATTTCGAGGTATTTGATCTCTAAATGATACATTTTACAAACATTGTATTCGTTTTTAAAAGACAAACTTTCATCACATCGAAAGTTGATGACATGCATACCATTTCATAATATATCCAACTATAAATGACTTAATAATATTCTTGATGAACTCAATGACTCGAATGCAACGCCTTTTGAAATATGTCATGAAGGACTCCAAGTAATATCTCTAAAATGAGCAAATGCACAGCGGAAGATTTTTTAATACCCGAGAATAAACATGCTTTAAAGTGTCAACCAAAAGGTTGGTGAGTTCATAAGTTTATCATAAAACAATAAAATTCAGTAATTTTGATAGACCACAAGATGTAAATATTGCATGGTACAAATGGGCCCGAATCCTATACCCACCTGTAATGTACATGCAATTTCTTTTAAATACAGTACACATATCTCGTGTACGAAACCACTTTTCAACAATTCTTTATAACCGTACACATATCTCGTGCACAAAATATCATACACATAACCTGTGTATAAAATCATTCTCTCGATATATAACATTCACTTTGCTTTCTTTGCTTGGTAATCGACCTTAACATTTAACGCGCATCATAAATATCCCCAAAATAAATAGAACTTTCAGTCTGTAATAAATATGTAAAACTCGAAGTACTAAACACCACGCCCACTAGCTCTTCCGTCTAGTGAACATTCTAGGTGGGGTGTTAAACCCGGTAGCTACCTTTAGGATTCGCGTGAATTAGGGGCCATACCCGTTTCCTAATTCTTAGGTTACCAAGCTATAATAATCAAGGGGAAATATTCACATCAATTAGTGGCAATTATAACGTCCAACTAATTCAATAATAATCAACAGAACTTATGTTTATATAATAATTCATTCGAGGAATGTTTTGCTTGTGTCTATCTCGTCAAACATTTTTAAAAGCATCTCATGTATTCTCAGTCCAAAAATATAGATTTCAAAGGCATTTAATAAAACAGTTGTAAAAACAGCGCATGTATTCTTAGTCCCAAAAATGTAAAGAGTAAAAGGGAATCAAATGAACTCACAATACGATATTTTGTAGTAAAAATATGCATATGACGGAACTGAACAATGCAAGGTTGACCTCGGATTCACGAACCTATATCATTTATATATATATTAACACACATAATTGTAATCGTACAAATTTAGATATATGACTTTATTAGTTATATCATTTTTATATTAATAACCTATATGTTTCATATATTCATTTTATATATTTACAATAAATAAAAATATTAATTTTGTTATGTTATATGTATTAAATATATTTTTGTATATATATATATATATATATATATATATATATATATATATATATATATATATATATATATATATATATATCGTTTGTTTGTTAAGATTATAATAATACTAAAATAATATTAGTAATGATGATAAAAATAATAATAATGATAATAGATTTTAAAGATGATACTTTTAATATAAATGATAAAAATGATAACTTTAATAAAAATGATACGTTTTAATAAAAATGTTAATTTTAATAATAATGAATACTAATAATAATATCTATAAAAATAATGATTTTACTAATGATAATAATGATACTAATATTATATTAATAACTAAAATGATAATAATACTACTAATAATAATACTAATACTTATGATAATAATAATAATAATAATAATAATAATAATAATAATAATAAAAATAATAATCTTGATAATCCTATTACTAATGGTAATAATAATAATAATAATAATAATAATTTTAATATTTAGTGTTAGTTTAATAATAATAATAATAATAATAATAATAATAATAATAATAATAATTAATTATTATTATTATTATTATTATTATTATAATTATAATTATAATTATAATTATTATAATTATTATAATAATTATTATAATAATTATTATTATTATTATTATTATTATTATTATTATTATTATTATTATTATTATTATTATTATTATTATAAAAGGAGACTAACTTCCAAACAAGCCTAAAAAAAATAAATGCCATAGCCCGGGCTCGAACCCGAGACCTCTCGCTCACTCGTAGACAACCTTAACTAATCTACCATTCATGTTTGATAGGTCAGATCATGTTGAGATTAGAAGAAAAGACAAGTTAGAATGAGATTCGGTAAGTGTGAAGTAGATTCGGTATGAGAGAGAATTAACAAGATTTACATTTCACGGCTTCTAGAACTCAGTTACAATGCAATGGCTATCTAATTAGGACTATTTAGGTTCCTTATATAGCCCTCTTTTAAGGAACCATCAATTATGCTTATTTCACATTAACACTATACAACTTTGGGGTCCTGACAATCTCCCCCTTAGTGTTAAATATGAACTTTACAATATAATCCTATTGAAACATCTAAAGGAACTTTGTTCCTCTGAAGTGAACTTTGGATTTGAATCCCTTGAGATTTTCATATCTTCGTATGTTCACTCCTGTCTTTAGATGACTTTTCAATCTTGTGAGAATGTATTTGACAATCTCATTATCTTCAGTTGAATAGCAGTTATTGATCAGTCTCCATCTCAAATATATTTGAAAGCATACATCAACGTTCCGTCTGAGTATCTTCTAAAATCTGAGACTCTGATGAAGATCTTTGTATAGTGAGAATTGACAAACACAAACCCATAAGTACTGTCACTTACTTCAAGTAAGGACATATATCTCAGCTCTTCGATTACTTGATTTGGCAGTTTGATTCCGAGCTTTTTGTGTCCAGATTCTAACCCCATTTGAAAATCATGAATGGACATCCATCTCATCGAGTCAAGAATAAATCTGTAGACTGCCTTCATTACAGTAGCATGATAAATTGTTGCAGATTCATTCAAGTTAATCAAGTAGTTGTAAATGAAAATAATGTCGTCCATCTTCAATCTATCAAAATCTACCTCAGAGAATTGATAATCTTCATCATCCATTCTTGTTACTTGAAACAATGGCATCTTCACTCCATCCTTGTTAATTATCAAAATCTTATTTATGCTTTTGATCTCTGAATTTCGCTGAACTTGAAGTTTCTCTTCATTCTTCAATTTATATTTGTCACGAACACTCAGATAAGCTTTGAGATATTCTGGTTTCCTATGATATTTCCATGCACCCAAAACACTCATTGATGCAGAAAGGACATATCACACCCCCAAATAGGGCCTGGGGTATTTGTGACTAATTATATCAAATCACAGTTGTATAAACGAGAATGACTCTACATGAGACGTTTTGTTGAGTTTTGCAGCGGAAGATAAATGTCTTTAATTGATATGATATGTAATGAAGACTCCAAGCATAGCAAGCAATCATCATCAAAGCAGTAGATATATAGCGGAAGCAATACTTAAGTACCTGAGAATAAACATGCTTAAAAAGGTCAACACGAGGTTGAGTGAGTTCATAGGTTTGTCATAAATAATGATTTTAGTAATAGTGTTAGACCACAAGATTTGTTTTCATAAGTAGATCACTCAGATCCAGTCAAGTTGATCTCCCGCAGGATCAAAAAGTTATGCCAGTGCGTGATATTTAGACTAAACGTTGTTTGCCCCGTGACAAGTTGTTCTGTCCTTGTCGTTTAATTTCATTATCAAGTAATACAAAGACTTAGTCAAATGTATCGGGGATGTTACTCCCGATAGGCCTATCCCCAATAATTAAGAATGCCGCAGCAATTAAAAATATCATTGTAGGGACTTAGTCGGACATAGCCGGGTATAGCATAGTTTTAACAGTTGGTATTGATATTTAGACTAGACTTTCAAGTTTGCCCGTAACAAGTTATCGTTTATACTTGTCGGTTGGGGACTTGCTGGTCATAGCCCAACATATCACAGTTTAATAGTTGGTACTTGTATTTAGACTAGACTTTCAAGTTTTCCGCGTAACAAGTTATCATTTATACTTGTCAGTTGGGGACTTGCTGGTCATAGCCCAACATATCATAGTTTAATAGTTGATACGTGTAAAACAGTTATAAAAGTTGCGCATGTATTCTCAGCCCAAAAATGTAAAGAGTAAAAGGGATCATATGAAACTCACAAAAAATCATTTTTAGTATTTGTATTCATTTCATAAAAATAGTTATAAAAGTAGCGCATGTATTCTCAGCCCAAAAATGTAAAGAGTAAAAGGGAGCATATGAAAACTCACATTAAATAGCAGTTGAAGTATTCCACGCAAGAAGGAAAGTAAAGCAAGTAAGTGATCTGAATATCAACCTTGAGGTATAATGTTTGATTAGTTAATGTCTAACTTGACATAAAGTATGTTTATTAATATAGCAACTATATTGACAGTGACGGTTTTCGAGAAAAGTTCCTATTTCTCAAAAGTTTCTATTTTTTGAAAACCTACTATTTATGAAAAACTTCCACTTATAGTAAGCTTCTAGTTTAAGAATGTTTGGGTTATAATTCTTAACAAAGATGTTGTACAATCTCGCCCAAACTTCGTCACTAACATGCAAGTCACTCGAATGATCTATTGTTACCGAGCGGCCCAGGATCTCTTGACCAGAATCTAAGTCTTGGCATTCGAGATCCACAAGCGTCCCATAATGGTAACAAGGATCACCCTAGGCCACAAGTAGCGGTGATGTTTGTAGTGTTTGTACGCTATCTTTAATTATAACCTTCACGTTAGGTGCGTATATATATATATATATATATATATATATATATATATATATATATATATATATATATATATATATATATATATATATATATATATATATATATATTCATTAATTCGATTTTAATTATAACTCCTATATATTAATTCTTAAAAATACTTTTATAATTTTTAATAACATATATTACTAATTATAACATGTTATTTATTTTAATTTTAATTGCATATAATTTATAACATTATTTACATGTTT
Organism: Rutidosis leptorrhynchoides; assembly: GCF_046630445.1. Taxonomy (NCBI): domain Eukaryota; kingdom Viridiplantae; phylum Streptophyta; class Magnoliopsida; order Asterales; family Asteraceae; genus Rutidosis; species Rutidosis leptorrhynchoides. The sequence continues at coordinate 373,236,659 of NC_092335.1, read as the reverse complement.
CGGTAAAAAAATAATAAACCGAAGTAAATAGTAAAAAGTAAAAAGTAAAAAGTAAAAAGTAAAAAGTAAGAAAAGAATACTTACTAGTAGTAATTCTTCAAAGAGAGAATGAGAGAAATTTTGGTGTGAGTTTGAATGAGAAATGAGGGGTATTTATACTTGAAAAAATTAGGTAAAAAGAATAAAATAATTAAAAGAAAAAGAAATATTTTAATTTTTAATGGGATTTTAAAATTCAAAAGTATTAAATGTTAGGTCATGAGATAATACACAAAATAAAATAATAAAAGTAGTTTTCCATTATAATTTTTAATTAAAAAGTAATTTATTTATTTATTTTATTAAAAAAATCATTTATTTTAAAGATTTTTTTTATATATATTTTTTTAAAATAAACAAATTGATTTACTACTTTTCCAAGAATATTTATCAATATTTTTTTTATTCATAATAACAATACTGATAATAAAGATATTAATTATTGATATCTTGTTTAAAAGGGATATTAATAATAATAATATTAATATATCAAATTAATGCGTAATTATTTACAAATAATTGTTCGTGAATCGTCGGAATTAGTCGAGGTTAAATGAAATCATATAAAGATTTTTGTTTAAATTTTGCCGAAAATTTACGGGTTGTCACAGTATCCCCCTATTAATAGAAATTTCATCCCGAAATTTAGTTGTTGCCATCAGTCAGCGTTGTTTGTAAACAGGTGAGGATATTTTCGTTTTATTTGGTCTTCACGTTCCCAGGTATGCTCGGGGCCTTTCGTGAATTCCAACTAATAGGATATTGTTTTGTTTCTAGCGTTTAAATCTTACGATCCATAAATTCTACGAAGTGCATTTTATTATTAATGCGGAGGTTATCTAAAGGATTTAACAAGAGTGTTATTGATTAGGTTTTCCTCAGAAAGAGATGATGACGTTATACAAGCATTTCAATATACATGAAATGTGTGATGAATAATAGTGAGCTTATTTAAACCTTGAGTATTTATGCCACAATATTAGGGTAGATAAAACAGAGAAGAGTTCATGAAAATCATAGTCATGAAATTTGGTAGAGATCGTCATTCTTTACAACAAGAATGATGAATATGAGTTGAAAATTAGAGTTTTATCGACATTTAATAATATGGATAAAGTAATTCGATTATAGAAAGAGTATAAACGAAGCTATCGTAAAAGATTGAAATGAGGAAATTAAATGTTCGTCTTAACTTTTGACATAGCTAAAGTTGATTTCCGGAATTTAAGGGTTTTAAAGAAATCTTCATAATCTTTATATGATTTGATTCTCCGGTAATTAAGGAAATTAGGATTTTCTTTAATTAAATGCGGTGAATTGCCTCGATTGTTGTGTCTGGAATTTCGCTATAAATTAGCTTCTCCCGTTTCATTATCTTCACCACTTCTATACTTTCTTTCTCAATCCATACTTCCAAAAGATTTGTTAATACGCTCAATCCAGTTCTTGTCCTTGACCTTATATTGGTTATCGCCACAATCTTCCTTCTTTTCCAACTCCCACCAGAGGAGTCTGTTTACTTCTATTATGCTCTAGAATTTATTGTGTTTTTAGTTCTCCCGTGTCTTTATATTGCTATACGCATTGATATACACGGTTTGTAATTTCGGTGATGTTATCAGGCTTTATATTTTCCCTTATATGTCGGAGCTCTTTGCCTTTTTATTCTCCTCTCAACTCTAAGTAAAGCGAGTAATGGTACAGAATTTGTAGGTATGAAGTTTTGAATGTTCATAATATACAAAGCAAAAGGAAAGGTAATAGCACGATTTGATTTGTCAAATTACCAGAATATCTGAAAAAGACCGAATCATCAAGAAAAATATTTTCTTGATATGTTTAGAGTTTAAATAGAATGTAAGAGTCATGTAACATGGCAAATGATAATTATAAAGTCTATGAATCATCATCTTCCATTAAAAATTTAGCATGGCTTACTGTAATATAATCACGTTGGCCTGACGTCATTATATTATACTAACTAATGCTTCAATTCCCAACACTTCTTCAAAACATTTATAATTTAAACTTGAATATAGAAACTAAAATTGTTTCCTTTATGATGTGATAAAGTTATCGCAAAGAGATAATTAATTGCGGACAAGAATCGTTATAAAGATATTTTCAGAAATATGGAGGATATTTATAACGAAAGATACGGTGATATCTTAGAATTTCTAAGATCGAAGGATGATAAAGAAGATTTGTCCGTAAAGGTTTAGAGTCAAGGGCAAGGTATTCGTTGATGACTTCAGCAGATACTGAATCGTTTGGATTCTTTGAAGGCAGATTTAATCTTTGTGATTTGTCCACAGCCTCCTTCATAGTTTGCTCAATTCATTTTCCAGTTCCAAATCTGAGCTTATACCATTCTTTATCATCAAACTTTTGGCCCTTAAGACCTTCTACAATTTTGCTGTTTCCTCTACATTTAATGCAGTCATATTTAAATCTTCGGTTATCAATGGTTTCAAGAAATTTTATTTTTAGATGATTAAATGCTGATTGTAATCGTCAACGGGTCTAATGGTTAACGAATAGGCGTTATTGATTTTAAAAGTAATGAATGATAATTTCAGTGGTTTGATATGATAATTCATCATAGAATATGAATGAATACAATTCATGAGAATCAGAATTGAAAAATGTACAATGTAATATATTAATGTGAGATATAAATATTTCTAGGGTATTACCTACCCGTTAAAATATTTTCACAATTAACAGTTTGTACAAAAGAGCTTTAATTACAGTCTTTATGAAAATATACATACATATATATTTTCCTTCAGGTGTAATCATGGATTTAATATAATATTAAACTCATTTGATTTATGGTTGAAACGAGAATGAATAATCTCCAAAACCTTTAGAGATTTCATAATTGTCGCGAAATATTTCGCTAATGAAGTTATGAATCAATACATTCATCGTTACACTTGATTTATTATGAAATGGAGTTTATTGTGTTGAAGCAGTGATTAACAATTGTTAAGTCATTAACGAAGGGTGTACATCATATCATATTAGTGATATGAATTAACCAAGTAGTACATACTAGTTGAGATTCACACGTAATTTCTTAGTACGACAAGATTTATTATTGTTCCAAATCATATATATATAAGGTATACATATATAATTCATTATTACTAATATTCCTTGGTATCTATGGGCGTATGATGTTGATGTTTGAGGTACTGAGTGTGATGTTGAGGCATGGGATGCGGATGTTGTTGTTGATGAAGCTGATGCTGTTGGTGGTGATGCTGATGGTGCTTACAATTCTTTTAGTGTTGGTAATATTGGTGGTACTGATGGTACTAGTGGTGTTGCTGGTGTTGCTTGTGGTACTTGGGTAGTAGGTGTGAGCCTAACTTCCAAATCGTGCACCGTTTCCCCCAGGGTTTCTACTTTATGCTCGAGTCTATGGATTTGTTCTACCCATTCCTCCGTAAGGTTTGCCAATTCTTGATATTTAGTTCGAAGTCATCTAACTTCTTATAGTAATCCTATCTGATTAGAATTTGGGAGTAGAGGATGAATACTGTCTTGGGCTACATCGAGTAGACCTTCGAGGCGGAAAATCCTTGCGAAAAGAGTGTAAACGGTATTACGAACAGGTTCGCCGGTAAGCGGATCGAGTACTCCGATGTTTGGTGGTAAGTTTGGCTCATGATAAGGAGTACCTTCTTCGTTTTTCCATAGGGTGAGTATTTCAAGAACCCATCCCCATCTTCTGAAGAAATCACGGTAGTTGATCGGTTGGTGGGTCCCCGTCATGCTGTCTTCGGAACTAGAGGAATTTGAAGAATCGGGTGAGAAATCCATATTATGTGTTTGGAATAGGGTTTGATATGAAATGAATACTAAATGATATATTTGTCTCCTTGAATACGTATATATAGCAAAAAGATTTTCGTAATTTACGAAGGAAATTTAGGAAAAGTATTAGACAAAGTTTATTGGGATAGATATGATAAGATATGATTTGTCTATACTCCAATAATGGTAGTATGATGTGTCGAGATTATAAAATGATAAGTATGTAATCTAATAATCTTTCGATTAAAGACTTTCAATTCGTATACTGTGATAACCCAATGACATTTTCCGGTTCGCAAACCGATGCATAAAGGTATAAGGCATATAGGTACGTGATATAACAGGGAGTTATATACGTTTGAGTATAAATAGTAACAATTATAGGAGTTTCAAAAATCATGGATAATATTTCATGTAATACATATGTAATACACAAAACCATGATAGATGACATAGGAATGTCAAGAATTTTAGAAATCATGGTGTCACATTTAAATGAGGTGGCGTAATTGGATAATACTTAGGAAAGTGAGCAGAGTTCTTAGGTTGGCTCGGCATTCTAAGATAAGTAAAGTTTCTAAAGCATAGTGTAGCATTTAACAGTTAAAGGAAACAAGTAAAGGCACTACGGTCAAGGAAAGTTGTAGTCCTACATTGCTAAGGTACCTAATTGTATAAGGCACACATAAAATGCAATCCTGGTTCTCTATAACAACCTGCTCTGATACCAATCTATCACACCCCCAAATAAGGCCTGGGGTATTTGTGACTAATTATATCAAATCACAGTTGTATAAACGAGAACGACTCTACATGAGAAGTTTTGTTGAGTTTTGCAGCGGAAGATAAATTTCTTTAATTGATATGATATGTAATGAAGACTCCAAGCATAGCAAGCAATCATCATCAAAGCAGTAGATATATAGCGGAAGCAATACTTAAGTACCTGATAATAAACATGCTTAAAAAGGTCAACACGAGGTTGAGTGAGTTCATAGGTTTGTCATAAATAATGATTTCAGTAATAGTGTTAGACCACAAGATTTGTTTTCATAAGTAGATCACTCAGATCCAGTCAAGTTGATCTCCTGCAGGATCAAAAAGTTATGCCAGTGCGTGATATTTAGACTAAACGTTGTTTACCCTGTGACAAGTTGTTCTGTCCTTGTCGTTTAATTTCATTATCAAGTAATACAAAGACTTAGTCAAATGTATCGGGGACGTTACTCCCGATAGGCATATCCCCAATAATTAAGAATGTCGCAGCAATTAAAAATATCATTGTAGGGACTTAGTCGGACATAGCCGGGTATAGCATAGTTTTAACAGTTGATACTGATATTTAGACTAGACTTTCAAGTTTGCCCGTAACAATTTATCGTTTATACTTGTCAGTTGGGGACTTGCTGGTCATAGCCCAACATATCACAGTTTAATAGTTGGTACTTGTATTTAGACTAGACTTTCAAGTTTGCCCCGTAACAAGTTATCATTTATACTTGTCAGTTGGGGACTTGCTGGTCATAGCCCAACATATCATAGTTTAATAGTTGATACGTGTAAAACAGTTATAAAAGTTGCGCATGTATTCTCAGCCCAAAAATGTAAAGAGTAAAAGGGATCATATGAAACTCACAAAAAATCAGTTTTAGTATTTGTATTCATTTCATATAAACAGTTATAAAAGTAGCGCATGTATTCTCAGCCCAAAAATGTAAAGAGTAAAAGGGAGCATATGAAAACTCACATTAAATAGCAGTTGAAGTATTCCACGCAAGAAGGAAAGTAAAGCAAGTAAGTGATCTGGATATCAACCTTGAGGTATAATGTTTGATTAGTTAATGTCTAACTTGACATAAAGTATGTTTATTAATATAGCAACTATATTGACAGTGACGGTTTTCGAGAAAAGTTCCTATTTCTCAAAAGTTTCTATTTTTTGAAAACCTACTATTTATGAAAAACTTCCACTTATAGTAAGCTTCTAGTTTAAGAATGTTCGGGTTATAATTCTTAACAAAGATGTTATACAATCTAGCCCAAACTTCGTCGCTAACATGCAAGTCACTCGAATGATCTATTGTTACCGAGCGGCCCAGGATCTCTTGACCAGAATCTAAGTCTTGGCATTCGAGATCCACAAGCGTCCCATAATGGTAACAAGGATCACCCTAGGCCACAAGTAGCGGTGATGTTTGTAGTGTTTGTACGCTATCTTTAATTATAACCTTCACGTTAGGTGCGTATATATATATATATATTCATTAATTTGATTTTAATTATAACTCCTATATATTAATTCTTAAAAATACTTTTATAATTTTTAGTAACATATATTACTAATTATAACATGTTATTTATTTTAATTTTAATTGCATATAATTTATAACATTATTTACATGTTTCGGTAAAAAAAAAATAAACCGAAGTAAATAGTAAAAAGTAAAAAGTAAAAAGTAAAAAGTAAGAAAAGAATACTTACTAGTAGTAATTCTTCAAAGAGAGAATGAGAGAAATTTTGGTGTGAGTTTGAATGAGAAATGAGGGGTATTTATACTTGAAAAAATTAGGTAAAAAGAATAAAATAATTAAAAGAAAAAGAAATATTTTAATTTTTAATGGGATTTTAAAATTAAAAAGTATTAAATGTTAGGTCATGAGATAATACACAAAATAAAATAATAAAAGTAGTTTTTCATTATAATTTTTAATTAAAAAGTAATTTATTTATTTATTTATTTATTTTATTAAAAAAATCATTTATTTTAAGGATTTTTTTATATATATTTTTTTTAAAATAAACAAATTGATTTACTACTTTTCCAAGAATATTTGTCAATATTTTTTTTATTCATAATAACAATACTGATAATAAAGATATTAATTATTGATATCTTGTTTAAAAAGGATATTAATAATAATAATATTAATATATCAAATTAATGCGTAATTATTTACAAATAATTGTTCGTGAATCGTCGGAATTAGTCGAGGTTAAATGAAATCATATAAAGATTTTTGTTTAAATTTTGCCAAAAATTTACGGGTTGTCACAGGACAAGATCAGAATCACCATAGATTCTATACACTTGTTGTTCAATGAATGGTGAACGAAGAATCATCTTCTCTTCTTTCTCACTTAATTGGAAATCAGCATCACACTCAAGAACAATCTCTGTAATTTGAAATGGAACATTCAGATCAGGAGGAGTCGTAGTATCTTCCTTGCCATTAGAGAAAATCTCCTTCTCAAAGTGTATCCCAAATTCATCAGTTGGAGATGATAAATTAATAAATTGATGATCGTTGAATTCATTGGCGACACTCGACGACCCCTTCAAAATATCTTCAATATTATCGAAGTTCTGATTGTCCTCTTGAGCTGACTTATATTCTACTTGATCAGCTGAATCCATAATCATAAGCATCCCTGAGTCACCCTCTCTCTGACATTCCGATTCATCTAGAAAACTCTCACACTGAATTTCCTCAATTTCATCGCTTTCAGAATCAGATATATCAACAACATCTTGATCCTTATGTTGACTAGATGTACCAGCTTCATACGTTGATCTTTGAAAACCACTGGACCGATAACCACCTTGTCTATTCTCCCCCTCATGAAGATTGTTGGGATTGAAATCATCATGATCAGGCATGTGAATTAGTCCAGGTGACTTGCATGGAGATAAAGGATATACTATCCTTGCTTGCTCAAGATAAATCATCATAGTCTCGCGAACTTCATCAAGATCAGTTCATTTAGCAAACTCAGCAAGATATAGTTCCTCCACCTCATTGTCAGAGAGATATCTTAATCCATATCTATTTGAAATCCGAGAAGGTGACCCAGTCGGTGAAACAACGGTGTAACTATGAATAACATCATCATCAGCAGCAATTGTTGAAGGCGATGTCGGTGGAAGTGTTTGATTTGCCGCGAGGGCAGGTAAGGATATATGTGCGGTATTATACTTATATGTAGGGCTGTACATACTACTAGTCAGATTCGTGATATCCCCTTCTGATGGAGGTTGGGCAACAACAGGAGTTGTCACCGGCAAAGTTTCTTTCGAAGCATACGCCTCCATGACTTTAGTCTCATGGGACTCTGACAAAGTAGGAGAACTACCCGTCGGTTTTGATCTCGTAGAGATATTGCTATCTCTGACTCCTGAAATCATTGATATACCATGAGGTGGTACATCTCTTTCAGTTAACAACTCTTCCTCCAGACCCTGAGTTTCAGAATCTGAAAGAGAAGTGGTTTGAACCAATGGATCACTTTCATGAACCAAGGGATCAGTCTGCTGGAAGTCTGATAAATATCCCGAAGGATTGTCATGTTGACTCATTTCCATGGGACGCGATGATCTCCCTCATCAAGATAAGCTGGACCTCGAGACCCTGTTGTACATTGAGGCACAGGAGGATTTCCAGCCGATACGCAGGGTGCCTTTTCAAGACTTTTCGGCTCCCCTTCGGCCGTTCTGGACTTCAATGATTGAGTTTCCTCAATCGATTGAGTCAACGCAGACTTTACTGTAGAGGAAGACTTTACTTCCTTAGATGCCGAAGCATCTTGCTGTGTAGGATTTATTATTAAGTCCTGTTTAGATTGGATGGGCTTAGTGGTCTTTTTACCATCCTTGCATTTAGCTCTCTTGCCTACCGAAGCTTGCGCTTCATTTAGCGTAGGGCTTACTGTTATTATTGGATGTGATACGGAGATGGGTGTGGGTGACCTAATTGGTTCTAGGTCTTGGTCCGTATCACCAATGGTTGGAGTAACTGTTAGGCAGACGATGGGTGTCGAAGTCCTAGATCTCGTTACTCGTTGGGTTGGCAGAGTCTGAATCATCTCATCAGGTATAAATCGAGTTCTCTTAGGAGAAGGTTCAGGAGATGACACAGTTGCTGAAGAATCAGTGTCACTGCTCATTTCGGGTGTTGTTGAAAGGGTTGGTTCAATCCTAGGTGAACTAGGCTCCCTGATCCTCACGGGTTGAGCTTGGTGTGCTACCATAGAACGTTTGAGGTTCACCCTAAGTGGAGGATTAGCTGGTCCGGGTGATTGTACTACAGGTTCCTCTACAACCTCTGGGGCTGGAACCGCGACTGGTTAAACTTGTTCTTGTTGTGCCGAGTTCGGAAGAGGTATTCCTACAACCTCAAAATAAGAACGCATTCAAGCGTCTTGGGGTACAGCTAGCCCCACAAGCCAATTTGAAATCGGTACAGTGAATTGATTGTCAGATACCATTGGGGTATTCATCTTCAGCTCCCCAAATCTTTTCATCTGTAATCCATGTGTACCTGGAACAAAAATATTTGCATTACTGCAAGCAGTGATAGCATCATGGATAAAGATACAGAAAAACCTTTCACAAGGGATGTATGAACCCCTTGGCTTATTAACTTGTGCCTGAACCAGTTCCCATAGAAGTTCAGCATAGTTAGGAGCCTCTACTCTTATGAAAGAGTAGAACAACTTCAGCATTGGCACGGCCAGGATGTCAGATCCACTCCTTGTCATCAGCAAGCATCTGTTGATGATTGAGAAGGTCACATACCACCTTGTGTGCATATATTTCTTCTGGAACTTAGCCGATGGAACATTAGTAGCTCCAACATAACCAAGATCGAAGACTGCATTCATCATTCGCTGAGTAGCAGGGAAAGCATGAGCATTCTGTACAAGAGGAAGTCTGAAGATCCTCCTGAAATCAGCCTTAGTGATACTCCTCATCCCTTGAACTCCCCTTAGTTGAAATTCAAATCGAGCTTGAGTTCCTTCTGGATTTTTAGTAGTAGGTTGTGCAGCTTCCACAAACCTAATGGTTCTATTGAGTAGCTCCAGATCTATCACAGGTACACTGACATTTGAGCTCCGAGCAGGCCATAGTGTATGCCTCTCTAGTATTGCAGTCCAGTAATTGCAAGGAATGTTGGTTTCAGAGTTAATGAAGTGATTGTTCGCCATTTAGCTGTATGAATAAGAAATAGAAGACCACAAGATATTTAACATAAAGCACATATCTCTATTTTTATTTGCCTTTGAAATCCTTTGTATTTTTCAAATTTTATAATTTTTATGGTTTTTATAAGTTAAAAACACCATTTATTCCAAATATGAACAAGTAATTGACAAACATGACATTCATATGATATTCATTACAGTATAAAGTCATCATGCAAAGTCAATTATATAACACAAAGAATCAGAACAACACTTAGTCAATTTTAAACACAAATTAAGCAGATTCGGTAGTCATGAAAACTTGAGATTCTGTAACCAAATAAGCTTGAGTTTTCATACCAAAGACTTAAATAAAGCATGCAGGATTTATCAAGTTGAAAATCTCAAATTTTGAAAGTACTAAATAGCAGACTCGGTATAATGCCAAGAACAGATTCGGTATCTTCAAAAATCACATATTATCACTCAAACATGCATATTCAGTCTTAAATCATGCAAAAACATAGTCACAATCAATTAACAACTCAAAAAAATCAGAAAAACATGTTAAAGACTTGAACAGACTCGGTACAGTAGCAAGAACACACTCGGTATGTACAGAATCTATCAAATACTCAATTAAACATGTAATCAGACTCGGTTTTAATTGATAGATCAACTAATTTAACATGGATTTGACAAGATTTCATGTTAATCAACCAAATCAAATAAGTCTAATCAAAGAATTATGAAATACTACTCAGATTCGGTATAAGCCATAATTTTTCAAAATTAAGTGTCACAATCATGTTATTTGCTTGATTTTTCAGGTTTATATATGTTCAATTATCTCAGATCTACAACATGTGATGTTTAAATTCAATTAAAACAAGAATATACCAAAGATTTGAAGATACAGAGAGACGGATTCGGTAGATTAGGTAGACTCGGTAGATTAGATCAGATTCGGTATGCAATTAGGTAAAAGTAAAAGAAAGTTTGACTTTGACCCTTCTATTTATAGATACCAAATGTTTTGAAGACATGGGCTTTACCGAATGGGCCTTAAATACCGAATGCAGTCCATTTTCATTTTTAGACACATTGCACTTCAAACTTTGACAAATCTTTATCAAAAGTCATTCAAGATTATCACATTTTTGATGAAAAACATTTCTGAGACAATTGTTGAAAATTTTGAACTTACCGAATCTGCACTGTTGGTTGTCAGATTCGGTATAATGCAAAAATTAGCATTTATTCATTTAAATTAAAATCTTTTTGGATTTTACCTTTTCCAATTTTTATGAATTTTATCAAAAAAAGATTTGTACTTAGAAAATATTGAATTATGTACAAAGTACAAATCTTCAGTGATATCAATTGTTAAAAAAGGGTTGCATACTGAGATGTATATAAGCCTTAGTGAATTATTTCAGATAAAAATAAAGAGTTTATAAAATTCACTATTGAAAAACAGTTTTCATTTCATTTTCTCCCCCTCAAAATGTGATATACAAGAAAGTAAATCACCATTTTGATATATTTCCAAGAAAATGAGTTAACTCCCCCTTGAAATATGATATCAATGAGTTACCTCCCCTTTCGTAACCATTGAAATTTAATCCCAGAAAGTTAACAGAATTCTAAAAGTAAGGCTCCCCCTTGATAGATGTTATCTAAAGCAAAAGAAGTAGTTGCTCCCCCTAGAATGTATCTACTCCCCCTAAACACAAGATCCTAAGTATAAGTCCCAACATATCTAAGGAATGTCAAGCACTATACTCTACCATGCCAATTTCTTTGATCAAGAACTTTAGCCTAAGTTCATCTAAGGGCTTAGTGAACATGTCAGCTAATTGCACTTTGGTAGGCACAAAGTATAACTCTACATCTCCGTTTTTTACATGGTCCTTAATGAAATGATAACGAATATCAATGTGGTTAGTCTTAGAATGCTGGACCGGGTTGCTCGTAATTGCAATAGCACTTTGTAAATCACAGTAAATTGGGGTCTTAGAAATCTTAAAGCCATAGTCCAAAAGTTGAGTTTGCATCCACAAACTTGTGAACAACAGTGAGCTGCAGCAATGTACTCAGACTCAGCTGTTGATAAAGACACACAGTTCTGCTTTTTGGATGACCAACCAACTAGCCTATTCCCCAACATCTGAATTGATCCAGATGTGCTTTTTCTATCAACATGGCAACCGCCATGATCTGCATCATTATAAGCAGTGAGATTGAAATCGGATCCATGAGGATACCAGATCCCAAGGTTAGGTGTACCTTTAAGGTACTGAAAAATCCTAACAACCGCTTTGGAGTGAGATTTCTTAGGGTTATACTGAAAGCGGGCACAGACAGTTACAGCAAGTGTAATGTCTGGTCGACTTGCATTCAGATACATTAAAGAACCAACCATGCTTCAATAAAGCGTTACGTCAAAGGGTTCCCCATTAGCATCAGTATCCAGTAAAGTCCTCATTGGGGTTGTCATTGATTTTAAATCAGTCATTTTAAAACGTTTTAGCATATCATTGATATACTTTGTTTGACTAATAAAAATCCCATTTGGTAATTATTTTACTTGTAACCCCAAGAAGAAATTTAACTGGTCAAGCATGCATATTTCGAATTTGTTGGCCATAAGGTCACCAAATTCTTTGCATAAGGTCGGGGATGTGGAACCAAAAATAATATCATCAACGTAAATTTGAACCAAGAGAATGTGACCGTGGTTTTTACGGATGAATAGCGTTGTATCAATCGTTCCACGAGAGAAGCCGCTATCCAGCAAATACTTTGTCAAGTTCTCGTACCATGCACGCGGTGCTTGCTTTAGATCATACAAAGCTTTCTCCAAGTAATAGACGTGGTTTGGATGAATGGGATCGACAAAGCCTTCTGGTTGATCAACATAAACTTCCTGTTGAAGATGACCATTCAGAAAAGCAGTTTTGACATCCATTTGAAACGCCGTGAACGTCATGTAAGAAGCAAATGCAAGGAAAAGACGAATAGCCTCAATCCTAGCAACCGGAGCAAATGTTTCATCATAATCAATACCCTCTTGTTGTCGATATCCCTTGGCCACAAGACGTGCCTTGTTTCGAACCACAATTCCATCAGAATCCTTTTTGTTCTTAAAAATCCACTTAACCCCTATTGGTCGTTGACCCGTTGGTCTTGGAACTAATCGCCATACTTTCAAACGATCAAATTGACTTATCTCTTCTTGCATTGCTACTACCCAGTTCGGATCTAGTAAAGCTTGAGCAACCGTTGTTGGTTCAATCTTACTAAGAAAGGCAGTGTATAAACACATATTCTGAGTTGCCCTTCAACTTGAGACTGGAGCAGATGCATCACCAATGATAAGATCAATTGGATGAATTTTAGTCCATCGAATGTTATGTGGAAGAGGTTGTACATCAGTGGTATCCGTTGGAACATCAACCGTTGTTGACGTTGAGCTTTGATCCACTTGATCTGATGTAACATCATCTGATGGATGCAATTGAGTATCTGGAGAAACAATTGGAGTTATATCAACTGATGAATCTTGAATTGGTTCAAGATTATTTGTATCTGGAGGTGGAAGGGAGGATGAAGAAGCAACGGGTGAGTCAGTTGGTGTTGTATCTTCATCAAAAAGACTTGATTGAGTCTCCACAGTAGTTGAATGTGATGGTGTAACCGGTACGGTTTGAACATTCGTATTCCGTTGAGGAGCATAATGACTATCAAATAAGATATCCAGTTCCTCTGTTGTTACCGTAGGAACACCCTTCTTTAAGAAAATTGAGTTTTTCACGGAAGAAGTAATAGCCAGGTTAGGATCGGGTTTTGAACTGAGTTGTTCAAAAGCCATTCCCAATAATTCATCGAACCTTACATTAATGCTTTCCTTGATCGTCTTTGTCCGTTTGTGATAAACACGATAGGCAACTTTGTTCGAAGAATAACCAAGAAATATGGCCTGATCGCCATGTGGACCAAACTTTCCGAGGCTGTCAAAATCATTAAGCACATAGCATATACAACCAAAGACACATAAATATTTGACATTCGGGCGTCTACCATATAGTAACTCATAAGGAGTTTTATCAAAACATTTATTAATGATGCAGCAATTTTGGGCATAACATGCAGTAGAAATGGCTTCCCCCCACATTTTCAGAGGTAGTTTGGAGTAATCAAGCATCGTTCGAGCTGCTTCGCACAACGTACGATTACGTAGTTCGACTACTCCATTCTGTTGAGGGGTTCGTGCAGCAGAGAACTGATGTTCAATGCCTTGGGCCTTCAAATAACTATCAAGCAGGTCATTCTTAAATTCCGTCCCATTATCAGTTCGAATACTCTTAACATGTTTGTTAAAAGAGCGTTGAGTCTTTTTAATGAACTCAATGATAATGGCGGGGGTTTCTAACTTTGTTCTTAGAAGGAAAATCCATGTAAATCGGGTATAGTCATCAACAATGACAAGCACATGTTTCCGGCCACCAAGACTAGAAATCCTTATGGTCCACATAAGTTCATATGCAATAATTGCAAGGAGGATGAAGTACTGGGGTGTTGCTTAGTCGGATGAGAAGTTCGTTTCAGCTTACCCATCGCACATGATGGACACACATGATGCTTATCATATTGAAAGCTTGGAATACCATAATACCCTTGTAATTCAGATGAGACATCTGGTGATGCCATAACCATGAATTTTCCTTTGTTGAACGAGTGACCAAACACATGGTTCCATGTGATAGTGCATCATTGAGGTCAATAGTATAAAGTGAAGCACAACGTTTACCAACAAGGATATCGTTTCCATCGGTGGATTGCACCGAGCATTGACGACGTTCAAACAAAACTTTGAGATCTCCATTACAAAACTGGCTAACACTAAATAAACTGCACCCCAAACCCTCAACATATGAGACCCGTTTGATCGTTATGCCATTCTTCACAAAATCTCCATAACCCGTTATTGCTGCAATCTCATCATTTCCAAAAGTAACCGTTACTAGGAATTTGTCAATGAAATTGACAAGCAAGGATTTATCGCCAGTCATGTGTCGAGAGCAACCGGAATCGATATACCAAACACAGACGTCAAAACCCTGTAAACGTTAATTTCCTAGAGTTTAGGTACCCAAAGTTTCTTGGGTCCTTTTCGGTTAGTACCAACAATAAACTTTGGATCAACAATGAGATAATCACGTAAAGCATCATGCAATTTAGATAATAAAGCATCATTTAAAACCACATTACATGAAGCATCATACGCAATATCAAGTTTTACATCGTTATCAGAATTCTTAACACACAACTTATTCCAAGTAGATGTTTTGTTCACAGACGAAAATCAAAAAACATGAGATGATTTCCTAGGTCGACTAGCAGATTTCTTTGGTTTAGTTGCTACTTTCTTAGTCGTGGACTTAGGAACCCATACACACTTGTAAGTCAAATTTGGATTATAATATGTGACACAAAAAACACCTCTGTTAGTTAGACGTCCAAAATTTTCAGTTGACACATGAGATGATTGATTTTTCAAAATTTCCAATTTGATTTTACGTCCCTTTGCATCATACTCACTCAAATCAGGTTGTGAACTCTTGTGTTGTGTTGACTTGACTGATTTTGGTAAAAGACTTTCATTTGATTGATTTGACATTGGAATCATAGGAATCTTTTCAGTTAACACAGAACCATTTTGAGAATGAACTTTCTTGACAACAAATTGTGTTGAAGGTGCAACTTTTGAAACACATTTACCAAATTGAGAACGTAATGAGTTTTTAAGAATAGTAATGGGTTTTGAATCCGTAGATGTTTTTGTTCCCTTCCCCTTCTTATAAATCCCACCAACACATTCAGACATATTGGTTTCAACAATAGATGATTGCTTAAGTGTGTTAGCCTGTTTCAGTTGAATTATTTTTTGTTTTAAGCTCTTAATCTCAAGACATAATTCCTCTGCAAAAACAAGCACTTCACCTTCTGTAAAATCATAAGTACATTTTTTCTTAGGAAGTGGAGGCAATTTATCACACAAAGCAAGCATTTGTTCTAATGATTGACACTTAAGTTGCAAATCAATATTTTCCTTTTCAACTATACCTAATATACGTTTCAAGTTTCGTACAACAGGTATGTTTTCATAAAATTCATTAATTGTTGTGTCAAAGTCTATCATGTTTTCAACATATGGTTCATCTTGAGGTTCTACCTTTACATCTAAATCAGGTTGACCTAGGGATTCTGTCTCAAAGAAGACAGTTAGTTCATGTGCTAGGTCTTCACGGAAAACATTATCAGAACATGCAGGCAAAGCTGGTAGAATTGGTTTCACATCAAAAGTTGGTTCATCAAACACTTCATCTACGGTAATAATGCTAGAACTAGGTTTGTTAAACACTTCATTCTCAAGCATTAAAATGTATTTCTCTAGCATGAGTGTTGGAATATAAACCAGTCTACGCTTAGGCACATAATTTTCATGTTGCATATTCTTTTCAGTTTCAACAAGTTCCTTCAAAAAATCAGGATTTGATTTACCAATTTTAGCATTGATTTTCTCATACATTAAGCTAATTTGATGGTATTTTCTAGATTTGCGATTAACAATAATATCATCAAAATAAGCATCAGAAGCATGCACAAAATGATATGGTAAACCAGCTTGAAAGTAATCAGAATGATATAGTCCTGGAATCTTTTTGGAAGCATTTTCTAAGATCTTAGGATCTTCATAACCCAACCCCCACTTGTCACCATGAATTGTTTTTGGTCTATTCATGAAAATCGTTTGTTTTGAAAGTTCCATATTCATGATAGCCTTGGATTGATCTGTTCGATAGAGTTTTTCCTCATATCGAGCAAGTTGTGCTTTCATTTCAAAAGACTCTTTTGACAATAAAGAGATTGCAGAGTTCTTTTCAATGATGGTGTTTTCCAATTGAATAATTTTCTTGTTTAGCTTTGAAAGTGTGGGTTCATGTTGAGTTTTCAAATCAGAAAGATCTTTTTCTAGAAATTGAACTTTTTCTGCATGTCATTCAATTTTAGACGATAATCTGTCCTTTCGACCTTAATCGGATGAACTGATTTTTTAAGATCTTCTAACTCAGTTTCCGTGGAGCTGAGTTGGACAGTCAATCTTTGCAGTTCCGATTGTAATTTAGATGAAGATGGTTTGGTCTAAAATATTTTGATTTTATCTTTTAAAACCTTGTTTTCAGATTTTAAACCTTTGACTTCTTTTGACATTGAGACCAAATTCTTCATCATGTCATTTTGCACTTTGATAAAATCAGGTGGAATTTCAAATGATTGTACCTCATCATCATCAGATGCTGAGTCAGAATTCTCCATTGCTTCCGTAGCTTTGATGAGCTTAGTCACCTTGCAAACATTTGCATGTTCAACCTCTGAATCTGAATCGTCAGTCCAGTTAAACCAAGTATCATCAACCGATTTCAGCTCTCCCCCAGTTTCTACAATCTTAGCCAACAACATTTTCTTCTTGTAGTAAGCTGCATCCTTCTTCTTAGGCATTTTGCATTCACGAGAGTAATGACCAGCTTTGCCACAATTGAAACAGATTGAATCATCCTTCTTGGAATCATCAGCACGTTGTTGTTGTTTTGATTGATCAGCTTTCTTGTAGTACGAGGAAGATGATGAATTCTTGCGTTGATTGCTTGATTTGCCTTTGAATTTGTATTTGTTCAAGGCTTTTGTGAACATGGCTGCCATCTTGACTAATTCAAGGTGAGAATCATCAACATCAGACAGATTCAATTCTTCATAATCAGTTGAATCTTCAACAAGCACTTTCTTGGACAAGCTTTTGGAAGTCGTAAAAGATTTGCTCTTCTTTTTGGCAATGAGAGCAAGAGGATCACTTGGAGATGACTCTTTCCTTCCTTCTTGAAGTTTAGACACTTCAGGTTGGTAATGCATAAGAACTCCAACAAGCTCATGAATAGTCAACTTGTCAATCTCTTTGGTTGATTGAACAATGGTTCCATAAGGAAGCCAATCAACATTGAGCTTTTTGAGAAATTTCATGTTAACTTCAGCATTTACTTTTATGATCTTGCACCTTTTCAAATCATTGAGAACACCATTGAAATGACAGTAGGTATCCTTGAGTGGTTCATCAGGTTCCTGCTTGAAGTCTTCATAAAATCCCAGAGTCTTATTCAGTTTAGTAACATCTGACATGTCATAACCTTCTTGCTATCTTTTGATCTCATCCCATATATCTTTTGCTGTTGTGTTGCTATAAACATTTTCAAACAACTCATACGGGATAGCTTGCATAACAATGTTCTTTGCCTCTATGTCACCCTGAGCTCTCTCACGTTTATCACCAGAAAGTTCATAGACTGGAATTGGCATACCAGTATCCGGATGGTAATCTACAACTGGACCATCTCTCAGAGAAGCCTATATGTACTTTGCTTTCTCACCCTTGTAGTCTATGTACTGAGTGATACGGTGAAGCCACTGAGTGTACTTACCATCAAACAACACTGGAGGACGGGAATCTGATCCAATGATCAAAGTATCTTGAGTAGACATCTTGAAAATGAGGTAGATTCGGTAAAGATTCGGTATTACTCAAATCTAAGATGAAAAATCACAACAATCTAACAAAAATGTCAAATTCGGTAACTGATTCGGTACTGTAGCAGATTCGGTACAGATTCTGTACTGTAGCAGATTCGGTAAACCAGATTCTGTATCAAAAACTGATTAGAAATACAAGTAACACACCCATATTCGGTAACCACAAGATTTGTATCCCGAGAACACTTAAAACCAATGAATTAAGTGATACCGAGATCCTGATTCGGTTTCTGACTCGGTAGTCAGATTCTATATGAATTTGAATTCAAACACAATTCAATTCCTTTGAATTAGATTCTATAGCCTTGCTGCACAAGGAAACAAGTTAGTATCACACAAAATATCAAAGATACCGAATGTATAGGATACCAAATGTCAACTGTAGCAGTTGACAATACCGAGTCTAAGTATGAAAACTTAGAATTCAAATGAATCTTTTCTCAAATCACACCAATTAGCTACGTATGATCAAACCGAATGTGATAGAATCACAAACACACCACAATCTGCAACACTGAATGAAAATTAATAGCTTTGAAGCAGATTCGGTATGACAGTTACGATACCGAATGTGTATCAAATCTTCAAAACTTGAAGAATTGATGAAATTAAACCGTCAGAAATGTGATTAAACACCTCACGATCACAACTGAAGCCTCAAATCTTTACTTAACTATAGAATCAAGCTGTAATTGATGAATACCGAGAGTTTTAGCCACGAACTCTAAAAATCAACTTGATTCTCCATAATTGATGTTAAAAAGTTGTAATGATGATTAAAACTCTTTCTAATCAACCTAATATACCTTCGCTGAACTTATCACAGGAATCTGAACGTCAGATTATCAGATTCGATTATACCGAGTCTGATTTAAAATACCGAGAGTGTTCAGATTCTGTAATCTTCAATCTCTGGATCAATCTAGTGATGTAATATCACTCCTGGAAGCTCTGATACCAAATGATAGGTCAGATCATGTTGAGATTAGAAGAAAAGACAAGTTAAAATGAGATTCGGTAAGTGTGAAGGAGATTCGGTATGAGAGAGAATTAACAAAATTTACATTCCACAGCTTCTAGAACTCAGTTACAATGCAATGGCTATCTAATTAGGACTATTTAGGTTCCTTATATAGCCCTCTTCTAAGGAACCATCAATTAAGCTTATTTCACATTAACACTATACAACTTCGGGGTCCTAACAATGTTTTTCCAAATTATTTCACGTTTTAATCATATAAAACCCGAATCTCCTGTTTCAATTCCCAACAGCACAATCTCATGGCCCAATAGAAAATGTCGGCCCAACAGAACTCCATTTTTGTAACCCCATTCGAATCCTATGCGGCCCAAGGATTAAGCCGGTCCACTAATCAGTTTAAGTTGCCCCAAGATAAATTTAAAGGGTTCGATTTAATTAATTTATCTTCATATAAGCCGTTTACTAGCAATATCAAACTGTCGACTAGGGTTTTTGATTTGGGATGACTTTGAACAGAAAGACAGAAACAAGAGTATTGTATCATCGTTATCCTTACTCCCTTATACTCGTACATCATTGTGAAATCATTTTCCCATCATCATATGTCATCTATATACCTTCCTCATAGATGGCCAGGAATCGAGGTTTGATTGTGATGGTGTTTGGAGAAAAAAAATAATAGTAATCGATTACTGCCTTCACAGGAAAATAGAAATCATGGCTTATGTTTCGGCTAGTGCACATCAATAAATCAATTAGATACAGGCCACAAATTCCACTAACATAAAGTGTGGGTCCGAGCCTTGTGAATGATAGTTGAATCACATACATGAACATACACGTTGAATAAAAGTTGGAGACATGATAATGATCGGTTAGTGTTTCATGACGTGTACTTCCACTTACAACATGCTACTAATATCCTTATAGCTTCGCCAATTATAAAGTGTCTTCTAACTCTCTATAATATGAATATTTCCTTCATCACGTTTAGTCATCACCAATTTATAAGAGAAAGTGCAGAAGTGGTTGCAGTCGAGCAGCATGGGAGATAAAATAGGAGGTTACAGGTGGCGTTACAGCTGATTAGAAATAGTACAGTGGTGGTTGTAGGTGGCGGGGTTTTCCAGCTGTAAAACATAGCAGTAAGTGGGCAGTGATTATGGTATTTGTGAAGTCGATCAAGAAAGTGATAGTGGTGGTGTTCTAAATGGGTGTCAATGGTGGTGGTTTTCTTCAAAGTGGTGGGTTATGGTGCTACTGCAACAGGAGAGTGAAGATGGTGGTTGCTGTATTCGTTGGAAAAGAGGAGAGGAAGAAAGAAAGAAAAGACAAGCAAGAAATGGTGCTGAAAGTGCCTAGTTATGAAGAGTGGTTTGTACATGGTGATTATAAAGATTTGCTGCAGGTGCGGTGGTGGTTTTGATTGTTTTTGAAGAAACAGAAAGGGGAGTTTAACGTGGTAGCTGCAGAAAAGAAGAAAAACAGTAGTATTTAGCTAGCGGTATTTGACGATAGTGAAGGTTGTGGTGGTGATCGTTGAAGGTTTTATAATTATAATAGCCAATGGTGATGATTGTAGGTGGTTCTCGGGCAGGAATCAACAAAAGAAAATTGAAGGTGTTCGGTTCTAGTTGCAACGGAAAGAAAAGTGAGCCATGATGGTGATTGGTGAATGTAATTCTATAACTCTCTCTACCTCTATGTGCTTTGTATATGTAATTATTTGTATATATAGTGAGTGATATCGTAACAATAACTGATCACATTTTGTTTTGTAGGAATGATGGTGGTCGACTGAAATATTCGAGGCCAGAAGGAGAAAATAAAACGATGAAATCGATGGCTAACAGAATTTGGATTCTTCTGTGTGATTACTGCTATTGATTTGTAACAAGAGACAGAAACAAAAAATGAATAAAGTTTGATCACGATAGCTAACAAAATTTGTCACCATGCCAATGATCAATTATTTGTAGTACTGAAAGAATAAAGATTGACAGAGATGTGTAACAAATTGTACTCGTAAATATCTGTTGTTATTATCTCTTGTCCTTTGATTCTCATAGACCAGAAACAAAAATTGAAAAGTTTGATCGTGATTGGAAACAGAATTCGATTATCTGATTTATGTATCTATCAATTTTGTTTGATAATGATAAAAGAATCATCCAGTTGGATTTAGTAGACAAGAACAAATAAAGAAAGAAAAAAAATAGAACTAGATTGTGATGTGTAACTGATTATGCAGCTTTATCTTATTTTTATATATAAATTCATTTAATATTAATAATTAATAACTTATATTATAAATAATAATATTGATAATATTGTTATTAATAAAATTACTAATAATAATAATAATAATATATATAATAATAATATTAACATATTAACTATTAGACAAAACTTATAAATAGTACCAGGGGTATTTTCGTCTTTTCACCTTTTTTCCCCTTCTTTCTTTCAAGTAACACCACAAAAGCCCCCCAAACTTTCAAAATTTTCATAAAATATCTTAAATAAACACCACTCAAATATTCAACAGGTCATATCTTCTCGCTCGCAACAAGTTAAATTTTTCCGACACCATCCTTAAACTCGAAATAATTTTATAAACACAATGTCACTAACTATACGCAAAACGGACACTTTTAAAAAAACGCTGAATATTTAGGTACTTTTCATATATGTTGATTTTTCACTCGCAGGCTCCGTAACTAAACACAATAAAATACATTAAAAATCGAACCCCCGGCGCGAAGCGAGGGTTCGAAAACTAGTTAATAACAATAATAAGATCAAAATTTTATTACTAATTAATAATGATAATGTTTTTAGTAATGATAATCAATAATATTAGTAATAACAATAATATAACAAATCAAAATGTATTAAATTTCATATTATAATTTTAATAATATTAATTATATTGATATTAATATTAGTATTAATATTTATTGAAATAATAATAATATTAACTTGGAATTACTTTTAATATGTTAATATTACCATTTATTATTTATGTAATGTTTAATAGTTATATAGTATATATAATTGAATATTTATACATTGCAATATATATATATATATATATATATATATATATATATATATATATATATATATATATATATATATATATATATATATATATATATATATATATCTATTTAAATATATGTGTATATATTTACAAGTAGTTGTTCGTGAATCATCGAGAATAGTCAAAGGTTAATTGCATTTATGTAAACAGTTCCAAAAATTTTTAGACTCAACATTATAGGCTTTGCTTATCGTGTCGAATTCATATAAGAATAAAGTTTAAATTTGGTCGAAAATTTCTGGGTCGTCACAGCTTGCCCTTTGTAAAACAACCTGCCACACGGGTCAAGCAAACGGGCATAAAAAACGGGTGATCTGATCAAACGGCCTCAGCAAACGGCATGCCAAACGGCCTGCTAAACGGCCTGCCAAACGGCCTGCTAGACGTTTGCTGGCAAATTTCAAGTCTATTTAAAGGGCTCTTTCCATCCATTTCAACAGACACTCAATTTGTAATTCACTTTATATTTTCAAGCTTTTTAGTTAGTTTTTAGTAGTAGCTAGCTTAGCTTTTATTTTTCGGAGGATATCCCGGCGAGTTCCTGCGATCTCGGGCAGATTTCTTCAGCCTTTTCAGGTTTTTATCCGAAACGCTTGTCTTTTGTATTAAACATGTATTCTTACCTTTTATGTTTAATAATGTGTTCCGATATTACCATGTAAGCTTAATTAATCTGTATGTTGCCATGATAGAAGTTTGGGTTAGCGTAGTTATGTTAAATTAGTACTGTTACTATTGTTATGCTGAACTTGTGAGTCTGATAGATTTGTATGCTAGCATCTTAAGGATTGACCAACCTAGGTTGTGATCAGGACTTGTCTACCTATATGAATTTAGCTACTTTATAGGATTAAGACCCTTGGTTATACTGTATCTGAAGATTCTATGAACTCGGTATGGTCGGAGTTCACGAGAGGCATCTAATGCGCTTTTAGGACACGAAACTTAGGAATTGAGACATGAATGACCTAATATGCCTATTGACTGTTCCAAGGAGACCTCTTAGGAGCTGTTAAGATCTAGCTAGTGCCTTGACTGTATGACCCAAACCTATTGCATGTTCTTTTTTGATTGTTGCCCTAAGATTAAGTCATATCAACTTTCTAGGTACCTATTAGGTTTCTATCTGCTTTACTTTCAGTATATCAACTGTGATGCTGTATAATGTTTGATTTGGTATGATCTCATTAGTATGATGAAATGGTTGGTAGTTTTCATTTGAGGTTTTGTCAACTTAACCCGATGGACTCCTTCCGTTTGTTATCAGTGTTCAATCAACACGGTACGTTGTTATTCAGTTAACTAAACTGATAACGAGGGTTAGGATTAGAAATTAACTCACTAATAAACCTAGTGCTTTACTGAGGATAACCTCCGAGGTATCGATACCTTTCAATTATACAACCAAGTGACATACATTTCACTACTCAACGAGAACTCTTAGAGTCTAGAGATAAGTAGGTCTGTGTAATTGGCTCATCCAACCAGATCTACACCATTCCAAACATAGCCTTAACATAAACATAATTACCTTTTCCTAACCTAAAACTAATATCTTGGTCAACATTTCCCTGATCTGCATACTCCGGATATCCTTTCACTTTCTTTACTTCTCCGCAATTAGGACCATTAGCTTAAACCAACTTCTATCCTTTATCCAGGTAATTTAAATAAAAGACAATTATCCACTGGATCTTCAATTCGGTAAACCATTCAAAAACACGACACTAGGTTAACTTACATCTTCTACCATTAGAAAGTCAAAAGTAAATTTAGGCCCCGCAAATAATAAACCACTGTTTGCTACTCTGATCAGCTGATTCTAACGTCTTGCGAACTATGACATCACACGAATAAAACCGTCCGTTTCGGTCATATCATAGTAGTAACAATTTTTCTGGTGCCACTGGCGGGGATCAAATATTTTGATTGAGAAAGATTTTAAACAGACAAAAGTATTGTTTGGCGGTGTCTAAGAAAGACATTTATACACGGACTTGGTTGTTGGATTTTTTCTGAACAGTCTCCAATTATATTGGAACCAAAAGGATCCTGCCTCTCCATAGTCGGCCTGGCCACCCAGATACGAAGTAATCTGTATGAAGTCCTATCAGTTGAAATATCCGATAAGGTTAGTGACCAAAATTCAAGAATAATTGTTTTTATTAAATTATCGATCCTTTTAGTCAATTAATATTTTCTAAAAGTTACTTTTAAGTCCTTTTAAACAGAAAATCTAAATATGGTACAACAAAACACTCTTGCTTCTATGCAAAAGTCATGCTTAGAAGAAAGAGGAGGACAAATCACCTTAGGAACCGAAGGAACTCCTGAAATCAGTTCACATATGATCAAGCTGGTCAGTATGATCTATAAATTTCTAGGATTACAGACTGACGATCCCAACTTTCACTTAAACAAATTTATCAGTGTGGTTGACTCTTTTAAGAAGGAAGAAAACAAGGAAAACATTTTGAAACTTCATATTTTTCAATATTCTCTGTCTACACACGCTTTAACATGGTTTGACAAGCTTAAGCCGAATTCAATACATTCATGGGAGGAACTAGCCACCAAGTTTCTAAACAAATTTTATCCATCCTCCCTGCAAACCTGTTTAAGAAATGACATCACAAACTTTTCTCAAAAAGAAAATGAGTCGTTGTGTCTAGCATGGAATAGAGTAAAGGTGATGCTTAAAATATATCCGAATCATTAGTTAAGTCGGACAGACATAATCTGTACGCTTTACAATGGTTTGACCAAGGATGATAAGTCTCTCCTAGACATGGCCTCGCAAGGAAATTTCTTGTCACGAACAGCAGACGAAGCATGGAATCTCTTAGACATAATAGCTGCACAATGGGAAGATTGGAACAATGAAGCTGCTGAGAAGGATGACATCTTCACTCACACGGTAAAAATGCTAGAAAACAGGTTACAAGATCTCACCCTCACTCTTCAAAGTTTGCCAATTCCTAAAAGTTCCGATGCTACTAGAACCAATCTAAGGTATCCTTACCCTAGATGGGCATATAAATAGCAGAATAGCTCGGACTTTAATACAATCCTCCCACTACACCAGCCTACTATCCTCTCTAAGGATTAGTTGAATTTATGAAAAAGCTGTACACGATAAACCTTCAAGTCATAGAATGCCAAAACAAGTTTGATACTTTGATAAAGACGTTTGAAGAATTGATAATTAATTTTCAGCTTACGCTTAAACGATTAACCACTAAAGTTGAACCAGAGTGTAGTGAGTTTGATGCCCTAGTAGTCACTAGAGGTGGGAAGGAAACAACCATTAATATACCCATACAAGATTTTTCCGATACGGAACCTGTGCCAGTTGACCCTGTTGTCAATCCACCGGACCCTATCTCTCCTAAGGCCCCGAAAATTATTCCACGCGCCTACATACCTTTCCCAGGTTGACTTAGGAAGGAAAAACAGGAAGCGCAATTCACTAAGTATTGGGATATTATCAAGAATATACATTTAAATGTACGACTAGTAGATGCTTTAGTTGAAATGCCAAACTTCGCTAAATTTTTCAAAGAACTGCTTTCAAACAAAGAGAGATTAAGAGAGATAGTTAGCTTACCCTTAAGTGAAGAATGTTCATTAGTGTTACAACATGGTATTCCCCTAAGTTAGGAGATACAGGAAGATATACGGTACCTTGCTACCTGCAAGATGTCCAAATTAGCAATGCGTTAGCAGACTTAGGAGCCAGTGTAAGCCTAATGCCCTAGTCATTATTCAAAAAGCTAAGATTAAAAGACTTAAGAGCAACCAGAATGACTATCCAACTCGCGAACAGATCAGTTAAGATTCCTCGAGGAATAGCTGAAGATGTCATAGTCAGAGTGGATAAGTTCGCATTCCCCGTCGATTTTGTCATTATGGATATTGAGGAAGACACGAAGTTCTCACTCATACTTGGCAAACCATTCTTGAATACATCCATGGACGTGATTGATGTTCATGAGAAATCGTTGAAATTAAGAGTTGGAAGTGAAGAAGTCACATTCAATGTCGACCGTCTCATAAACCACCCTCGCGAAGAAGAATTCAATCTCGCTGATTCTTTTCAAGAACTCATCAACGAATATCTGGAGGATACCATGGGTGTATGTAGTCAAGATCAAATTTCTAAGGCTCTGTTCTTTACACCTCCTGAAGGAAATCTCGATGTCCATTCAGCCACAGATCCTGATCAAAATAAATCTCCCCTCTCCGAAAGTAACTTTCTCGGCAAGACTATCCAGATAGCACCACTTGGCCAAGGCATTCCCTTACCTCTGTTAAGGAGAAGATCGAATGAAGAAACAGACTGTGTTGAGATTCCTGAACCAATCTTCGAAACTAAAGTAGACGTTCCTGAAGAGGAAGCATTAAGAAGGACAATTTCCAGAACCAAAGAATAGATAGCATCAATGACCGCTATTAAGGATGAAGAATCAGAATTCCAGGAGAGGTATGACTCGTTAGACAGAGTAGAAATAGCTAGAATGAAGCCATCTATCGAGGAACCTCCGGAATTGGAATTAAAGAAGTTACCCGAACATCTGGAGTATGCATTCTTAGAAGGAGAATCGCAACTCCCTATAATCATTTCGAAAGACCTCACGCCACACGAGAAGGAAAAATTGATTCAGGTTCTGAAATCAAATAAGAAAGCAATTGCTTGGAAGATTTCCGATATAAAAGGAATCTGCCCCAACTATTGCACCCACAAGATCTTCATGGAAGATGATTACAAACCATCAGTTCAGAGGTAAAGAAGGGTCAACCAAATGATTCAAGAAGTCGGCAAGAAAGAAGTAATCAAAATTCTGGACGCCGGTCTGATCTATGTCATTTCCGATTCACCATGGGTCAGTCCTGTTCAAGTGGTACCCATGAAGGGAGGGATGTTCGTAATCCAAAATGGGAATAATGACCTTATTCCAACATAGGAGGTCACCGATTGGAGGGTTTGCATAGATTATCGTAAACGTAACGATGCAACCTGGAAAGATCATTTTCCATTACCATTCGCTGATCAGATGCTGGAACGTCTATCAGGAAATGAGTTCTATTGTTTCCTTGACGGTTTTTCTGGCTACTTTCAAATTCCCCTCAATCCAAAGGACCAAGAAAAAACAACTTTCGCCTGTCCTTATGGAACATTTGCCTATCGACGCATGCCCTTTGGGTTATTTAATGTGCCAGCTACATTTCAGCGATGCATGGTAGCGATATTCCATGACATGATTGAACGTTGTATGGAAGTCTTCATGGATTGTCATACCCCCAAAAGTTCAAAATTAGTATATAAAGATAGTTAAAAAGCAGGGCTATGAAGTTCACCTTAGTAGCAAGTAAGAAATTCCACGCAAGTAGTATGAACGGAGTATGTAAACGGAGATCTCAACCTCGAGATATAACCTTTGATTAGTTAATGTCTAATAGAAAGTTAGTTTATTAATATAGCAAACTATATTAACAGTGACGATTTTTGAGAAAAGTTCATATTCTCAAAAGTTTCTATTTTTGGAAAACTACTATTTATGGAAAGCTTTCACTTATAGTAAGCTTCTAGTTTAAAATGTTCGGGTTATAATTCTTAACAAAGATATTGTACAATCTCGCCTAAACTTTGTTGCTATCATGCAAGTCACTCGAATGATCTGTTGTTACCGGGCGCCCAGGATTCTTGACCAGAATCTAAGTCATGGCATTCAAAATCCACAAGCGGTTCCCATAAGGTAACAAGGACCACTTTAGGCCACATGTAGCGGTGATGTTTGTAGTCTTTGTACGTTATCTTTAATTATAACTTTCACGTTATAGGTATATACACATAATGAATTATTAATGTACTTATTAATTATATATAGGTGATAATATACTTAGTGTAATTTATGGTGTTACTATATAGTTAGGTTTATAGGTTATAATAATAATAATAGTATTGCTCTTTTATTAATTAACTATTATGAAATCTTATATGTGTTACACATATAAATACACCTATGTGATACATACATATATATTCTTTATTATTATCATACATGTATATGTTTAACTATATGATATATATGTATATATTATATGTAAGTGTTATATATATACATTAATGTAAAGGTGGTACATATATATATACATATAACTACTTTACTTTTCATGTTTTACTAACCTTATATATCTTACACAATACACACTTATACATACATACACACGTACATATACATACATATATACACATACATATACACGTACGTATATATTTACATATACACATACACACATATATACAATGTATACATGTACATACATACGTATGCATGCATGCATATCATTACCATTATACTTTACTAATCAACCCTCAAATATTACTAATCATTATTCTCTTACATAAAATCATAACTTTTTATCATAATCTTAACCTAATAACATAAATCAATAACACATAAAATCATAACCTTTTTTAACATATTCAAGTCCATAAATCATCTTACTTAATCATATTCATCAACCCTAATCTTTTTAATCATAATCAATTCATATTCATAATCTTTTATCATACGTGTATCCTTATTATAATTATCATCTTTCAACCCTAACCATAATCTTTTATTACTATCATGTTCACCATACATAACCTTAACCTTTCATTAAAGCTTTTAACCATTTAATCACCTAGTTTATATATCAAGATCAATCTTTAACTTTATTACTAATGATCATATTCTTTATCATCTATCATCATGATCATACTTAATATAATACTTATAACATAATACTTATGAATAACTTAAAAGTAATTGATTTAAAAGCAAGATTATACTAGGGTTTTAGGACTACCTTAATAGGAGATAGAGATCAAGAATGTTGATGAATGAAAACTGAAACAAAAGCAGGAAACCAACAGCAACAATTTCGACCCAATTGGGTCTGTTTTGGTTCGCAGAAAACAGCAAAACCAGCAGCAACAATCACGACCCAAATAGGTTTTTTCTTGGACTGTTTTGGTTCGACTGGAACAGCAACACAGCAGCAACAATGGACACTTGAAGGGCTATTGTGGGTTGCGAAACAGAATGCTGAACAGCAGCAAAATAGCGGCTGCAGAAGGCTGCAGGAGGTGGCGATTAAGGGTTGTGATGGTGATGATGATTGACGATTGCAGCAGGTTTTTGAGAGGGTTGAATGTCGACTGTAGGGTAGGCTGTGGAGGGATGTTTAGTCGACTAAAAAGAAGAAGGGAAAAGGCTACAAATTAGTCGACAATTGCAAACAAAAGGGAGAGATTTTGTGATTAATTTTGTGGTACAATTTATGGGAAAACTTGAACCCTTTTTATAGTTGAGCTTAGTTTCCTAATTACACTATGATTCTACGGATTACTTGGTGATCAAGGTCTAGAATTAGGATTAAACTAGGATTATGGATAACTTAGTGATCAAGCTCATCTCCCCTATATTTTTTTAAGCTAGCCGATATATTATATACTAATACATATTTATATTTTTTTATACGGCATTTATTAATTTATATATAATTTATATATTTTTTATTTAAAGTTACATTTATTTAAAGTATATTTTATTTAATCATGTATTAATTTGTCCATGTCTTTTTATAAATTTTTTTTGCTTAGTTCCTAATAGTTTAATTTTTATAATGTCATAATTTATTTATTACATATAGTTTATATTATTAATTTAGTATTAGGGTTAGGGTTTATAAGATTAGGGTTTTAATTAATATCTGAGGTTGAGGTTTCAAGTTGTTAATTACAAGCATAAATTTACAGATCGTTTAATTACTCGGGCACTTATTATATCTGAATAACAACCCTAATGCTAATGCATAGAATATGACAATGAAACCCTAAGAGAAATTTGGTAAATTCAGAATGGAAAAGTAAGGGTTGTTATATGGATAACTTATCAATTTTTGGTAGTACCTTTGATTCGTACCTTTCTAACCTTGACAAGATGCTCACCTGGTGTGAAGATTCGAACTTAGTTCTAAATTGGGAAAAATGTCACTTCATGGTGAAAGAAAGCATAGTTTTAGGACATAAGATTTCAAAGTCAGGAATAGAAGTCGATAAGGCTAAGATTGAGACCATAACTAAACTTCCAGAACCTACCACAGTAAAAGCGGTAAGGAGTTTCCTTGGACACGCTGGTTTCTACCCACGTTTCATCAAAGATTTCTCAAAGGTCACACGACCTATCGCTCATCTCGTCGGAGAGGAAGTTCCGTTTGTCTTCGATGAAGAATGTATCAAAGCATTCAACTATCTGAAGGAACAGCTCACACATGCACCCATCATGATAGCTCCTGATTGGAGTTTACTATTCGAAATCATGTGTGATGTAAGCGACTTCGCAGTTGGAGCTGTACTCGGACAACAGAAAGATAAGCACTTTCATCCAATCTAATACGCCACCAAAACCTTAACCGAAGCTCAAGAGAATTACACCACTACGTAAAAGGATATGCTAGCAGTAGTTTTCGCCTTCGAAAAATTCTGTTCCTATCTAATCCAGTCCAAAACTACGGTTTATACTGATCATTCAGCCCTCAAATATCTATTCACTAAGTAAGACGCTAAACCAAGACTCCTACGATGGATCTTACTCCTCCAAGAATTCGATATTGAGATCAAAGATAAGAAAGGAGCAGAGAATGTCGCAGCCGATCATCTTAGTCATTTGGAGAACCCAGCGATGGAACAACTTGCGGCCATCATGGAAATAAATGGGCCGAGAAACTAGATGATGCTCTGTGGGCATTCTGGACTGCTTACAAGAATCCTCTAGGAACTACACCCTACCACATGATCTATGGAAAAGTCTGCCACTTTCCGCTAGAACTAGAGTATAAAGCTCTCTGGGCATGAAAACCTGTAATCTTGATCCTTCAGTAACCGCTTGACATCGAAAGATGAAGATGAATGAACTCGCAGAATTAAGAGACCAAGCGTATGAGACATCATATATCTACAAAGAACGGACGAAGCTGACACACGATGCAAAACTGATACCTACAAAGTTCGCTCCTCGAGATAAAGTTCTACTCTTTAATTCTCGATTTAAGAAATTCACTGGAAAATTCAGATCAAGATGGAGTGGGCCATACAAAGTTATACATGCTTTTCCACACAGAGCCGTGGAATTAGAAGGACCTACTAGCAACTTCAAAGTCAACGGTCACTGACTAAAAGCTTATCTAGAAGACCACGACAAGGAGGAGCACCTCTTCTCCTTTAATCCATTCTGAAGACCTGACAAGAAATGTCGAGCTGTAACGACTTGATAAACAAAGCTCTCTTGGGAGGCACCCCTTGCTTATCCTTTTTATTTTCTTAATTTTTTATTTCAAATTATTTTAAGTCTACAAAAATATTATTTCTGTGCACTAACACTATGCGCCATACTTGCGCTTAGTACTTACAAGTTTTTTGAATGTATTCAGGCAAAATGCCAAGTTCAGGAGCTTCCGTTTGCATTCCAGTTTGCAGGAGGAGGACTCCCAGGGTTTACCTATCAGAAAGCAGCGCTGATCAGCACAGGCCATCAACAGGGCAGTTAGGCCCAAGGCGTTTGATCCTGGAGAGTGTTGAGGAGGACATTAGTTCAGCACCGCCAGCTCCTCCTGTGCGACGCTCCAAGCGTTTAGCTTTGAGACCTACTGAGCATGCAGACCCACTAGAGATACATGAGCCGCACACTGTGATACATTATGGAGCCACCTTGAATGACCCAGATGTTATCGAGCTCTCAGAACAGACCTTCAGCGCGAAGGGATGCCCCGGGGAACTTTAGACCCTTCGTCATTCAGACTAGCATGCCGTGTTCATCCGACAAGACAAGCTACTCCCAGGCGTTCCACTCCAGTCTTAGTCCACTCAGTAGCTTCAGACGCCATCCCAGCACATGCTACTCCTGCTCCCATCACGCCGCATGTCTTAGCCGTTTCACCTGCTCTAGTCATTGAGACAGTACCTGTTCGTGAGCTACCTGAGGGCTGCCACTTAGTCACAGTCCCCATATCAGTTGAGCCACCCATGACCCAGGTTTTTGACCGGGAGCATCCCTGATGAGGAGCCATTTCCGAGCCTATCACACTTGGAGTTTCCATTGGACCTTTGTCTAGACATGCTTTTGAGCCCTGAGCTGGATGCAGGACAGCCACTTGAGTATTTGCCGAGACTTGAGGATGACGATGATCTCTTCGGACCTAATGGATACTTTACAGACACCGTTTGACAAAATGGCCAGGAGAGTATTCCGTAGACTACTTTATTTATTTCCTTTAGTTTTATCTATTTAAAGCTTTGTATAAATAGTTATATATAGTGGAAATGCTGTTTTTCTCTTTTTGTTCTTCATGCAGAAATTTTATCAAAAGAGACTAGTTCTTTCCAGAAATTAAGAGACTGACCATAGGAAGGCTCAGGACTAGGAAAGTAACCTGACCGTAGGGAAGTAATATTTCCTCAAACCTATTTCAATTATTACGCACTAAAATCTCTAAGTGTGGGGTCATCCCCGCAACCGACTTAGAAATTTTAGAAGACATTGTCCTTAATTTATAAAGTATTAAAATATTCTTTTTCAGAGAACATTAGGGACAATGTTCTTCTAAGTGTGGGGTATTGGGTAAAGGTATAAGGGAAAGTAACTTTAAAATGCCAAGTTTTGAAAAAAAAATTTGTCTAAAAAGTAATTAGCAATGAATATTAGGCAATTTCGAAATATTTGTATTTGTTTTACCCAAAAAGATTCTATAAAATTGCTAGAAATCAGTTTTCAAAACATTCACTAGAACGGAACGATTAAGCTAAAACTCATGATTTGTGTCAAAAGATTTCTTTCGAATAAATATAAAAAGGCTACGCATGACCAAGCACGACCCCTACTCCCAAAAAGTGAGGACTCTTGGACCCAAAGTATCTGTACGACCCATCAAATCTATAGTACTTTATCAATTCAATTGATGAGCGTGCCGGTGTTCGGTTTGAGTTAGAACTTGGTTTTAACATACGTTTCAAGGCCAATGGTTAGTAAGTGCCATACGTGGTGCATGTGTGATACTCCTTTCGAAATCATTCAGAATAGAGAAGACAAAAAGCCATTCGTTTCCGTTTCCACTCCACGCAATTTAAACCGACTAACTCACATAAAGAGTTGATGAATCATAAATATTCACCCCAAATTCACTCCCAAAATACACTACCCATTCACCTTCATTCCCTTTCTGTCTATCAAAAGATCCAGAGATTAATGAAGAAATAGATCGATCAATTTTGCTTCAAAAACACTTATTAAAAGATTCCAAACCCCTGATTGTTTTTGATAGGTCAAAGACCTATTTTCAGTGGATTATCACTTCCTCTCTGGGCATCAGGAACAAATAACAAAAGTTATGAAGAAAGGGTATGCCAAAAAAAAACAAGAAAAATAATTTTGAAAGAGCATAATCTCTAAATAAAGGCAAGAAAAACCCGAAAGTTGCTCAAAGAAGAATTACCAAAAGAGCCAAAGAAAAATTCTAGACAAAGTCTTAGCAAAATCCGCATCTTCCGAAGAAACTTTTACAGAATTTAAGCCATTCTCTCTCCAAAATGGATACTCTGAATAATCGAAATCTATCAATTCTCTCTTTATATCAAAAAGATCTGGATACCTTTCACCATTCCATAATTTCTCAACCAAACCCACAACCCATCTTCCTCTTGAATGAATGCCTAGGAAGAAGATCAGTGCCGTCCGTACTTAACCGGTGGAGATATCGATACTTTACCAAGCCTATGATGAGAACCGTTACACGACGGGCTTCTGAGCAACAATACAACTAGATTAGGGCACCCTAAACACTTGAGTGATATGAGTGATCTGATAGTAAGGAGCCTGGTCATGTATACTCTACATCTGAGAGTTGGAAAGTACGCCTTTTTCGCTATGGACGCAATTGAAATCTAGCGACCAAAATCATCAAAGTTTGAAACTTTTTCTAATACTTTTGAAAGATGTGACGACTTCTGATGAAGGCATAATAAAAGGATCCACGGGTGGGCAAGAAAGCATCTATTAGAAAGAATCTTATATTTCCGCTTTTTGCTTGAGGACAAGCAAAGCTAAGTGTGGGGTATTTGATATCGATCAAAAAGTCACGTTTTTACCCCAGATATTAGGCCCTAAATCAATAAAGTTTTAAGCTTTGTCATCAAAATTATTTATTTGTTGGTTTATTTTTTAGATTAAGTAATTACAAAGGCGATGCAAAAAGAATCAAGTAAAACAGAGCTAAAACGAAGATTCTAGAGCGAAAACGGTGAAAGACAAGAAATCAAGTTACGATCCAGTGAATTCAGCAGACCATGCAAGCCAAACGGCCTACCAAAAAGCTTGCCTTTATGTAAAACAGTTTGCCACATGGTTCAAGCAAACAGGCATAAAAAACGGGTGATCTGATCAAACGGCCTCAGCAAACGGCTTGCCAAACGGCCTGCCAGCCGTTTGCTGGCAAATTTCAAGTCTATTTAAAGGGCTCTTTCCATCCATTTCAACAGACACTCAAATTGTAATTCACTTTATATTTTCAAGCTTTTCAGTTAGTTTTTAGTAGTAGATAGCTTAGCTTTTATTTTTCGAAGGATATCTCGGCGAGTCCCTGCGATCTCGGGCAGATTTCTTCAGCCTTTTCAGGTTTTTATCCGAAACGCTTGTCTTTTGTATTAAACATGTATTCTTACCTTTTATGTTTAATAATGCGTTCCGATATTACCATGTTAGCTTAATTAATCTGTATGTTGCCATGATAGAAGTTTGGGTTAGCGTAGTTATGTTAAATTAGTACGGTTACTATTGTTATACTGAACTTGTGAGTCTGATAGATTTGTATGCTAGCATCTTAAGGATTGACCAACCTAGGTTGTGATTAGGACTTGTCCACCTATATGAACTAAGCTACTTCATAGGATTAAGGCCCCTGATTATACTGTATCTGAAGATTCTATGAACTCGGTATGGCCGAAGTTCCCGAGAGGCATCTAATGAGCTTTTAGGACACGAAACATAGGAATTGAGACATGAATGACCTAATATGCCTATTGACTGTTCCAAGGAGACTTTCTTAGGAGCTGTTAAGATCTAGCTAGTGCCTTGACTATATGATCCAAACTTATTGCATGTTCTTATTTGATTGTTGCCCTAGGATTAAGTCATATCAACTGTCTAGGTACCTATTAGGTTTCTATCTGCTTTACTTTCAGTATATCAACTGTAATGATGTATAATGTTTGATTTGGTATGATCTTATTAGTATGATGAAATGGTTGTTAGTTTTCTTTTAAGGTTTTTTCAACTTAACCCGACGGACTCCTTCCGTTTGTGATTAGTGTTCAATCAACACGGCACATTGTTATTCAGTTAACTAAACTGATAATGATGGTTAGGATTAGAACTTAACTCACTACCTAGTGCTTTACTGCGGATAACCTCCGAGGTATAGATACCTTTCAATTATACAACCAAGTGACATACTTTTCACTACTCAACGAGAACTCTTAAAGTCTAGAGATAAGTAGGTCTGTGTAATTGGCTCATCCAACCAGATCTACACCATTCCAAACATAGCCTTAAGATAAACATAATTACCTTTTCCTAACCCAAAACTAATATCTTGGTCAACATTTCTCTTATCTGCATACTGCGGATATCCTTCCACTTTCTTTACTTTTCCACAATTAGGACCATTAGCGTAAACCAACTACTATCCTTTATCCATGTAATTTAAATAAAAGAAAATTATCCACTTGATCTTCAATTCTTTAAACCATTCAAAAAAACGACACTAGGTTAACTTACACCTTCTACCATTGGAAAGTCAAAAGTAAATTTAGGCCCCACAAAATATAAATAATAAACCACTGTTTGCTACTCTGATCAGCTGATTCTAACGTTTTGCGAGCTAACGACATCGCACGAATAAAACTGTCCATTTCGGTCATATCAGTATGTGTGTGATTAGAAGGAAATAGTGATGTGACGCTAATGTGCTAGTGTATTAATATTAATACGAGTTTTCTTCAAGGTTGTGCCTCTGGTATCCTTCATTCTGTACCGGCCAAGCAGTTAACCTAAAGCATTCCGGATACGCTTTACGCGATAGATGCGAGAAGTTTCATATTAACGCGTGTGTGGATGACAAATGAGAGTAGTTGATGCCGAATTTACAGTTCAAAACAAAAATACGAGTTTCATGGTTAATGTATTTTCACTTTATTATCACGTGACTATTATTGTTATATGTTTTAATTCTACAGTATTTTTATATAAAAATCCATGATCTATAAACTATGTAATTGTAAGAATTTAAAAATATATTTAGAATTACATTTCACTTTCTATTCGATTAATTAGAAAACTTTTATTAATTGGATTATTTATATTACAAGTTTGAACCTAGTAACTAGAGATGACAATTAACATTCGGTCCGATGAAAATCCATCTGATCTGATCAGCTTAAAGCGGTTACAAATAATCTTAACGGATAAATATTGGATATGGATATGGATGTTTACTGGACCGGATATGGATGATAATTTGTAAGCCATGGATGACTTGATTTCATCCGAAATTATTAATTTTATAATTATTTAATATAAAAAATATAAATATGTTATCCTAATACTCTCATTTCTATATATAGTATTTCATTTTTCTAAAAAGGTGAACACAACACACTCACAATGATTTTTTTACACGAACAGATACGTATTGTCCACCCCAGAACTTGAACCCATGAGCTCAATATCAGAAATGCACATTAATACCGCCAGACCAATGACCCTGTGATATAGTATTTCATTAAAATTTATACATATTTCTTTCACTTCTATTTATATCTATATATGATCTGTTTATTTATGGGGTTCAAAAAAACTATATCTATTTATCATCTATTTATTTATAAGGTTTTGATATTTCGTTATTTGCAAGCGTTTTTTGGCGTGTTAGTGGGTGAGGTGGGGTAGTTTGTGGTGATGTGGAAAATGTGTTAAAAAGTAGGGAGTAGTGGGGCGTCGTGTTTATTGACGTATTGTGTGATGTGTTAAAATATAATTGAAAGTTTGGTGTTAAAAAAATTATAAAAGTATTTAAAAATATTAAATTAATATTAACACACCAATAAAGTTATATGTGTTAGAAGGAGCACACCACACAAGTTTAGAGCCTAATACGCCGCGTTATCGGTGTGCTTGATATCGGCTAAAAAGTCACGTTTTGACTCCCGATATTTGTAGAAACCCGTCCTAATCCATCCGGACGAAGTTCATATCGATTATAAACGATTCACAACAGTTGATTACATCGCGAGGTACTTGACCTCTATATGATACATTTACAAACATTGCATTCGTTTTTGAAAAGACAATCTTTCATTACATCGAAAGTTGACGGCATGCATACCATTTCATAATACATCTAACTATAATTGACTTAATAATAATCTTGATGAACTCAACGACTCGAATGCAACGTCTTTTGAAATATGCCATGAATGACTCCATGTAATGTCTCTAATATGAGCTAATGCACAGCGGAAGATTTCTTTCATACCTGAGAATAAACATGCTTTAAAGTGTCAACCAAAAGGTTGGTGAGTTCATTAGTTTAACATAAATAATCATTTCATAATTTTAATAGACCACAAGATTTCATATTTCCATTTCTCGTAAACATACGTCCCATGCATAGAGACAAAACTATCATTCATATGGATTGAACACCTAGTAACCGACATTCACAATATGCATATAAGAATATCCCCATCATTCCGGGATCCTCCTTCGGACATGATATAAATTTCAAAGTACTAAAGCATCCGGTACTTTGGATGGGGCTTGTTGGGCCCAATAGATCTATCTTTAGAGTTCGCGTCAATTAGGGTGTCTGTTCCCTAATTCTTAGATTACCAGACTTAATAAAAAGGGGCATATTCGATTTCGATCATTCACCCATATAATGTAGTTTCAATTACTTGTGTCTATTTCGTAAAACATTTATAAAAATTGCGCATGTATTCTCAGCCCAAAAATATAAAGGGTAAAAAAGGCAAATGAAACTCACCTAATGTATTTTGTAGTAAAAATACATATGACTATATTGAACAACTGAACAATGCAGGGTTGGCCTCGGATTCACGAACCTATATCATTTGTATATTCATTAATACATATAATCGTAATCGGATAAGATTATATATATATTTATTATTTATAATCATACTTGTGATATCATGTGTTATATAGATAAATTTAATGTATTAGATTTATGTATATTTTATATAGCTAATATTCATTATAACATATTAATAATACAATTTTCTATTAATGTTTATATATGATAAAAATATATTCTTATATATTAATTGATATTCTTCATATATAGCTTAGTTATTATTATTTTAAAGTAACAAAATAGAGTGATATCTAATATTAATATTATCGTAATGCATTTTTATATATAAAAAATATATCTATTTGTAATGTTACTAAAATGATAAGAAAGATAATATTAATAATAGTAATAATACTAATAATAATAATAGTGTTAATTTTAATAATGATAAGTATAATAACTTTGATAATTATTAATTACTATGATACTTTATTTTAATAATAAAATGATAATAATAATAATAACCTTGTTAATAATAATAATATTTATAATAAACTTCGTGTTAAATTTCTAAACATAACTACTGTTTTTATAACTTAAGTTCACAATTATATACATATTTGTACAGGTATTCATATAGTTTATAACCAGTTTCCAACTTTTACCATAACAACTTTTATCACTAACTTCATAGTTGTTTTTAATGTGTTCGTAATCCTAATAATTAATAATAACAATAATAATGATATAATAATAATATAATACTAATAATAATAATGTTAATACTAATAATCCTTATAATGTAACTATATTGATGATAATAATTTAATAATACCATAATACTAGGAATAACAATAACAATAACTATAATAACAATACAATAACAAAGTAATAATAATAATAATAATAATAATAATAATAATAATAATAATAATAATAATAATAATAATAATAATAATAATAATAATAATAATAATAATAATAATTACCTTAAAGGCTAAAAAGAAAACAGCTCGCCCAAGCCGGGACTCGAACCCTCGCCCACTTGCTTACCCCGAAACCCCTTAACCATTACGCCATAATTGTATTTTTGTATTTAAATCCTATTCAAGCTTATTTAACCATCTGTTCCGTGTTTCTCACTTTCTTCTTCCTCAAACTAATCGGGTAAACCAATAATGAACCATAACTACAAATTTGGAACTTGGTTTATAAACGAAATAGGAATCAACCTTATATGGTGTTTCGATTTATCAGGAAAGTGAAATACAAAAAAAAAATAAAAATAAAACAAAACAGCAGCTTCGTCGCTGTATGAACAAAAAAAAAATTTGATTTTTGAATTGGGTAACGTTTTAAGCAAAAGTTCCTACATAAACTAGTTTTTAAATCTTGTATACAAACTTAAGGAATCATTAATTTTACGAGAAACATCAAAACAAATTCGTATTTTGCAAAGAACAATTTCTGTTGACTTTTATTTTAAGACCTTTGACTTAGAAATTAAACATCAATTTGAGAAATTAAGGATAGAGAACTTACAAACAGATCGAATTGATGTTTCCTAACACTCCTGCGTTTATAGATTTTAAAATAAACTCGAACTTAAAGAAAAAAAAAATTTTAAGCAACGAACAGGGGATATACTGCATACTTTATTTATTTTATTTTTTTTGGTTCAGATCATAAAAAAAATGAAATTGATAATTGGTAATAATAGGGAAGTAAATGAATGGATTTATGTTAAACATGTGATTTTATAAATTGGAAGAAGTCAACACTGGTTCACGAGAGTAGGGAGAAGAAAAGCAGAAAAGTATATCATTAAAAAAATATATATCTCGCGTATATAAATAATGGATTTGCACTGTGTTTAAATTTAATAATAATAATTAATAATTAATAATATATAATAACAATACTATTAATATTTAACATTATTAATAAAAATAATAATTGTAATAATTATAAATAAAAATAAAATGATAATAATAATATTAGTAATAATAATATAGTATATATATCCAATTTCATCTTTACATGTTATATAATGATATTATTAATACAAATGTTAATATTTGATAGTACTAATATTATTACTGCAACAACTATATTTTTAACTTGTACATAATATTATACATTATTATTTATGTTATAATTACTAATTATATAATATACTCATCTTATTATTAATTCAATTATTTTATTCATTACATTAATTTTCAATTCAATTTGAATGATTTATTTATATTAATTTAATTTAATCTATACACTTATAAATATATATGTATATGTATATACACATTTATTTACAACAACAGTTCGTGAATCGTTGGAGATAGTCACAGGGTTAATTGAATCTATGTAAACAGTTCAAAAATTTTGTGACTTAACATTACAGACTTTGCTTATCGTGTCGAAATCAAATGAAGATCAAGTTTAAATTTGGTCAGAAATTCCCGGGTCATCACTGTACCTACCCGTTAAAGAAATTTCGTCCCGAAATTTGAGTGAGGTCGTCATGGCTAACAGTAAAAATGTTTTCATGACGAATATGAGCTGATAAATAGAGATTTATTACTGTTGTGTAATATGGATAAGATAATTCGATTACTCAAAGAGTACGAGTGAAGCTATCACAAAAGAGTAAAATGAATAAATGCAGATTCGTCCCTAGTCACTATTGGTTTTAGAAAATAAGATGCGTCTTAACTTTTGACGTTGTCTTTGTTGAATTCCGGAATTCAAGGGATTTAAAGAAAATCTTCAAAATCTAAAAGATTTGATTATTCGGCGAATAAGGAGATTAAGATTTCCATAATTAAATACGGTGATCTGCCTCGATTACTCCGTCTGATAATTCACTATAAATCTATTCCCTTCGATTCCTT
Organism: Rutidosis leptorrhynchoides; assembly: GCF_046630445.1. Lineage (NCBI taxonomy): Eukaryota > Viridiplantae > Streptophyta > Magnoliopsida > Asterales > Asteraceae > Rutidosis > Rutidosis leptorrhynchoides. The sequence goes on along the minus strand of NC_092335.1, from coordinate 373,195,017 downwards.
ATTTCCACATCTCCCACTTTCTATTCTTTCTCCTTCAATTCAAATTTTAAAACATTCGTCAATATGTTTCTTCCAGTTCTAACCCCTGATATTTTCCTAATTATCATTTCTGTCCTCCTTCATTTCAATCTTCCAATAGAAAAATCTGTTTACTTCTACTATTGCCTTGGGGTGATACTATTCTTAATTATACCGTGTCTTTATATTGCTATTCATATTAATACACACGGTTTGTAACTTCCGTGTTGTTATTGGGCTTTATATTTTCTCTTATATTTTGGAGCTCTTTGTCTTTTTATTATCCTCCCGACCTCTAGTAAAGCAAGTAACGGTCCAGAAATTGTAAGTATGAAATTTCGGATAAACATCATGTTCTAAATAAGAAAGAATGTATTAGCATGATTTGATTTGTCAAATTACCAGAGTCACTGAAAATAGAACTATCAAGAATATACTTTCTTGATATGTTCAGAAGTTAAGCAGAATGAAAGAGTTATGTAACATGGCACATGACGACGTTATGATCTGTGAATCATCACGTCCCATTAGAAACTCAGCATGACTTACTGTAATATAATCACGTTGATCAAGTGTCATTATATTATACTAACTCATGCATCAATTCCCAACATTACTTCAATAACATTCATATTTTAAGCTCGAAAGTTTACAGAATATAGAAACTAACAGTTTCTATATGATGTAATACTGATAGCACGAAGAGATTAATGATTTTAGATAAGAATAGTTATAAAAATATCTCCAATAATATGGAGGATATTTATAATGAAAGATACGATAATATCTCGGAATATCTAAGATCAGAGGATGATAGAAACTATTGTCTGCAAGGGTTTAAAGTAAGGAGCAAGATATTCACTAAAGACTTTAGCAGACATTGAATCATTTGGATTCTTTGAAGTCAAACTTATTCTTTGTGATTTGTCCACAGCTTTCTTCATAGTTTCGCATAATCTGCTTTTCGGTACTAAATTTTCTATTGAATTTTTCCAATATAATGATACACAGGAAGCACGAAGAGGTATATAATTTCGTACGAGAATATTTATGAAAATATCCTCAGAAATATCGAAGATATTGATGATGATATTTTGGAATTTCTAAGTTCGATGGTTGATGGAAAAAGATTTTCCGCAAGATTTTAACATGACTTCGGAGCAAGATATTCTCTAAAGATTTCAACGGATCCAGAATTATCTGGATTCTTTGAATATAGGGTATGGTCCTTGTATTTGTCCTTGGTCTCCTTCATGGTTAACTTTATCCGTTTTCCAGTTCCAACGTTTCTGAGCTTTTCCAACATATTATTCTTTATCATCAAGCTTCCGACGACTAAGGTCGTTTATGGTTGCCTACAGTTTCTGCTACTTTATTCAGCTTTTTCAACATTCAGAGTATCGATTCGTAAACTGGGTACCTTTTCACAATTTCAGAATTGAAGATCGTAATTCTAGGAGATAATTGTTATATGGATACATATAACTGTTGATGTGGAAACATTGCGAGACTCACAATACAGATTTGTTGATTCCCGGCAATTGGTATGGCAATTATTGTTACAAGATGCAGATGAGTACATGATGAGACTTCAATAGATAAATATAGTGATTTGTCGGAGAGATTTAAACCAAGGAGTGACGAGGTTGCCGGTACATCTGCTGATAATATGGTGGAATATGAAAGGTTCCCCGGTAACAATAAAAGAGCATGCATATATATATCAAGGTTATAATAAGGTTATTTCAAATGAAAAGTCGAAGTTGACTTGTTGGAGCTGTGACAAAATTAACTTATTTGAAAAGAATTGAAATGTTAATTTCGGTAATAACAAGACCAAAGGAGCTAGCACTGATATGTGTTAAACGTTTACTCAGGTTCCGAGTGTTTTTCAGATGCATAACTATATGCATCAATCTTTTCCCGTAGATGATGTGCGGTTGGTTCATCCTATCGATTGAAGTGTTTTCAAGAATCATGAAAGGTTTGAACGCAGATTGAAATCGTTAAGATACAAATGATGTTTAAGACGAAATCAAGTGGCAAACTTGAAGAAATGTTTAGTTTCATATGTTATAATCAATATTTTAATTCATTTTAATTGTCCAATATCGACAGTCCATATTTGATAGTCCACAATTAACAGTCCGATAATACATATATAGCTTAATATATAATATTCGAATTAATTAATACGTATCGGGACCCGTGTACATGTCTCAGACTCGATCACAACTCAAAGTATATATATTATTATAGAATCAACCTCAACCCTGTATAGAGAACTCGATCATTACTGCATATAGAGTGTCTATGGTGATTCCAAATAATATATATAGATGCGTCGATATGATATGTCAAAGCCTTGTATACATGTCCCGATATTTAAAGTGCGTAAAATAAATAACAGGAATTAAATAATGATAAATAAAGTGCGTACAGTAAATAACATAAATTAGATGACAATAAATAAAATTGCGGGAATGTAAATTGCGATAATTAAATTGCGATAAATAAAATGCGATAAATAGAATGTAATCAGTTAGCTAGGAACAGTTAGCTGGAACAGTTAGCGTGGTTTCTTAACAAAATTCCATATTGTTAATTAGTCTGTTTCTAATCAATTTTTATTGTGTCCATTATTTCCTCATTATGCCATTTGTTGGATTCTGGTAAGTAAAAATCCAAATATGAAATTGAATTTGAATGAAAATGGTTATTCTGTGGTGAACGGATTCGTATATCGATAAATGTAGGTAGGATGGTAATCGACCGTTGAATCAGATTCGAAGAATGTACAATGTAACTTATTAATGTGAAATCTTAAATATTTCTCGGGTATTACCTACCCGTTAAAATATTTTTACCATTAACAGTTTGTACGAAATAATTTTTAATCACAATCTTTATGAAAATATATTTACATATATATTTTCTTCAGATGTAATTATGGATTTAATGAGTCAATGTGATATTAAACTCATCAGATTTACGATTAGAACTATGATACATAATCTCTAAAACATTAGAGTTTACATAATCGTCATGTCGAACGAAGATAAATGATGTAGAATGATTCGTGGAACGATAATTATACTCGAGGTACAGAATGAGATGTTTAGGCATGGATTGTTGAAACTTGGGTTGTTGGTGGTACTGGTGCCATTGGTGCTGAGGCTGGTGATGTTACTGGTGTTGGTGATACTATTGATGATTGCAAATTGTATACCATGCTCTCTAAAGTTAATACTCAAACTCGGAGTTCTCTAACTTCTTCTACTAACCCTGGTTATTTATCAATGTGAGGTAGAAGTCGGATATCTTCTCTAGTTCTGTTAATGGTAGTTTCAAGACGAAAAATCCTTGCAAATAGGGTATAAACGGTATTGCGAACGGGTCCGCCGGTGAGCGGGTCAAGTGCTCCAAGGTTAGGTGGTAGATTTGATTCATGATATGGAGTACCTTCTTCCTTTCTCCATAGGTTGAGTATGTCGCGAACCCACCCCCATTTTCTCCAGTAATCACAGTAGTTGATTGGTTGGTGTGCTCCTGTCACGCTGTCTTCGGAGTCAGAGGAACTTGGTCGATTCGTAGAGGCCATCTTACGCGATCACAGGAAAGATTTTTGGTATGAAGAGTTTAGTGACAGCAATTGATAGTTAAATGGTATTCTCAATGCATAATTTGCATAGATATATATATAGTACCAGGATCCCTTAAATTAAGGAGAAATTTATGAGAGATATCAGGCAAGGTCTACAGTAACAGATACACTAAGATATGAATTGTCAGATACGCTAAGATATGAATTTTGTCTATACACTATTCATGCAGTCAATGCAGTAAAATGTGTCTAGACTAAGAATAATGAGCAGGTAATTTCCTAAGGATGATAAGCAGATGATTTCCGATAAAAATGATAAGCAAAACTTTTGACATGCAGACACGGTCGAAGTCCAGACGCACTAATGCCTCCTAACGACTATTAGTTAGACTCACTAATGCAAGACCTGGTTCGCTAAGACCACCGCTCTGATACCAACTGTAGAAACCCGTCCTAATCCATCCGGACGAAGTCCATATCGATTATAAACGATTCACAACAGTTGATTACATCGCGAGGTACTTGACCTCTATATGATACATTTACAAACATGGCATTCGTTTTTGAAAAGACAATCTTTCATTACATCGAAACTTGACGGCATGCATACCATTTCATAATACATCTAACTATAATTGACTTAATAATAATCTTGATGAACTCAATGACTCGAATGCAACGTCTTTTGAAATATGCCATGAATGACTCTAAGTAATGTCTCTAATATGAGCTAATGCACAGCGGAAGATTTCTTTCATACCTGAGAATAAACATGCTTTAAAGTGTCAACCAAAAGGTTGGTGAGTTCATTAGTTTAACATAAATAATCATTTCATAATTTTAATAGACCACAAGATTTCATATTTCCATTTCTCGTAAACATACGTCCCATGCATAGAGACAAAAATATCATTCATATGGATTGAACACCTGGTAACCAACATTCACAATATGCATATAAGAATATCCCCATCATTCCGGGATCCTCCTTTAGACATGATATAAATTTCGAAGTACTAAAGCATCCGGTACTTTGGATGGGGCTTGTTGGGCCCAATAGATCTATCTTTAGAGTTCGCGTCAATTAGGGTGTCTGTTCCCTAATTCTTAGATTACCAGACTTAATAAAAAGGGGCATATTCGATTTCGATCATTCACCCATATAATGTAGTTTCAATTACTTGTGTCTATTTCGTAAAACATTTATAAAAATTGCGCATGTATTCTCAGCCCAAAAATATAAAGGGTAAAAAAGGCAAATGAAACTCACCTAATGTATTTTGTAGTAAAAATACATATGACTATATTGAACAATTGAACAATGCAGGGTTGGCCTCGGATTCACGAACCTATATCATTTGTATATTCATTAATACATATAATCGTAATCGGATAAGATTATATATATATTTATTATTTATAATCATACTTGTGATATCATGTGTTATATAGATAAATTTAATGTATTAGATTTATGTATATTTTATATAGCTAATATTCATTATAACATATTAATAATACAATTTTATATTAATGTTTATATATGATAAAAATATATTCTTATATATTAATTGATATTCTTCATATATAGCTTAGTTATTATTATTTTAAAGTAACAAAATAGAGTGATATCTAATATTAATATTATCGTAATGCATTTTTATATATAAAAATATATCTATTTGTAATGTTACTAAAATGATAAGAAAGATAATATTAATAATAGTAATAATACTAATAATAATAATAGTGTTAATTTTAATAATGATAAGTATAATAACTTTGATAATTATTAATTACTATGATACTTTATTTTAATAATAAAATGATAATAATAATAACCTTGTTAATAATAATAATATTTATAATAAACTTCGTGTTAAATTTCTAAACATAACTACAGTTTTTATAACTTAAGTTCACAATTATATACATATTTGTACAGGTATTCATATAGTTTATAACCAGTTTCCAACTTTTACCATAACAACTTTTATCACTAACTTCATAGTTGTTTTTAATGTGTTCGTAATCCTAATAATTAATAATAACAATAATAATGATATAATAATAATATAATACTAATAATAATAATGTTAATACTAATAATCCTTATAATGTAACTATATTGATGATAATAATTTAATAATACCATAATACTAGGAATAACAATAACAATAACTATAATAACAATACAATAACAAAGTAATAATAATAATAATAATAATAATAATAATAATAATAATAATAATAATAATAATAATAATAATAATAATAATAATAATAATAATAATTACCTTAAAGGCTAAAAAGAAAACAGCTTGCCCAAGCCGGGACTCGAACCCTCGCCCACTTGCTTACCCCGAAACCCCTTAACCATTACCCCATAATTGTCTTTTTGTATTTAAATCCTATTCAAGCTTATTTAACCATCTGTTCTGTGTTTCTCACTTTCTTCTTCCTCAAACTAATCGGGCAAACCAATAATCAACCATAACTACAAATTTGGAACTTGGTTTATAAACGAAATAGGAATCAACCTTATATGGTGTTTCGATTTATCAGGAAAGTGAAATACAAAAAAATTAAAAATAAAAAAAAACAGCAGCTTCGTCGCTGTATGAACAAAAAAAAAATTTTGATTTTTGAATTGGGTAACGTTTTAAGCAAAAGTTCCTACATAAACTAGTTTTTAAATCTTGTATACAAACTTAAGGAATCATTAATTTTACGAGAAACATCAAAACAAATTCGTATTTTGCAAAGAACAATTTCTGTTGACTTTTATTTTAAGACCTTTGACTTCGAAATTAAACATCAATTTGAGAAATTAAGGATAGAGAACTTACAAACAGATCAAATTGATGTTTCCTAACACTCCTGTGTTTATAGATTTTAAAATAAACTCGAACTTAAAGAAAAATAAAAATAAAAATTTTAAGCAACGAACAGGGGATATACTGGATACTTTATTTATTTTATTTTTTTCGGTTCAGATAAAAAAAAATGAAATTGATAATTGGTAATAATAGGGAAGTAAATGAATGGATTTCTGTTAAACATGTGATTTTATAAATTGGAAGAAGTCAACACTGGTTCACGAGAGTAGGGAGAAGAAAAGCAAAAAAGTATATCATTAAAAAAAAAATATCTCGCGTATATAAATAATGGATTTGTACTATGTTTAAATTTAATAATAATAATAATTAATAATTAATAATATATAATAACAATACTATTAATATTTAACATTATTAATAAAAATAATAATAGTAATAATTATAAATAAAAATAAAATGATAATAATAATATTAGTAATAATAATATAGTATATATATCCAATTTCATCTTTACATGTTATATAATGATATTATTAATACAAATGTTAATATTTGACAGTACTAATATTATTACTGCAACAACTATATTTTTAACTTGTACATAATATTATACATTATTATTTATGTTATAATTACTAATTATATAATATACTCATCTTATTATTAATTCAATTATTTTATTCATTACATTAAATTTTCAATTCAATTTGAATGATTTATTTATATTAATTTAATTTAATCTATACACTTATAAATATATATGTATATGTATATACACATTTATTTACAACAACAGTTCGTGAATCGTTGGAGATAGTCACAGGGTTAATTGAATATATGTAAACAGTTCAAAAATTTTGTGACTTAACATTACAGACTTTGCTTATCCTGTTGAAATCAAATGAAGATCAAGTTTAAATTTGGTCAGAAATTCCCGGGTCATCACAATATTAGCCCCATTTATGATAAAGTAATTGACTTCATAATCAAAATAAACATTTATTTGTTTTATTTGGTAGATTATGTCATTGCGAAGGCTATGTTTCAAGAATCACTAAAAATGGATGAAAATCGAGGAAAAACGAGCAAAATCGGTTAAGACGATTCACTGGCGTTTAAATTAATTATTCTATAAATTTTGGAAAATAATATTTACTTGATCTTATACTGTAGGATATCTCATTAAGAACGTGTGGGCGCAAGAATCGTTTAAAACGGAGAAGAAACGAAGAAGTTAAAGAGAAAACGGTGAAAACCAAGTTACGATCCCAGCTACCAAGTTACGACCCCGGCAACCAAGTTACGACCCTGGAAATCAAGTCAGAACGACCAAGATCAAAGCCACACAGGCAATCCACACTGGCTGCCATTACAAGCCACACGGGGCTGCCACTTCAAGCCACACGGGCTGCCATGCTCCAAGTTACACGACTGTCTCACCTGGCATGCCATTCCACACGGCCTGTGTACCTGGCCTGCCCATGCACACAGGTACTTTACATAGCTTTCCAGTCCATAATTGATTTACTTGGCCACCAATTAGAAAGATGCCAAGAATATTCTCTACTTGGCCATCAAGTTGGAAGATACCATGAAGATGCCAAGATGTTTTACTTGGTCACCAAGTCCACTTTTTCACTATAAATAGGTGGTGTTGGTTCTCATTTCAATTGATTCCAATCTCATTCCACCACTAAACTTACACACCCCCAAATGGGGCCGGAGGTAAATGTGACATTTTAATATCAAAATACAAGTATATAGATGAGAACAACTCTAAATGAGACGTTTTATTAAATCAAAGTATTGCAGCGGAAATATAATTTATTGACATTATTAAATCCAATGTAAAATGAAAAATGTCTAGATATGAAATGATAAATAAAAATGATGGACTCCAATGCAACAAGCAAAGCAGGAAATCATCAACAACACAGTAGTTAGCATCACAAAGCTAATCATAACCTAAGATATAACATGCTTAAAACGTCAACACAAAGTTTGAGTGAAATTCATAGGTTTATGTTAATAATCAAGATTTTTAGACCACAAGATTTAGTTATAAAAATCTGATATGATCATATATCAAAAATCAAGTATATGCCATGAGTATAATATCGAACTAAACAATTAATGCCCCATGATACCGTCGTATCACATTCTCATTATTATGTATCCACTTGACTCCTATCAATGTATAGGGACGTTGCTCCCATAGCGCTACCATCAATAATTAAGTTTGCCAACCCAAATTCAAGCAATTAACGATATTATCTAGTGGGGATTTAGCATGTAAAAATACAAGTATAAATACAAGTTTAACAAAAAGTCTCATCCAGTTGCATATAAAGTTTTTCAAGTTACTTATGTCTAAGTCGTAAAATATTTAGAAGCAAGCATGTGTCTCATCCCTAAAATATAAAAACAGTAAAAATGGGAATATGAAAATCACCTTAAATTGAAGATGAAGATAATTCCACGAATGAAATGAACGAGAGTATATGACCAGGCCTTCAACCTAGAGATATATACACTTAATCAGAAATTTGTCCAATTGACAAGTAAAGAATCCTAAGTATCTTAAGGATTGACTAGACATATGTTTATGTTTCCACCATTATTACATTTGATGTTCATATAACTTTGTCCAAACTTCGATGCTATCAAATAAGTCAGAAATGATCAGATGTAACCGGGGCCCAGGATTCTTGATCAGAAACTAAGTCATGACATTCGAAATCCACAACCATATCCCAAATGAAAACCTATGACATTATTCCCTTACGACCGTAAGTAGCGCTGAAGTTCGTATAAGTTATACGTTCATCAATGTTTTTGGTTTCCAGTTAATTATGTGAGTATAGAAATACATCACATCATAATGTTAATACAATTATTATACACATTGGTTTAATTATTTAAATGTTTTATTATTTAAATAATTAATATATAATTGTATATATATATTATAGTTCAAGTTTATTATCATTATATTATGATATTAGATTAATTATTAATCATAATGTTAATCAATATCTTGTTTCCTTATTATGTCATATAATAGATATTATATAAATTTATATTATTTGTTACTTAATTTACAAGATAATTATTAATATAATAGTTTTGTAAATCAAATAATATCCATAAATATTTAAATAATTAATTAAATACTTAGATAATTATAATTTGATATATCTCACAATATCTATTGAAAAAATAATTTATAATGATAATATTAAATTAACATATATATTATATATTTATAATAGCCGAATTATATACAAATACATATTAATTCGTTTTTAATTCTATTAAATATCTAAAAATTATATACAAAATTTTTATAAACTTAGTTAGGCATATTAATCAGTAGAAAAATTTATAAAAATAATTCTATTAAGTTTTTGTATTTATTTTCTATTTATCTTTATTCATATTCTCGATTTACACATAAACAAAGTTAATTATGTATAAAATACTAATTCGACTCAAATATTTAGATTTATAATTTTAACAGGTCTATATAAGTTTTTTAAACTCAGAAATATTTTATATATATTTTTATTATTGTTAAAAATATTTATTATGAATTTTACATAGTTTTTACGTTTATTCAATACATAATTCGAAATTAATTATAAGTAATACTCCAATAATTCTTTTAATCATTTTTATATGTTCTACCACTGTTTTAAATAATTTTTATGCAATTTCTACTATTGTTAGTATTTTATAAAATTTTAAATTCATTTTATGTTTATATAATGAAATCGGCACACAATTAATTAAAGAATAAATATATATAATGTTATATAAATTAGGGTTTCGACTTTATAAATTATTATACTTCTATGATACTCTGTAAAAATTATTTTTACTATTTTTAAGTGTTTATAATAATTTATCTTGATTTTTCAATACATATACATATGCCGAATTATCATGTATTATATATACTATATATATACTATTTTACTATTTTTAATTATTAAATTCGATTTAAAATTTATAAAAACACTTTTATATTAAAGTTAAATACTTTATACTAATTATCATGTATTATAAATATTTATTATCATTATGTATTATTAAAAAAGGTTTTGGCTAATAAAAAGAAAAACAAACGAAAAGCAAGAAATGAGAAAAAAAAATAGAAATAGAAACGAAAAGAAACACAATAATTTTCTTATGAAAAAGTTATGAATTTTTATGAGAGTTATGTGATGTATTTATACTAGAAATTTGCTTGGAAAACAAGCTGGACTTAAATTAATAAATTATATAATTAATTAATTTTTATAAAAATATGAGGGGTATTTTAGCTGAAATTTTTAATATATATATATATATATATATATATATATATATATATATATATATATATATATATATATATTTATTTATTTATTTATTTTTTATTAATTAGAAAGTTCTAGAATTTAACTTCTTTATTTATTTATTTATACATATTTATCCAATTTATATTTTAATTTCGGTTTATATAATAATTATTATAATTAATTATTTATCCTATAATTTATTTTATCGAGTTTTATTAATTATATAATACATTTATATTTTATAAAAGCAATACATTTTATCTAAACACTTAAACTAATATTTTAACTAAAGTATATTATCAAAATAATAATAACTCTAACTTAATTATTTCATATAATTTTATATACCATTTCATATAATATTAATAACTAAGTCTCTATAATAATAATAATATAATTTCATTTAACATACGTTGTTGACTTGATAACTCCTAAATTATACAGTTTTTTGATAACATTTTAAGGAGTTATCTTAGCATTTTAAAGACATTTTAATCCTAAAACACACTAAAATGAGTAAAATGGGGAAAACGATAATTCTAATGATTTTATTAAGGTTATGTATCAAACAGGATCAAAAACAAGGAAAATTGCAGAAAAGGCTATGAAGCCGCCGACCTGGATACAAGGAAGCCGCCGGCTTGAGAAGAATATGCCAGAATGTTCTAGCATTCGTCTCTTAATGCTCAAACCGAGAAGAAATCTAAATAAAGCATCCTAACTTTCATTAAGAATCAAAATGAAGCTAATGATAACATAAAGCTCAACTTTCCCAAGTGCAAAATAATCATCAAGCGTCCATTCAAAGCTTAGAACGCAATGTTACTAAGTTGTTCAAACTTGTCAATGGAAAAGTTCCTGCTGAATCTGAAGTCTCTAAGGATGTTCATTTTGAAAAGGTTAATGTGATTAGAGAAGTGAATAAGGTTAATATTTATAAGCCTGGTTTAAGGTATTTATGGGAATTTGAAATGGTAGAAGAGGAGTATGATCCAGAAATTAAGAAGTTAACTGCTAATGAAGAAGATAAGTCAAAAGATGCTAAGGTTCGAGGTCTTGATCGTGACGAGGTAATTTTTATGCATGAGTTATTTGATGGGAAAGAAGAAGAGGTTGATAAAAAAAGCTGATGAAAGTGATGAGGTTACTAGTGAAAAATTTGAAAAATCGGAGTGTGAAAATAAAGATGATTGGTTAGCTGAAACTATGAAACAATTGGAAGAAAGAAGAAAAGAGGTTTCCGCCCTCTTTATTCATTCACAATTGATCCTGTAGACCCATATGCAGCACCTGAAATTCCTGTTATGCGTACTGATCTGGGGGAATTCCAAGTCCCTTGTTTAATTCGTGGTCCCATTCCTATCATAGGATTAGCCGATACTGGTTCTAGCATTAATGTTATGTCATTCTCCGTCTACAATTGCTTAGGATTACCATCGTTGGAACCTATAGAAGAGAATGTTTGCTTTGCTGATAGTCGTTTACATAAGCCATTGGGAATTGTTAAAGAAATGGAAGTTATCGTTGGTTATGCTTTCTATAAAATTGATTTTGTGGTTATGGACATGAAAGAAGATCCGATAACTCCTTTAATTCTAGGATCTCTATTTCTAGCTACTGCTCGTGCCACCATTAACTATGCCAACTATACTTTAATCATTCGTTATGGTGCCATATTTGAATCCATTCCATTAGTCCAGAGATCTAGAGTTCCCCGATCACATGTGAAAATGGTTAAAATTGATAATGATGATGATGATGATGAGCTTACCGTTGATAAAATAGTGACCGAGTTCATAAAAGAGCAATATAAGCTTAGTGCCGAAGTAAGAAAGCAAATCCATGAGTTAAAAGTTAAATGTGAAATGTCATTTTGTAGGGGTCTTGACACCACATTGAATTTCTTACAACAAATTAAGATGTTAAATGAGTATGAGAAGAATAAGTGTGGGGAAAATAAGCCTAAGGAGTGATCCCGTCGAAAGAATGAGTCGCGTAACTGACTCTTAATCAAAACTACCTATCCTTATATATTTATTAGGATTATGTTTTCTAAGTGTTTTGTTATTCGTTTAATTATTTAATTATGAATGTAAGAGCAATATAGCTCCTAAGTGTTGAAATGTTTAAGTGAAAAAAGTTATTAATAAAATGTTATGTTTGTGTTATATTTTTTAATGAATTCTGTCAAGTTGTTTATATTCAATTCAAACGAAGTCTGCAAAGCGTTCCACAATCATTCTATGATCCTACAATCAAGTAACATCACTCTTTCCCTTATTTTCAATTATGTCTTCCATTTATTACTATTTTTAATTATAAATGCAATGAGGACATTGCATAATCTAACTGTGGGGAGGGAAGTGATTACTCACTTAAAAAGATTAAAAGATTAAATTTCCCGAAAAAATTGAAAAATGGGTACAACTTAAAATTTTTTTTAGGAAGTATAAATTCTTAGTCAAACTTATGTCTTTTTACTAACTTAATCTTAAATATAATAATAGAACTACTCTCAATTTAGAGATCGGATTACTTGTTTAAGATAGGAATTAAAACGTCAAAAATCATGAAACGATTACAAACTTATAGCCACTACCATATGGCATAATAAGCATAGACCACTGAGGCAGCAAAATAATTCCAAATAAGGGCCAACTTAGAAAAATTGTCAAATGTAAAGCAAATGCTATGCATGGAAGCAAAAGAAATGAAAAGGTAAAAGAGCCCAATGAAGGCCAACAAAAGAAAAAGAGTTCCAATGAGAACTACACACCTTTAAAAAAGTTCTAATTAGAAAATAAAAGAGTCCAATGATGACCAAATTGTATAAATTCGACTTAATAAACATTAGGACTGCTTGTAATCCTTGATCTGGTTCAGACTAGTTCTTACAAATAATAAAAGCTAACTTCTTATTAAGACATATTTTTGACTTTGCATTTTACTTCAACTCTCTACCCAATTAAAATAATATGATTTATAAGGTTTACTTGAGGACAAGCAAAGGTTTAAGTGTGGGGAATTTGATAACTCCTAAATTATACAATTTTTTGATAACATTTTAAGGAGTTATCTTAGCATTTTAAAGACATTTTAATCCTAAAACACACTAAAATGGGTCAAATGGGGCAAAAGATAATTCTAATGATTTTATTAAGGTTATGTATCAAACAGGATCAAAAACAAGGAAAATTACAGAAAAGGCTATGAAGCCGCCGGCCTGGATACAAGGAAGCCGCAGGCTTGAGTAGAATATGCCAGAATGTTCTAGAATTGATCGCAGAATTTGATGAACTTATTGACCAAGCAAAATTCAGTTAAAGCCGCCGGCTTCACACTGAAGCGGCCAGCCTAAGTTACAAGATTTCTCGACTTGTCGACCAAGTTCAAAGTAAAAAATGGAAACGAAATAAAAAAAAGTTTGCCAGATCTTTGAAGCTATTGGCCTGCTACCAAAGCCGCCAGCTTAAATAAGACGGTTACGCATTTTGTGCTTGCGGATCAAGTTAAACTTGCAAAAGGAGTCACCGACCCAAGGAAGCCGTCGGCTTGGCCACCGATTCTCAAAAGTATAAATAGAGGCCTCATGTTTCAGTTTTCAATGTACAATATAACACCTTCAATACAGTTTCGTTTTTCTTTTAGGGTTTTTTCTAAAACCCTTAGATTAGGTTTACTTTCAATTGTAATCAAGATTATTCAAGTTATTTATTCAAGTTCTTTTCATCTACCTTTTGAGGTATGATTCTATCTTTATTTTACCGTTTATTCTGTTTTATTTACTTAAATTGTTTTTGTTCGTCTTCCACTATGAACTGAACGTTCATAGTGGTTACTTGGACGAAAGCCACCAACTTGGCTGGAACAAAGCCGCCGGCTTCGTGCTTTAATTCGTACAGTTTCTAGTTCTTTTTCAGATATGTTTGTTTGAGTTTCTGTAATGATATTTGAACTGTTTTGAATCTGTTATGCTTTAATATACTTGTTTGCCATGCTTAATGATTAGATAACATGATTTTAGGGTTGATTAATACTTAATCCGATGATCTATTATTCGATGCATGCTACTTGTTTAGATCTAGTCCATCAAACTTGTTAAATTGAATTGCATGCAACTAGGTTAAACAACATAATAGTGATGAACTTGTTGAAAATGAATTACGCTTATATAATAGAATTTGATATTTTTAGGCTTAATCGAAGATCCTTTGATTGGATTTGTTTAATTAATGATTGCATGAAAACTTAGTAGTAATTGACTTCAGCTAGTAACTTGAGTTGATCTACTTGGTGTTTAATAACTTATATAATTTGTCAGTCTATTTGCATGTTGATCCTCATCACAAGATTAATATGTATCATGTAATTGAATTAAATATGAAGAATTGAGATGTTAGTTATGCACATCACATATCTAGCATATGCTTTAAGTCCTACCTATTGAATGATATGCAACACTTAGCTTAGCCTGTTAAGGGATAATAGTTGTTCTATGATTATTATCTTGCTTTGTGTTAATATAAGTCATGAAACTTGTCTAATATGATTCCCGTATGAGTTATTCGTTCATGTAACTGCTTTTATTTATATTTGTTTATTTTGAATTATCAATTCCTTATTATTACAATTGTTTTGTTTATCTTTAAATCATCTCTTTCCTAAGAGATAAGAGTCTATCCCATAAAAAGTCATAAAAATCTATCTTTAATTCTTTAATAAGAATTAAACTATAGAATAAAACAATTCTTATCCGCATCTACGCTATCTTGGGACAATAACCTAAAATACTACATCTGATCGGGTGTTGCTGCTCATTAGGTTGTTAAAAGTACAATAAAGGTTTTATAAATTTAAAAGTTGAAATAAAAGATTAAGCACTACTGCACACACTTTTAACACATCATGACTATAGAATAATATTTGGTCAATGTTGTATTATATTGCATATTAATTACATAATGATAACAATCCTAATATTTAATACATACAAATGCATGCAGAAACCCTAGGGGCATTTCAGTCAATTCAGAATGGAAAAGTGAGGGATATCACATAATAGTTAGGACAAAACTATTTTAGTAATGTAACGCTTTGGATCTTTTGAAGAAATACAAGTATTATTCGGCATACAATATTTATCGGTAATATTTATCATTTCTTTTTATTAGTTTATCATAATGTTCTTGTTTGATGTATGTGATTTATTAATGACAGCAATATTTATTACCGTGATGTCTAATTACTTGATTGTTTGTCACGATTTAATAATGTTAGTTAGGGATGATTAGCGTTTTGTATTCGCTTTCTGTCTATGATTTTAAATCTCGTTATAATCGTTCTTCCACCAATAAACGTGATTAAAACCTCTTTATAAAGAAGTCAATTAAAATGGTAATTATTTATATTTGTCAAGACATTAGTCAAGAGTATATGACGCGAGGAAATACTGCTACCACAGTAAGGTACAGTGTTGATGTACTATAGGACCATTTGATCATGGTCAATGTTAGTAGTTATGAAACCACTATAAGTATAGTACATTGTGGAAACTCTATATGAGAAGTACATTCTAGGAAACACTGCGAGTGAAGTACATGGTGGATAACTAAGAGATTTATTTAGTAGATGTAACATCCCGTGACCGGGCCTAGTTGAAATGACCCTTTTGACCTAGGGTGTGTTTGTATGTTATTATAATAATTATATGTTTACAATTATTTGTTTGTTTAGTTGAGACCAGTTTGTGACAAGGGTCACATAACAGGTTCATTTATTTAATTTGGACTCCATTAGGGCAGTCAAATTAAGTACGAAAGATATTAGATAATTGGTAAATACCCGTGTGTGATGGGGTATTGTGTTTAACACTAGTATATAAGCAAGATATCAGCTTCTCTTTCTCATTTTCTTGAATCTTATAAATCATCCCGTACCTAACACTTTCACTTCCTTGAAACCCTACTCTCTTGAATCTTGATTTAGAGTCTAAATTGTGTTGTGTAATCAGTTGCTACTGATTTCATGGTCATAACAAGGTAAGAATCATTCGTTTTCATGTTGTAATCTGTGTTTAAATGGAGTCTTTAGTTAGGTTTTTATCTAAGTGGGTTTGAATGTCAAATTGGTTGATTTTGATGTTGGTTTGGTGTAAAATGTTATGGTTTATGTTCCTTTAGTTGCTATAAATGTTTTCTAAGCTTCTGATGTTATGCGAGGTGTATACAAAATAGTTACATTTTTACTACAAAATACTATTAAATACGATACAATTTTACACAAGTAATTTATTTATTTATAGAGTGGAAATACCTAAACCTTACTACAACACTTATAGGCAGTGTACCTAATCGTACAGTAGTGTAGTTTTTAGTAAGTCCGGTTCGTCCACAGGGAACTCGCCAAGTTAAACGCTATATTTTTTAAAAACTATATTTGTAAAAATATAAATATATATATAAGTAGTATTATTATTATAAAAAGAGGGTTTTTACCGTTTAATGACCGGTTTGTCGATTTTAAAACTTAAGTCGCAGTTAAAACCTAATATAAAATATTAAAAATAAATATAACTTAGTTTTAAGCGTAAAGTAAATAACGATAATGAAATTGCGATAAATAAAAGTGCGATAAATAAAATTGCGATAATAAAAAAGTACGATAATTAAAAGTGTAATTAAAATAAAATGACAGTAAATAAAAGTGCGATAATTAAAAGTGCAATTAAATATGAAATAAAGGAATTATGCTTATTTAAACTTCCGTAATCATGATGTTTGACGTATTGATTTTAGTTTTATTACCATGAGTTAATCGTCCTTTGTCCTGGATTATTCAATATATCCGTCTGGTTTTTGTTCATAACAGTCCATCAGTCATAAATATAAAGTGCGAGTGTCCTCGTCAAATTATCCTTATATCCGAAGTCAAATATTCCAACTAATTGGGAACTTAAACTATAATTACGCCAAGTGTCCTTGTACATAATTCACCCCTGTTTTAATAAGTCCATTAACTATTAATCCATTCCCGTGTCCGGTTAAATGAACGATTATTAGTGCTTATAAATATCCCGCCCATCGTATCCGATCGAGTGTATGTGGTTATTTATGGGTACGTCCAATTGTAAATCTTTATATTAAATTAACAAACTATCATTTAATTAAACAAATATAAAGCCCATTAATAGCCCATAGTCTAATTTTCACAAGTGTCGTTCTTTTGACCAAACCCCAATTATGGTACAAAGCCCAATTACCCCGTTTTAATATTTTAGTCCAACATCATGATTACTTCGACGTAAATAAGCATAATAATAACTTAGCTACGAGACATTAATTTAAAAATGTTGAACATAACTTACAATGATTAAAAATAGCATAGCGTTACACGGACAGAATTTCGACTTACACCCTTACAACATTCGCTAACATACCCTTATTATTAAAATTAAAATTAAAATTAAAATTATAATATATATATATATATATATATATATATATATATATATATATATATATATATATATATATATATACGTGAGAGTAAGAAGAGAAAAAGATGTGTTAAAATTTGGCAAAACACGCGAAATTTTTAGGATGTCTCGTGCTACAGTGCACCATGCGACCGCATGGTTTTTGAACTTCCAGGCCATGCGGTCGCATGGCCTGCTTTTCCAGCTCACAAAGATTCCAAAACGTGGGCTGCTGGATTTTTATAATATTTATAATATAATATAATTAATTATATATAATTAATTATATATTATATTATATTCTTGTACTCCGTTGACTTGTAATTTTTGGTCCGTTGTGTCGCGCATTGAGAGTTGGCTCAGGTCCCGGTTCCGGATTTTCGAACGTCCTTGCATACAATTTAATATCTTGTACTTTGTGTTTTGCGTCTTGTACTCTTGTAATTTTGAGACGTTTCTCATCAATAATTTGAACCACTTTGATTGTACTTTGTACTTTTGAGCTTTTTGGTCGTTTGCGTCTTCAATTTGTCGAATCTGTCTTTTGTCTTCACTTTTTATTATACAAACGAATATCACTTGTAAATAGAACAACTGCAACTAAAAGCTTGTCTTTCTTGAGAGATAATGCTATGAAATATATGTTCGTTTTTAGCATTATCAGCTTCGTTTGGTGTCAAAACGTTTAGAGATCGAGACTTGGGTGATTTTGGTTTCGAAACCCGTCAGTTTCTGCTGCTGTTGCTCAATGAATACAACCGTACGGTTGCAACTTGCAATCGCACGGGTAGACTGTGCAACCATACGGGTGCATGTGTAACCGTACGGATGCAGGGATGTTGGTGCAACCGGGTAGTGGGTGTGCAAACGTACGGGTGCACCATGCAATCGTACGGATGGACTTGCAACCGTACGGATGCATGTGCAACCGTACGGGTGCAGATCAGTGTTGCATTGTGGTGTAATTTGGCCGTTTTCTAGCCGTTATGTTACTCGCGTGACTTATGATAATCAGGATGTAAATTCTGAAAATGCACAAGTGTTAGGTGGACTTTTAGTGACACTTTTGTTACTAATTTGCTGTATTGTGCTGTTTTGTGCTAATGGATAGAAACTAACTTGATTTGCCTTATGTTCAGGTGATAAGGATAAAGAAGAAGCTCCGTGATAGATTATCTGGGCTAGTTGCTGGTATTCGGTGAGTGGAGTTATCTCATGGTGTAGTATAGAGTAGCAAGTTGTGCTACCATGTTTATATTGTTAATAATTGCCATGATTAGTAGTTATGTTGTACATTTGATAGTAGTTAAGGTTGCCATGCTTTTAGTAATATTAGTGTTCTATAGTAGTAGTAGCTGACTGGTTGTGTATGCACAAGTTGTTGTTGTTGGAACCTTGATCTGTTAGGTTCAGCTCAGAGAGGTCAACCTAGTTGTGGTTGGGTCCAGTTGGCTACTGTTTGTTGAGTATAGTGCTGAATGACGCATCACCTACGTGTGGATGACTATACTGAGGATTCAGTAGTAAGGACTATCAGTAGATTCTAGCTTGATCAGCTAGGGTCGTGTGCATGTACAAGCCGTCGGTCCTCTAGTTGTAGCAAAGTTGCTAGTTGCTAGTTATTGTGTGTTGTATGTGGTTGTATGAAGCTGTTGTTATAGGAGTACAAATTGGTACTGTATACTATACCTTTTGATAGTTCCATTCACTTAGCCTTGTGCTAACCCCTCACCTCCTCCCTTGCAGGTTTTGGATCTTAATGCTGGTAGAGACGGTAGTCGGGCTGATGATATGTTTGACAAGACGAACTCTGATGTCTTAAGTTTTCTAAAATATGTAGTTAGTCGTTTAACATAACACCTATGGTTTGTAATTAAGTAATTAACGAATGATTTGTAATAATCATGTTTGTAATTAACTAAGGGTAATTATGTAAATTCAGTCTTCCGCTGTGATATAAAAAATAGGGTGTTACAAATGTGGTATTAGGGCATAGGTTTGGACGCATGTACATTGTGTTGAATGTCATGTACCCAAACTTTTTGTTGTGTCAAACATATCTGAAGGAACGGGTTAAGTGAATGTAAGGATTACATGTGTTAGTTGATAGGTACTAACCTGTTTTCCACTAAGAGTTGTGTGAGTTGTTGTGGTAGTGCAAATATGACAAATAATACAGGAATCGCAACTGGTCCGTCAGCCCCCTGAACATTCAGAGCCCCAGATGAAGACGGGTATGTGTCAGAAGAGGATCCGCATGAGCAAATTCTAGATTTAGAAAGTAAGTTAAAGGAAGCATGTGATCGAATAAGGGAATTAGAACAACATCAGGTAACAGTGAATCCAAGTGGTAGTGTACCGAATCAGATGTTTAGTGGGTATCCGATGCAGTCAAATATTTATCAGTAAACTGGAAGTGCTTTCCAACAACAGCAATGGTTACCACCTCAGTGTCAATTTCCTCAATAGTGTCAGGTTACCTCCGTATAATCAACAGTTTCCAAATCAGATGTGGGGTCCGTATTAGATGCTGATTCAACCACCGAAGAAATGTACTTTCAAACAGTTTCTGAATTGTAATCCGCAAGAATATTCAGGAAGTTCTAACCCAACTGTGACTCTTAACTGGTTAAGAGAGATAGAAAAGGTTTTTGAGGCCTGTCAGTGCGAACTGGAATTACAGGTTATTTATGCTAGTCGTATGCTGAAAAATAGGGCAATGGTTTGGTGGGATACAGTTATTTCCAGTATACCGAAAGAGCAAGTGAGCATGATTACTTGGGAACAATTTTATAGTAAAGGTTGTGAGCAGTATTGTTCATCCTATGACCTCAATAGAATTAAGACAGAATTTCTGGCAATGAAATGACACCTCAATTGACGATAGATGAGGTAATTGAGCAGAATATGGATAAATTAAGGTTCGTGCAACAGTGGGTTCCAGATGAACAGTCCAGAATTCAGCATTTTGTTAATATAATTTTAACAGAGTACAGAACAATGGTTAGGATGGCGATGACGTTATCGCAAGCATTTGTTATGGCCAAAATGGTAGAGGATGACGTTAGAGAAGCAAGAAATAGAATGGTAGGTTATGAGATGTCACAACAAGATCAGGTGATGAGTCATTCGGACTCTAGGTCAAAGAAGTCTGTTAAGTTGAAACAGAAAAGTGGGTTAGATCAGAGTGGGTCAGCATCAAGTCAAAATTCTTGGTGTTATAGTTGTAAATCATCTCATATTGGTCCTTGTTCAGATTCAAACAAAAGATGTTTGAGATGTGGTATTGTGGAACACGAGATTCGGATGTTTTCATTCCAAGAGGATGTATGTTTGAGATGTCATCAAGTGGGGCATAGGTCAGCTCAATGTCTGTATGTAAGAGGATCAGGTTCTGGGGCGGGGCCAGGAACGCAGTTGGGATCGGTAGGTGGATCTTCTGGTTCTCCAGTAGGGCAGAAAAGAAAGAATCTACCTACGGCAACAGTAAGAGCTTATCAGATGGTTGTAGATGCAGATGTTGATTATGATGTGAATACAGGTATGCTTCAAAATCCTCGTATTGTTTAGTTATATATATATATATATATATATGATTGTGTATATATATGTGTGTGTAGATTGGTAGATCTTGATTGTAGCTTAAGATTTATTTTGTTGAGTTATGTTGTTGTATGTTTGGTTGCGATCCTTATGTGCTTTGTGGGGGTAAGGGTGATTTAACACCCCAAAATTTTTTTTTAATTACAGCGGAAGACAAAATTATAGATATATAATATAAACATGTATATATATAAAATCCCATTAATAATAAACACATCCATAAATAAATGATCGGGTGTTATATTAAACATTAAAACAGCTTTTAATATAAAAGACACGACATCAGAGTTTGCGACTTTGTCAAACATATCTTCCAGCATCCCATCTTCACCCTGATAACTATAATACAACATATCCATAACCTGCAGGGAAGATGTGGGGGATTTGCACGAAGCTAAGTGAGTGCAACTAACTACAGGCAATAGCATACAGAACTGCTATACTAATCATGTCACCTAGTCTAACACATAAACATCACCCAAGTGCCATCTACAGAGACTCTGGCGGCTCGGCCAAACCATTAACCACTAGCTGATCGGACTGGGGCTTACCAGAAGTTCCTCCACCACCGTGTTATATATATATATATATATATATATATATATATATATATATATATATATATATATATATATATATATATATATATATATATATATATATATATATATATATATATATATATATATATATATAATCCACACGCGACGGACGCGTCATTCACATATATATACACCACGATTGACTAGGCTACTACATGAGGAACCCAACCCGTAGGTTAATCTCTCCTACCGAGGCTACCACACAATAGGTACACACTGGGCTCCAGCAGACAAGCATCAACTAACATGCAGTCATCACAACATACTAACTAACAGCAGTAGCAAGTATATCTAACAAGCATGGCAATCATAATATAACATGATACTCTATACTATATACTCCAGTTAGTCCCACTCACCGGTACCGGTAGCACTCAGTAGTCTAATGTCACTGAGTCTTCCCCTCATCCATATCACCTGAGAACAAATACTGAATAAGTTAATACTAACTATATCACAATTACAGTATATATATTTACTAACACTTACATATATATCTAGACAACATGTATACATACCCACATATATGCATATTCACAGACATACACACACACACACACACACACACACATATATATATACACTTATATACATATATAGTCAATCATAACTTTAAACTAAGTCATAACATCATATATACAAACGAGCAGCTTAACGGCTAGAAACTAACACTTAGTAAAAAATTTCACTGCAAAAGACACTCGGCCGACTGTCAGAGATAGTCGGCCGACTGTCTACACTCACTCGGCCGAGTGTCTAGTCACTCGGTTGATGGTCTCTCACAAACACACTCGGCCGTGGGTCACACACACTTGGTCGATGGTCAAGTCAGTCAGTCGAGTGTCTCGAGACACTCGGCCGAATGTGTTTATCTGCAGGTGCTGAAGAACAAGGCTATGGGTTTCACCCAAATTCAATCAATTCTTTCTCTAGAGCTCGATTACGACCTCAAAACTGACCAAATCGAAGACACTAAACATGTAGAAACATAAACCCACCAAATTTAGACTCAAACCACATCAAATCTAACCATTTTGACCCAAATTACTCACTTTGTAAAACTGTACACAAAAACCCAATTTTCTCAAAGATTAAAGCATGAAAGCTTGTGATTCTTACCTCAAAAGATTCAACAAATCACAAGGAACAAGAAGATGTAAAGGATTCGAGCTCTAGATCAAATATTAGAATTTAGGGTTTGATTGTAGGTGAAGATGAGGGTACGGTGTGTTTGGTGAATTTTCTAGAGAAATGGAGAGGAATTAGTTAGAATACAGCTCTCAAGTCATTTCATTTAGAATAAAACTCACACTGTACAACACACGGGTATTTATCAGTTATCTGATATCTTTCGTACGTAGTTTGGTGACCCAAACGAAGTCCAATTTAAATAAACAAACCTATTCTGTGACCCTTGTCACAAACTGGTCTTAACCAAATACACAAATAATTATAAACATATAATTATTAAAATCACTAATTAACACCATACAAGGGCAATTTGGTTATTTCTACCTAGGCCCGATCTAAGGATGTTACAAATCTACCACCTTAAAGAGATTCCGTCCTCAGAATCTGGTCATTCAAGGTCAACAAAGGTCATGGGTAATACAAACCACCACAATGGTTACAACTAGACCTAAGTCAAAACATGTCTTACGGTCATACGCCTTACCAATTTCCGTCCATTCTCGTAGGTCAAAAGTTAACTTACCGGTCTAAAGTCAAACACACCATCTGCTAGTCTACTACCCAAGGGTCAAGACCCGTTATATACCGATCTGCAAACTTACTTACTTACACTACACGATATCCGAATCGTTCCTCACCTTCTGGTCTAGAAAACAGACTTTACCACTAGCTAAAGAAATTAAATGCTGAATTTAATGACCCGTTCATATCAATTATAAACGATTCAAAATAGTTGATTACATCGCGAGGTTCTAACCTCTATATGATAGATTTTACAAACATTGCATTCGTTTTTAAAAGATAAACTTTCTTTACATCGAAAGTTAACATGCATGCATACCATTTCATAATATATCCAAACTATCAATGACTTAATAATAATCTTATTGAACTCAACGACTTGAATGCAACGTCTTTTGAAATATGTCATCAATGACTACAAGTAATATCTCTAAAATGAGCAAATGCACAGCGGAAGATTTCTTTCATACCAGAGAATAAACATGCTTTCAAGTGTCAACCAAAAGGTTGGTGAGTTCATTAGTTTATCATAATCATTCAGTTCCATAATTTTAATAGACCACAAGATTTTCATTTCCATTTTTCATAAATATCATCTTATATCAGGCATTTCGCAAAAACTGCATAGAGATAAAAATCATTCATATGGATTGAACACCTGGTAATCGACCTTAACAAGATGCATATAGAATATCCCCATCATTTTGGGACAACTTCGGACATGATAAATTCAAAGTACTAAAGCATCCGCGACATGGATGGGGCTTGTTGGGCTCGATAGATCTATCTTTAGGATTCGCGTCAATTAGGGTGTCTGTTCCCTAATTCTTAGATTACCTGACTAAAAGGGGCATATTCGATTCGATAATTCAACCATAGAATGTAGTTTCGATTACTTGTGTCTATTTCGTCAAACATTTATAAAAGTGCATGTATTCTCAGTCCCAAAAATATATATTGCAAAAGCATTTAAAAAGGGAGTAATGAAACTCACAATACTTTATTTCGTAGCAATAATGCATATGACGGCACTGAACAAGTGCAGGGTTGGCCTCGAATTCACGAAACTATATTAAGTATATATATATATATATATATATATATATATATATATATATATTTGTATAATGGTCAATTTCTGTCTAACAATTAAGGTCGAGTCATAGTGTACCACAATCCTAATGCTCGAGACCGATATGCAAAAGTTAACAAAATCAGTTTGACCCAAAATGACTTCTAAAATCTATACATGATTATTATATAGTTTAAATATAACCGTTTTATATATTTAATATATTTAACAGATTTTATTTGAGTAATAATATAATTTATTTATTAATAAATAAAATTTAATATTAAAATTTATATAAAAAAATATACTTTTATACATTTTAAGTAATAAAATTTATAAAGTTTATTTAATATCATAAAAATATAATGATAGGTATTATTAATGTAATTATATTACACGTAGTAAAATATCTTTGTATCACATATTTATTTGATAAAATAATATTGATAATAACAATAGTACGTAAAAATTGTATTATTTTGTAATAATTATTATTATTATTCTACTAATAATAATAATAACAATATTTATATTTACTAAAAATGATATTATGATAAAATGATAATTTTTATTAAAATGATAATAATAATGATATTTTATATTAACAATGATATTCCAATAAATAATAATTTTTGTAAAAATGATAGTTTTAATATTAATAATACTTTTAATAATAATAATGACGATAAAAATAATAAAATGATAGTTTTGATAAAAATATTAATTATTTTAATAATAATAATAATAATAATAATAATAATAATAATAATAATAATAATAATAATATTGATTATTAGATAATAATAATAATAACGATAATAACGACGATAACGATAACGATAACGATAATGATAACGATAACGATAACGATAATCATTTTAACAATAATACATTAAAATTATAGGTAATTCAATTGATTATAACTTTTAATCCATTCATCGAAACCATTCGATATCTAAATGAAAAGTTATTAATTGTTCGCCAGCTTTCTAACGACATGCATATCATATACCTTATCTCAATCGCATATGTATCAAATTCATAATCTATCATAAGCTATTTAACGATGAAATTAAATATACAAGTATGCGTAAACATATATACTCGAGCACTAGTTAGGAATACACTAATAATATATAAAAGTTAAGTTATGAGTGCTCACGTATTAATATTGTGATTCAATATTGCAGGAAAGGTACGTAGACGCAACGGAGATGATAAACACTAGTTTAACCTCTCGAGCATACCCCCGAATCATACCCATAACCTCCATAGCTATAACCCATAATTTCCTTAGCTCTATCCTACTCGAAAACCAGTTTTGAAATCGTGCGAGCAGAACCTCGTCGTAGTATTTTATGTATAATACTAATAATATCACTCTTAATAATACTAATATTAATAAGATTAATAATAATAATCTTAATAATAATAATAATTTAAATAAAATAAATATTATACGGAGCATATGAGAGACAGAGTGAAATGAATTGTGAAACAAAAATGCGAATTCGATTGAGCTTTATAGAGTTGGCCAATCCAGAGTCACCATGCGATCGCATGGCACTCCAAGCCTTTTCCCATTCGATCGCATGGGAAGGTTTTACAGTTGCCAATGTTTGTTTTTCTCTACTGACACACGTTTTAATTTATATATTATATTTAATCTTTATAATTATTTAAATAATATATTATATTTACGTGCATAGTTAATTTGTAAATTTAGTTTCAATGACTCGTATGTTGATACATGACCTATGTGCCGGTTCCGGTTTCTCGAACGCACTTTCGTACGCTTAGAAAACTAACATTTTTCGTTTAGTGATGTGTACCTTTAGCAAAAATATAGACGTAACTCAACCATAAACTATATTACTCAAATGTAACTTAATCATTCAAATATTTTGGTCATTTGCTTCTATAAATCGTCTCCTCAATATTTATTAAAATATATCAATTAATATTATTTAGATTCTTTATTATAAGAAAGATTATTTAGATATCTAATTAAATAAATATTATATTTTGTCACATATAAAATATATATACAACGTTTAGAAAAATATGTATAACAATTATATATGTATACTTGAAGTCTTTATTTAACGATATAATTTATAGTTTTTCAAGACTAATTGTATTTAAAGTTTATAAAAATATAAATTCTAAATAATTATATCAAATAACGTTTATACTTTAAAACCATAGCTAGCGTTATGTTAACTTTTCAAACGTTCTAATTATCTTACTTAACTATCACTCGAACAAATATATGCTACAATGTTTACTAATTAATTTGAACTATAATATACATAAACACGTTTTAAATACACGTTGCCAGTTATTCATGTATTTAACAACTAATATTCTGGCTCACATTATTTAATCAAAGACATTTTAAAATAGACAAGTTCTATTATATCAAAAAGTGTTTTCACACGTTTGAAAGTAGATCAATCGAGTATTATGAAATTCAATCCTCCACTACCTTTGTCTAACCCTCGAAAATTGATAATTTGTTCTTACTTATAATCACTTTACCAATTATTCCGAATGCCGTTAAAAAGGAAAGATTTCACAAATCAATGTGGACCTCCTAACAGAGACTTGTAATCATAATTCAATGTTTCTGATAAATCAATCATTTGATATTATCTTCTAATTCCATCAATAATCATATTGAGGCAATTACGTTCATGTAAAGTATTATACGTTTAATACTTTGTTAACATTTTCAAGTTATAATATATATACATATATATACATATATACTCATACTCGTTCATGTAATGGTTCGTGAATCGTCGGAAATTTGGTCGAGGTTAACTGAATGTATGAACATAGTTTAAATTCTTGAAACTTAACTTAACAGACTTTGCTTATCGTGTCTGAATAATATAAAGATAAAGTTTAAATTTGTTCAGAAATTTTTGGGTTGTCACAGTACCTACCCGTTAAAGAATTTCATCCCGAAATTTGATTGGGATGGTCATGGCTGATAATAAATATGTTTTCATGACTCATACGAGCTGAAAGTTAGAATTTTATCATCATCGAGTAATATAGACAAAACAATTTGATTTTGTGAAGCGTACGAGTGGAGCTATCACAAAAAATGTAATGAGTAAGCGTAGTTTCATCATATCTTTTGACGTGGATAGAATTGATTTTCGGTGTTCAAGGAATTTAGAGAAAATCTTCGTAATAAGATTTGATTCTTCGGTAATTAAGGGAATTGGGATCTGTTTTAAATGCGATCATCTGTTTTGATTGCTCTGTCGGATATTTTACTATAAATCTACCCCCTTCATTTCCTTTCAACTCACACCTTCTATTCTTTCTCCTTCAACTCATATTTTAAAGTATTCATCAAAATACTCCATCCAGTTCTGATTCTTGATATACTCCTTACTTTCATATCTGTCATTCTTCTCTTCCATTTACCGCCGGAAGAATCTATTCACTTCTACTATACTCTTGGTTTTATAGTGTTTTTAGTTCTCCCGTGTCTTTATATTGCTATATGCATCGATATATATGGTTTGTAATTTCTGGGTTGTTGTTGGACTTTATATCCTCCCGTATATTTCAAAGTCCCTGCTTCCATCTTCTATAATCATCGTCATCCACAGTTAATGCTCTCTCCTATTTACTGCGATTTATACTCCAATTTCTATTTCGGAACTTCATTCTTTTATTTTCTCTTCTTGCCATTAAGCATTGTATGTAATGGTCCAGAATTCGTAGATATGAATTTTGGAATGAACTTAGTTAATGTTCTAAGAAAGAAATTATAATGGCATGATCTTGATTTGTCAAATTACCAGAATACCTCGAAAAAGGCCGAATCATCAAGACAAGTATTTTCTTGATATGTTTAGAGTTTAAGTAGAATTCAAGAGTTGTGTAACATGACACATGATGACGTTATGATCTGTGAATCATCACGTTCCATTTAGAAACTCAGCATGACTTACTGTAATATAATCACGTTGATCAAGTGTCATTATATTATACTAAATCATGCTTCAGTTCCCAACACTACTTCAAAAACATTCATGTTTTAAACTCGAAGGTTTCAAAATTTAGAAACTAAAATAGTTACTTTTATGATGTAACACAGATAGAGCGAAGAAATAAATGATTTCGGATAACAATAGTTATGAAGATATCTTCAGAAATATCGAAGATATTTATAATGAGAGATATGATGATATCTTAGAATTTCTAACATCGATGGATGATGATGAAGATTTGTCCGTAAAGGTTTAGAGTCAGGAGTAAGGTATTTGCTAAAGACTTCAGCAGACACTAAATCATTTGGATTCTTTGAAGACAGATTTAGTCATTGTGATTTGTCCACAGCCTCCTTCATGGTTTGCTCAATCCGTTTTCCAGTTCCAAACCTTCTCTTTTTCTGAGCTTTGCCAACATACTATTATTTATCATCAATCTTTTAACTGTTACGATTGTCTACAGTTTCTACTGCTTCATTCAATTTTTTTCAAAAAACTCGGAGAACTAAATTCGTAGATTGGGGTGTTTTTCAGAAACTTCACATTCGAAGTATATAAGTCTAGGAGATAGACGTTATATGTACACATATAACTGTTGGCGTAGACATGCTGCAAGATTTCAAAATACTGATTGCTGATTCCCAGTAATTGACATGATAATTCTTATTACAAGATGGGGTTTCGATACATATAATGATTTTTCGAAAAATCAAAGATCAGTGAAGTTGTTGGTAAGTTTATTGCTAATGTGGTGAGATATAAAAGGTTCTCCGGTAACAATGACGAAAGGGCAACGTCTATATCAAGGTTATAATAAGACTGTTACGACTGAAAAGCCGAAGTTGACTTGCTGGAGCTGTGACAAAATTTGTTATTTTTGAAAGGAATTGCAAAGTTATTTTTGCTAATAAATGCCAAAGAGTCTGACACGGATACGTGTTGAACTATGACTTTGGTTTCGAGAGTTTTTCAGGTGCATGACTATGGGTAACATGTGGTTGGATCATCATCTTGATTGTTCATTATTTGAAGTGTCTTCAGGAATTTCGGACGGTTTGAACACAGATTGAAGTCATTAATATACATATGATGTTCTAGCACAGTTTTGAAGTCAAAGTATAGCTTTGAATGATATAGGAATCTAAGAGTGATAATTTCGGTTATATCTCGAATTGAATTCTGAGATTTCAAAATCAGAATATGTAATTAGATTTTTAATGAGTATAGTTGTTCTGATTTATAAAAGAAGGTATATTTTTGTGAAAGTAGGGAGTATAATGGATGATTTATTGAATCAGATTCGAAGAATGTAACATATTAATTGTGAATTTATATATCTCTCGGGTATTACCTACTCGTTAAAACAAAAAAATTCGCAATTAATATTTTGTACAAAAGAATTTTTATTACAGTCTTTATGAAAATATATATGTATATTTTCTTCAGATGTATTACAGATTTAATGAGTTAATATTAAATTAAACTCATTTGATTTTCAGCTGGAATTAGAAATGAATAATCTCTAAAACTTTAGAAATTACGTAATCTTAGTGGATTATTTTTTTTCAACGTAAATGAAATTATGAATCAATACTTCATTATTCATTTTTAGTGAATGATGTTGGTGCTTGTGGAATTCTTGTGAACTTCGCAAGATATGAATGATATTTTCTAGAAAGTTTCGAGTACGGTGAAAATGAAAGTGTAATATCAAACATGTATTTAAATAGTACACTTGGTCTGTTATGACCTGGAATTTATTGAATTGAAATAGAGATTGTAGTTAACGATGGTTAAATCGTTAAGGAAGGATGTACATCTTAGTAGTATGAATTTAATCGAGTAGTATCTACCCTTATTTAATTCATTCATAATAGCTTAGTACGAAAGTTTTATTTTGATCTCAAAATTTATATATATATATAAAATATACATATAATTTCTTCAGAGGGAATGAGTTAATACTTCATAACTCGTTGATATAATATACGCGTTATTAATTCGTAATGATGTCCACGATGATTCTTGAACTGGCAGAGTTTATGATGTTATAGGTGCTGCTGATTCTGACAATGCTGATGGCACTGACTGTGCTGGTGATGCTAACGGTACTGTTGATGCTGCTGGTGTTTGTAACCTTTGCACCATATTCTCCAAAGCCACTACCCGAGCGCGAAGCTCGTTGACTTCTTCTATTACACCAGGGTGATTATCAGTTCGGACGAGTGGATGAATAAGATCTAGAATGTGAGATAGTATATAATCGTGACGAGATACTCTGGAAATGAGAGAGAAAATGGTGTCTCGAATAGGTTCGCCGGTAACTACTTCAGGTTCATCGCAAAGAGGGCAAAGTGGTGGATGGAAAGGATCACCTTCTTCTTGTCTCCAGTGATTAAGTAGACTACGAACCCATCCCCAATTCATCCAGAATAGGTGATGGCTGATTGATTGATCCATTCCGGTCACAATGCTTTCAGAGCTCGAGTGAAACCCCATATCGGAATCCGAGGAAGTGGTGAGTTCCATTTCGTATGATTGGATAAAGGATTTTTCGATATGAATTGATTTCTGGCTATCGGATGATAATCTAATTACATCGAATATCTATATATAGACAAAAGATTTCGTAGATTACTGAGAGATTTACGGAATATGTCAGGCAAAGTTTACAGTAACAGATACGCTAAGATATGAATTTTATCTGTACACTATTCATGCAGTCAATGTAGTAAGGCGTGTCTAGACTAAGAATGATAAACATGTAATTTCCGACAAAGATGATAAGCAAAACTTTTGACATGCAGACACGGTCGAAGTCCAGACTCATTAATGCATCTTAATATCTATCAGTTAGACACACTAATGCAAGACCTGGTTCGCTAAGACCATCGCTCTGATACCAACTTTAATGACCCATTCATATCGATTATAAACGATTCACAATAGTTGATTACATCGCGAGGTTCTGACCTCTATATGATACATTTTACAAACATTGCATTCATTTTTAATAGACAAACTTTCTTTACATCGAAAGTTGATAGGCATGCATACCATTTCATAATATATCCAAACTATCAATGACTTAATAATAATCTTATTGAACTCAACGACTCGAATGCAACGTCTTTTGAAATATATCATGAATGACTCCAAGTAATATCTCTAAAATGAGCAAATGCACAGCGGAAGATTTCTTTCATATCTGAGAATAAACATGCTTTCAAGTGTCAATCAAAAGGTTAGTGAGTTCATTAGTTTATCATAATCATTCATTTCCATAATTTTAATAGACCACAAGATTTTCATTTCCATTTTTCATAAACATCATCTCATATCAGGCATTTCGCAAAAACTGCATAGAGATAAAAATCATTCATATGGATTGAACACCTGGTAATCGACCTTAACAAGATGCATATAGAATATCCCCATCATTCCGGGACAACTTCAGACATGATAAATTCGAAGTACTAAAGCATCCGTGACATGGATGGGGCTTGTTGGGACCGACAGATCTATCTTTAGGATTCACGTCAATTAGGGTGTTTGTTCCCTAATTCTTAGATTACCAGACTGAAAGGGGCATATTCGATTCGATAATTCAACCATAGAATATAGTTTCGATTACTTGTGTCTATTTCGTCAAACATTTATAAAAGTGCATATATTCTCAGTCCCAAAAATATATATTGCAAAAGCATTTAAAAAGGGAGTAATGAAACTCACAATACTGTATTTCGTAGTAATAATGCATATGACGGCACTGAACAAGTGCAGGGTTGGCCTCGGATTCACGAACCTATATTATGTATATATATATTTATATAATGGTCAATGTCTGTCTAACAATTAAGGTCGAGTCATAGTGTACGACAATCCTAATGCTCGAGACCGATATGCAAACGTTAACAAAATCAGTTTAACCCAAAATGACTTCTAAAATCTATAATGGTGATTTATATATAATTTAAATATAATCATTTTATATATTTAATATATTTAACCGATTTTATTAGAGTAATAATATAATTTATTTATTAATAAATAAAATTTTATATTAAAATTTATATAATAAAAATATACTTTTATACATTTTAAGTAATAAAATTTATAAAGTTCATTTAATATCATAAAAATATAATGATAGGTATTATTAATGTAATTATATTACACGTAGTAAAATATCTTTGTATCATCTATTTATTTGATAAAATAATATTGATAGTAACAATAGTACGTAAAAATTGTATTATTTTGTAATAATAATAATTATTATTCTACTAATAATAATAACAATATTTATATTTACTAAAAATGATATTATGATAAAATGATAATTTTTATTAAAATGAAAATAATAATGATATTTTATATTAACAATGATATTCTTATAAATAATAATTTTTGTAAAAATGATAGTTTTAATATTAATAATACTTTTAATAATAATAATGACGATAAAAATAATAAAATGATAGTTTTGATAAAAATATTAATTATTTTAATAATAATAATAATAATAATATTATTGTTATTATTATTATTATTGATTATTAGATAATAATAATAATAACGATAATAACGACGATAACGATAACGATAACGATAATCATTTTAATGTAACACCTAGGCAAATCCCACATCGCCCACGAACATGAGTGATCATGGGATTATAAGGTAATACCCACGCTTAAATGACACAAAGCGTTTTGGGACCACATGCAGAGCGGGTGTGCGAGTACGTTGTAGTTAAGCGTGCTCGGGCGAGAGCACTACCAGGATGGGTGACCTCCTGGGAAAGTGCTTCTCGTGTGTGGTCGCCAAGAAAAATCCGTGCGCCTGCGGGCAAAGCGGACAATATTATGGTCATGTTAAGCTGGGGTGTTACAGAATGGTATCAGAGCCACTCATGTGCCGTTGGGGGTGGTGGGGCAAACCTCATCGAGGACGATGAGTCCCTGAGGGGGGGTGAATGTAACACCTAGGTAAATCCCACATCGCCCACGAACATGAGTGATCATGGGATTATAAGGTAATACCCACGCTTAAATGACACATCGCGTTTTGGGACCACATGCAGAGCGGGTGTGCGAGTACGTTGTAGTTAAGCGTGCTCGGGCGAGAGCACTACCAGGATGGGTGACCTCCTGGGAAAGTGCTTCTTGTGTGTGGTCGCCAAGAAAAATCCGTGCGCCTGCGGGCAAAGCGGACAATATTGTGGTCATGTTAAGCTGGGGTGTTACATTTAACAATAATACATTAAAATTATAGGTAATTCAATTGACTATAACTTTTAATCAGTTCATCGAAACCATTTGATATCTAAATGAAAAGTTATTAATTTTTCACCAGCTTTCTAACGACATGCATATCATATACCTTATCTCAATCGCATATGTATCAAATTCATAATCTATCATAAGCTATTTAACGACGAAATTAAACATATAAGTATGCATAAACATATATACTCGAGCACTAGTTAGGGATACACTAATAATATATATAAGTTAAGTTATGAGTGCTCATGTATCAATATTGTGATTCAATATTGCAGGAAAGGTACGTAGACGCAACGAAAATGATAAACACTAGTTTGACCTCTCGAGCATACCCCCGAATCATACCCATAACCTCCATAGCTATAACCCATAATTTCCTTAGCTCTATCCCACTCGAAAACCAGTTTTGAAATCGTGCGAGCAGAACCTCGTCGTAGTATTTTATGTATAATACTAATAATATCACTCTTAATAATACTAATATTAATAAGATTAATAATAATAATAATCTTAATAATAATAATAATAATTTAAATAAAATAAATACTATACGGAGCATATGAGAG
This sequence comes from Rutidosis leptorrhynchoides, assembly GCF_046630445.1. Lineage (NCBI taxonomy): Eukaryota > Viridiplantae > Streptophyta > Magnoliopsida > Asterales > Asteraceae > Rutidosis > Rutidosis leptorrhynchoides. The sequence goes on along the minus strand of NC_092335.1, from coordinate 373,159,878 downwards.
ACAGAGTGAAATGAATTATGAAACAAAAATGCGAATTCGATCGAGCTTTAAAGAGTTGCCCATCCCAGAGTCACCATGCGATCGCATGGCACTCCAAGCCTTTTCCCATGCGATCGCATGAGAAGGTTTTACAGCTGCCAGTGTTTGTTTTTCTCTACCGACACATGTTTTAATTTATATATTATATTTAATCTTTATAATTATTTAAATAATATATTATATTTACGTGCATAGTTAATTTGTAAATTTAGTTTCAATGACTCGTACGTTGACACATGACCTATGTGCCAGTTCCGGTTTCTCGAACACACTTTCGTACGATTAGAAAACTAACGTTTTTCGTTTTGTGATGTGTACCTTTAACAAAAATATAGACTTAACTCAACCATAAACTATATTACTCAAATGTAACTTAATCATTCAAATATTTTGGTCATTTGCTTCTATAAATCGTCTCCTCAACATTTATTAAAATATATCAATTAATATTATTTAGATTCTTTATTATAAGAAAGATTATTTAGATATCTAATTAAATAAATATTATATTTTGTCACATATAAAATATATATACAACGTTTAGAAAAATATGTATAACAATTATATATGTATACTTTAAGTCTTTATTTAACGATATAATTTATAGTTTTTCAAGACTAATTGTATTTAAAGTTTATAAAAATATAAATTCTAAATAATTATATCAAATAACGTTTATACTTTAAAACCATAGCTAGCGTTATGTTAACTTTTCAAACGTTCTAATTATCTTACTTAACTATCACTCGAACAAATATATGTTACAACGTTTACTAATTAATTTGAACTATAATATACACGTTGCGAGTTATTCATGTATTTAACAACTAATATTCCGGCTCACATTATTTAATCAAAGACATTTTAAAATAGACAAGTTCTATTATATTGAAAAGTGTTTTCACACGTTTGAAAGTAGATCAATCGAGTATTATGAAATTCAATCCTCCACTACCTTTGTCTAACCCTCAAAAATTGACAATTTGTTCTTACTTGTAATCACTTTACCAATTATTCCGAATGCCGTTAAAAAGGAAAGATTACACAAATCAATGTGGACCTCTCAACAGAGACTCGTAATCATAATTCAATGTTTCTGATAAATCAATCATTTGATATTATCTTCTAATTCCATCGATAATCATATTGAGGCAATTACGTTCATGTAAAGTATTATACGTTTAATACTTTGTTAACATTTTCAAGTTATAATATATATACATATATATACATATATAATCATACTCGTTCATGTAATGGTTCGTGAATCGTCGGAAATTTGGTCGAGGTTAAATGAATGTATGAACATAGTTTAAAATTCTTGAAACATAACTTAACAGACTTTGCTTATCGTGTCGGAATAATATAAAGATAAAGTTTAAATTTGTTCGGAAATTTCTGGGTTGTCACACTGAAAACATGCCGCTCTCTAATAATTGAACAAGTGTAATTTCTTCTGAATTTCAAACTTGATCTATCATCAATCTTATAAAATACCACGAAAATTCCATCTCACGTCTAGTTTTACACACTAACTCTCGAGTCACTACTAATGACCCACTACGTGATATCTTTCAATAATGATTTGAGGTTATCCCTAAGTCACCTTCATCGAATTTCCCAGATCAACTCAGTCTAAAACACTGAATAATGGCTATCATTTACCTTAGAACACACAAACTTGGTTAATTTCATCATTACAATATCGCCAAGTCAACTCGGATTACACTAAATTACCCAAACACCGTAATTTAATACCTGTTTTAATCCCGATATTTAAGAATTTCGTTGAAATTCGCTTATCTGGGTCAATATTCACCCAGTTATTCAATGACTAAATCATGATTCTAATCAGCTCAATCATAGTAGAAATGATTACCAACTCAATTTCAAATCAATTCAATCATTACAATCACAAATCTTGAGTAAAGAATAACCATCCTCACGTTCCAGAAGTAATTATCCAAGTGTTAATTTCCTCAAGTAACAATAATACACCTGCCCAACATTGTTACAGTTACATCAGAAAGATTATCGCTTGGTTAAAATCTATCAGAACCAACATATTTAACCTCCTTTAACCAAAAATTATACAAGGTCTAGGTTCACATACCAGAGTCACTAAATACCGTTATCGACTCACCACTTTATATCGATCAATTTGTCTTAGGGTTATTTCATAAATCATTTTCATCTAATTTTCAGTATTAGTTAGGTTCATGTCACATGTCAAAAGCTAACACTAAGCTCTATACACAAAGAAAATAGCCAATTCTTCAAATAATTTAACGTTAGGTCAACACCGATCACAACAAGAATAACCCGACATCTGCAGTTAAATACCTAATTCAAACTTGATATTTAAGAGGTTCGTCATAAATCACTCATCTACGTCGATACTTACCTGAAATTCATCACTTAAAGTATGGCTTTATTCATATCGTCATTAGAAGAAACGCTAACAAATGCAATTTAAAACCAACTTTAACCATTCGAACATGGATTTCAAGTCAACGATATCCACTAACACAATCAATAAACATCCATCTAACAATTTAGTTCGTCAAATGACATCAATACACGTGTTTGACATCGCTAAAACTATCTCTGCATCGTCTTTATTTGCTTAAAACTTCACCAGAACTGAAAACTAAAACTTATTCGATCATCAATAGCCTAGGTCCAGATATTTTTTCAATTAGCATTACTATGTCGGAAAAGTCGACTCTCGATCAACAGTCATTGAAAATCGCATTAACCGTCAAACAACATCCGATCTAACACTCGTTACATCTCTTCCAACTCTCGAAACTACTGTATGATATACTACAATGTATTTCCACTGGCCAGACGTAATACATCATTCTAAATCACACTTTTATTTCGAGTATTTCGGAAAAAGATCTTAATCGAGTTCATCAATACAACACGGTTTATCTTCTCAAGTCACTCGTAGTTATAAATCTCCAATATATCCCAAACTAATAGATTTTACAATCTAAGACTTTCAAAACCGCAAAAGTCTTGAAAGTAATCACCTAACTCAGTTCTAGTTTAATCTTAGTTCTACTAAGTCCTCTTTAACAACCATATTTGTAACTATGATCCAACATCTAATAAACTATACCTACTTACTTCGTCTTATTTGCAATTACTATTATCGTCTGTCCTCGACCTTACATTCAAATCTTCGAAAGATAAAATATTTACAATAGTCACTATCGAACTACCAGATGAATGATCCTACCTTAACAATAATATGATCACTATTCTAATCACATCTCCCGACCTAGTCAAGATTCAATCATAATTCAGCTTGAACTGAACTCCTATTCCTGTTAAGGTCTTCTCTACTTCCAAGATAGTCACTAAATGAACATCTCCTATACTGACATCTTATGAGTCACATCAATTCACAAAAATCAACAACTTCTGAGGACAACTCTACATGCGCTACCTAGCTAGTCAAATCCTGCAACAGTACTTCCAGGCTAATAATACTCCTCACATAACGACAAAACATAGTTTTCCTATCTTCAGTCAAGACTACATGGAAAGATCCATTCAAACTTACTTCCTAAAGGTCACCACCAACTCACATGAGTCTATGGTAGGAAAATCGACTCATCAAGGTATTACTACGATCACAATCATCTGAACCAAAAGTCAACATCATACGTGACACACAAACCACCAACATACGACAACAACAAACAGGGTTCGGGTCTTCTTATTAGAAGACAAGGAAACTACTAATCTATTCCTATCCTCACGGGCCACTACGTGTGTCCCGTCGATCCATGGAAAGGAATTACATTTCACCTAAGTCCAAAACAACAAGTCCTGTCATATTACAATATCACAGGGTCCGTCATCTACTGGTTCAGTCACGGTTGACAAGCATGAAGACTACACTTCACATAGTTACACAACAGGGTTCGGGACTTTCACCAATCATCAAGGGGTCACTACCCTAATCAGTCTCTATGGGTCACTACACATGTCCCATCAGTCAATGGTAAAGGAAGGACTTCATATTCGCCTTGGTTGAAACTAAAAAAAAATCATTCACCTCAATTCTTCCAGTCTAGGCCAACAGTAGTCTCACGTAGTATAACAGGCCATATAACAAGCAATTTACAGTAACATGACACTATATCACAAAGGTCATATCTATTAAGTCTCACAGAATATGGCAGTCAATCTAAGGGATTAAAATCCCGATAGTGGCAAGGGTAGCTCCAGTGACAATCGTTGTAACTGGATTTGTCAACTGTCATCTACTTCTATCTTACAAGAATAAATAATCTATTGCAACTACAAACACTAATTGTCACAGATTATTATTACAACAAACACAAAATTCGACAAAGGCAGGAACACAATCTACAGGTACAATAATAATAATAATTACAGTAATGTAACAAGAATGTACCTTTATGGATACGAAGACATCTTCTATATCTATCAACACCTCGATTGCACCCGCACCCTTGACCCTCATCAACTTATGCAACTGAATCCTTATCCTTGGAGCCACATCAACTAATACTCATCAAGTCCTTCATCCAAATCAGCATCAAACACGTCCACCGAAGTTCTGTCAGCACTGAGGGTCAACGGGGCACCAGTAGGGTGGAATCGATCTTCATACCTGTCTTATCACAACATCTCACACACAAAATCTTAGTAGATAATCTGTTAGTTTCTGCCAACTAACTCGTCAATACCTACTTCACTCACTTAACCCATCCCCAAGATATGATTGATTGACACACGGTTTGGGAACATGTCACTTACGTGTACATGCTGCCAAACCTGCGCTCTGATACCAAGTTTTAACACCCCAGATTTATTTTTTAATTACAGCGGAAGACCAATTTATAGATATATAATATAAACATGTATATATATATAAAATCCCATTAATAATAAACACATCAATAAATAAATGACCGGGTGATATATTAAACATTAAAACAACCTTTAATATAAGAGACACGAGATCAGAGTTTGCGACTTTGTGAAACATATCTTCCAGCATCCCATCTTCACCTTGGTAACTATCATACAATATATCCATAACCTGCAGGGAAGATGTGGGGGATTAGCACGAAGCTAAGTGAGTGCAACTAACTACAGGCAATAGCATACAGAACTGTTATACTAATCATGTCACCTAGTCTAACACATAAACATCACCCAAGTGCCATCTACAGAGACTCTGGCGACTCAACCAAACCATTAACCACCAGCTAATTGGACTGAGGCTTACCAGAAGTTCCTCCTCCACCGTATTGTATATATATAATCCACACGCGACGGACGCGTCATTCACATATATATATACACCACGATTGACTAGGCTACCACATGAGGAACCCACCCCGCAGGTAGATCTCTCCTACCGAGGCTACCACACAATAGGGATGCACTGGGCTCCAGCAGACGAGCATCAACTAACATGCAGTCATCACAACATACTAACTAACAGCAGTAGCAAGTATATCTAGCAAGAATGGCAATCATAATATAACATGCTACTCTATACTATATACTCAAGTAAGTCCCACTCACCGGTACCGGTAGCACTCCGTAGTCTAATGTCACTGAGTCTTCCCCTCATCCATATCACCTGAGAACAAATACTGAATAAGTTAGTAATCGTATTCCAATACTAACTATATCACAATTACAGTATATATATTTACTAACACTTACATATATATCTGGACAACATGTATACATACCCACATATATGCATATTCATAGACACACACACACATACACACACTGTAGTGACCCGAACTTTTCCATGTTTATATATATTAATTGAGATTGATATTTACATGATTAAATGTTTCCAACATGTTAAGCAATCAAACTTGTTAAGACTTGATTAATTGAAATATGTTTCATATAGACAATTGACCACCCAAGTTGACCGGCGATTCACGAACGTTAAAACTTGTAAAAACGACATGACGATATATATATATGGATATACATATGGTTAACATGAGATTATGATAAGTAAGTATCTCCATAAGTATATTAACAATGAGTTATATACATATAAACAAGACTACTAACTTAAGGATTTCGAAACGAGACATATATGTAACGATTATCGTTGTAACGACATTTAAATGTATATATATCATATTAAGATATATTAATATATCATAATATCATGATAATATAATAATTTAACATCTCATTAGATATAATAAACAATGGGTTAACAACATTAATTGAGATCGTTAACTTAAAGGTTTCAAAACAACACTTACATGTAACGACTAACGATGACTTAACGACTCAGTTAAAATGTATATACATGTAGTGTATTTAGATGTATTAAAATACTTTTGGAAGACTTCAAGACATATATCAAAACACTCATACTTAACAAAAATGGTTACAGTTACTTTCCCATTCTTTTCTTTCATCAAGAATTTTAGTCGTATTCTTACCCGTATTATACACAGCTTCAAAACGTACTTACTATGGGTATATACCAATAGGAACTAGCATGGGATTCCACTCTTGATTATGTCATGTATGACTAATCAATTTTAACTTCTACCATGAGCTAGTCAACTAACTAGAACTCCTTTTAACCCCACTCATCACTCACCAATTACCACTCATCATTCACTCCATTTCACTTCCAATTCTCTTTCTAATTCTCTCTCAACACACCCACACTATTATGAACATATTTTTCCAGTAGTTAATCATCATCTTCATCAAAAATCACTTCAAGAATCAAGCTATAATCATCATAGGAAGAACACTTCAAGAACACTTCAAAAATCCCTTCAAGTTTACTAATTTACTTCCAAGCTTTCTAATCCATTCCAAGTAATCATCTAAGATCAAGAAACCTTTGTTATATACAGTAGGTTATCTTTCTTATTCAAGGTAATATTCATATTCAAACTTTGATTCAATTTCTATAACTATAAACTATCTTAATTCGAGTAAAAATCTTACTTGAACTTGTTTTTGTGTCATGATCCTACTTCAAGAACTTTCAAGCCATCCAAGATCCTTTGAAGCTAGATCATTTCTTGTCACTTCCAGTAGGTTTACCTACTAAACTTGAGGTAGTAATGATGTTCATAACATCATTCGATTCATATATATAAAACTATCTTATTCGAAGGTTTAAACTCGTAATCACTAGAACATAGTTTAGTTAATTCTAAACTTGTTCGCAAACAAAAGTTAATCCTTCTAACTTGACTTTTAAAATTAACTAAACACATGTTCTATATCTATATGATATGCTAACTTGATGATTTAAAACCTGGAAACACGAAAAACACCGTAAAACCGGATTTACGCCGTCGTAGTAACACCGCGGGCTGTTTTGGGTTAGTTAATTAAAAACTATGATAAACTTTGATTTAAAAGTTGTTATTCTGAGAAAATGATTTTTATTATGAACATGAAACTATATCCAAAAATTATGGTTAAACTCAAAGTGGAAGTATGTTTTCTAAAATGGTCATCTAGACGTCGTTCTTTCGACTGAAATGACTACCTTTACAAAAACGACTTGTAACTTATTTTTCCGACTATAAACCTATACTTTTTCTGTTTAGATTCATAAAATAGAGTTCAATATGAAACCATAGCAATTTTATTCACTCAAAACGGATTTAAAATGAAGAAGTTATGGGTAAAACAAGATTGGATAATTTTTCTCATTTTAGCTACGTGAAAATTGGTAACAAATCTATTCCAACCATAACTTAATCAACTTGTATTGTATATTATGTAATCTTGAGATACCATAGACACATATACAATGTTTCGACCTATCATGTCGACACATCTATATATATTTCGGAACAACCATAGACACTCTATATGTGAATGTTGGAGTTAGCTATACAGGGTTGAGGTTGATTCCAAAATATATATAGTTTGAGTTGTGATCAATACTGAGATACGTATACACTGGGTCGTGGATTGATTCAAGATAATATTTATCGATTTATTTCTGTACATCTAACTTTGGACAACTAGTTGTAGGTTACTAACGAGGACAGCTGACTTAATAAACTTAAAACATCAAAATATATTAAAAGTGTTGTAAATATATTTTGAACATAATTTAATATATATGTATATATTGTTATAGGTTCGTGAATCAACAGTGGCCAAGTCTTACTTCTCGACGAAGTAAAAATCTGTGAAAGTGAGTTATAGTCCCACTTTTAAAATCTAATATTTTTGGGATGAGAATACATGAAGGTTTTATAAATGATTTACAAAATAGACATAAGTACGTGAAACTACATTCTAGGGTTGAATTATCGAAATCGAATATGCCCCTTTTTATTAAGTCTGGTAATCTAAGAATTATGGAACAGACACCCTAATTGACGCGAATCCTAAAGATAGATCTATTGGGCCTAACAAACCCCATCCAAAGTACCAGATGCTTTAGTACTTCAAAATTTATATCATATCCGAAGGGTGTCCCGGAATGATGGGGATATTCTTATATATGCATCTTGTTAATGTCGGTTACCAGGTGTTCACCATATGAATGATTTTTATCTCTATGTATGGGATGTGTATTGAAATATGAAATCTTGTGGTCTATTGTTACGATTTGATATATATAGGTTAAACCTATAACTCACCAACATTTTTGTTGACGTTTAAAGCATGTTTATTCTCAGGTGATTATTAAGAGCTTCCGCTGTCGCATACTTAAATAAGGACGAGATTTGGAGTCCATGCTTGTATGATATTGTGTAAAAACTGCATTCAAGAAACTTATTTTGTTGTAACATATTTGTATTGTAAACTATTATGTAATGGTCGTGTGTAAACAGGATATTTTAGATTATCATTATTTGATAATCTACGTAAAGCTTTTTAAACTTTTATTGATGAAATAAAGGTTATGGTTTGTTTTAAAATGAATGCGGTCTTTGAAAAACATCTCATATAGAGGTCAAAACCTCGCAACGAAATCAATTAATATGGAACGTTTTTAATCAATAAGAATGGGACATTTCACACACACACACACACACACACACATATATATATATATATATACATATATATATATATATATATATATATATATATATATATATATATATATATATATATATATATATATATATATATATATATACATACACTTATATACATATATACTCAATTATAACTTTAAACTAAGTCATAACATCATATATACAAACGAGCAGCATAACGGCTAGAAACTAACACTTAGTAAAAAATTTCACTGCAAAAGACACTCGGTCGACTGTCAGAGACAGTCGGCCGATTGTCTACACTCACTCGGCCGAGTGTCTAGTCACTTGGTCAATGGTCACTCACAGACACACTCGGCCGTGGGTCACACACACTCAGTCGATGGTCGAGTCGGTCGATCGAGTATCTCGAGACACTCGGCCGACTGTGTTTATCTGCAGGTGCTGAAGAATAAGGCTACGGGTTTCACCCAAATTCAATCAATTCTTGCTCTAGAGCTCGATTAAGACCTCAAAACTGACCAAATCGAAGACACTAAACATGTAGAAACATAAACCCACCAAATTTAGACTCAAACAACATCAAATCTAAGCATTTTGACCCAAATTACTCACTTTGTAAAACTTTACACAAAAACCCAAATTTCTCAAAGATTAAAGCATGAAAGCTTGTGATTATTACCTCAAAAGATTCAACAAATCACAAGGAACAAGAAGATGTAAAGGATTCAAGCTCTAGATCAAAGATTAGAATTTAGGGTTTGATTGTAGGTGAAGATGAGGGTACGGTGTGTTTGGTGAATTTTCTAGAGAAATGGAGAGGAATTGGATAGAATACAGCTCTTAAGTCATTTTATTTAGAATAAAACTCACACTGTACAACACACGGGTATTTATCAGTTATCTGATATCTTTCGTACGTAGTTTGGTGACCCAAACGAAGTCCAATTTATATAAACAAACCTGTTCTGTGACCCTTGTCACAAACTGGTCTTAACCAAATACACAAATAATTATAAACATATAATTATTAAAATCACTAATTAACACCATACAAGAGAAATTTGGTCATTTTCACCTAGGCCCGATCTCAGGATGTTACAGGTGACCCTTAGGTTGACTTTTTGGGATTGAAAACCGTGGCTTGGATAGAGATGTGTTGGGTGTCATTATGCAGTGGACTTTTGGATGACCGAAAGTAGTTAGATAGTGACATGAGTATGAGTGATATGTCGGTAGTGGAATTTATTGACCAGATATTTTCCTATGCTTGTTGAATGTGTAGTAATGTTGCTAGATTATATTTGAACATTTAATGGACAATGTTTAAATAACTATGATTGGACAGATGGTGTAACTAATTAATTATGAAGCAGCTTACTTATTGTCTTAGCGTTTAAGGAGACTCTTTAGACTTAAGTTAGTGGATGGAACAAGTTGTATTTTTCCATTTTGAGCGACTCATAATGAAGGTGTGATTCAGGATAATATACTTGTGTCTGGACAACAGAAGTGTATTATGGCGAGTCATACAGAATTTCTGGGAAGCTGAAGGAAAAATTAGGTTGCATGTGCTATAATGGATTGTAATATGATTGGACAAAAGACGAATAACCTGGAATATTGTCTTGAATTACGAAAAATTTTGTGGACATAGACACATGACTTAGACTGATAACTAATTATATAGCCTGAGCTTGGAATAATTGTGAAATGTTGACTGTGTTAGAAGTTGAATTTGATGACAGATTGTGAAATTTGATACAGAATTACTTAAAAATGTGTAATTTGACTTGGATAATTGGATTGACAGTGGAGATTTGTAGATTCACGTTTTTGACCAGTGGACATGGTGGTAATTTGTATTATATCGGACATGAGTAACAGTTAGAAATTTCATATGCGTGCACTTGTTTGAAGAAAGACGATGGGTATTGGAAGGATGATTTTCTATTTTAGGTTGATTATTATGAAAGGCTTAGTTGAGTTTACGATTTTGTTGACCGTAGTTGACCCGATTCCGAGGACGGAATCTCTTTAAGGGGGTAGATTTGTAACATCCTGTTACCGGGCCTAGTTGAAATGACCCTTTTGATGTAGGGAGTGTTTGTATGTTATTATAATAATTATATGTTTATAATTATTTGTTTGTTTAGTTGAGACCAGTTTGTGACAAGGGTCACAGAACATGTTCGTTTATATAATTTGGACTGCGTTAGGGCATTTAAATTAAGTACGAAAGATATTAGATAACTGGTAAATACCTGTATGTGATGGGGTATTGTGTTTAACACTAGTATATAAGCAAGATATCAGCTTCTCTTTCTCATTTTCTTGAATCTTCTAAATCATCCCGTACCTAACACTTTCACTACCTTGAAACCCTAATCGCTTGAATCTTGATTTAGAGTCTAAATTGTGTTTTGTAATCAGTTGCTACTGATTTGGTGGTCATAACAAGGTAAGAATCATTCATTTTCATGATGTAATCTGTGTTTAAATGGAGTCTTTAGTTAGGTTTTTATCTAAGTGGGTTTTGATATCAAATTGGTTGATTTTGATGTTGGTCTGGTGTAAAATATTATGGTTTATGTTCCTTTAGTTGCTATAAACGTTTTCTAAGCTTCGTTTGGTTTCAAAACATATAGAGATCGAGATTTAGGTGATTTTGGTTCGAAACCCGTCAGTTTCTGTTGCTGTTGCTCGATGAATACAACCGTACGGTTGCAGCTTGCAACCTCACGGGTAGACTTCAACCGTACGGGTGCATGTGCAACCGTACGGGTGCATGTGCAACCGTACGGATGCAGGAGTGTTGGTGCAACCGGGCAGTGGGTGTGCAACCGTACGGGTGCACGATGCAACCGTACGGATGCACTTGCAACCGTACGGATGCAGATCAGTGTTGCATTGTGGTGTAATTTGGCCGTTTTCTAGCCATATGCTACCCGCGTGACTTATGATAATCAGGATGTAAATTCTAAAAATGCATAAGTGTTAGGTGGACTTTTAGTGACACTTTTGTTACTAATTTGATGTATTGTGTTGTTTTGTGCTAACGGACAGAAACTAAGTTGACTTGCCTTATGTTCGGGTGATAAGGATAAAGAAGAAGCTCAGTGATAGATTATCTGAGCTAGTTGCGGGTATTCGGTGAGTGGGATTATCTCATGGTGTAGTATAGAGCAGCAAGTTGCGCTACTATGTTTATATTGTTGATAATTTCCATGATTAGTAGTTATGTTGTACAGTTGATAGCAGTTAAGGTTGCCATGCTTTTAGTAATATTAGTTTCCTGTAGTAGTAGTAGTAGTAGCTGACTGGTTGTATGTGCACAAGTTGTTGTTGTTGTTGGAACCTTGATCTATTAGGTTCAGCTCAGAGAGGTCAACCTAGTTGTGGTTGGGTCGAGTTGGCTACTGTTTGTTGAGTATAGTGCTGAATGACGCATCACCTGCGTGTGGATGACTATACTGGAGATTCAGTAGTAAGGACTATCGGTAGATTCTAGCCTGATTAGCTAGGGTCATGTGCATGTACAAGCCGTCGGTCCTCTAGTTGGAGCAAAGTTGCTAGTTGCTAGTTGTTGTGTGTTGTATGTGGTTGTATGAAAATGTTGTTATAGGAGTACAAGTTGGTACTGTATGATAGACCTTTTGATAGTTACATTCACTTAGCCTTGTGCTAACCCCTCACCTCCTCCACTGCAGGTTTTGAATCTTAGTGCTGGTAGGGACGGGAGTGGGGCTGACGATATGTTTGACAAGACGAACTCTGATGTCTTAACTTTTCTAAAATATGTAGTTAGTCGTTTAACGTAACACATGTGGTTTGTAATTAAGTAATTAATGGATAATTTGTAACGATCATGTTTGTTATTAACTAAGGGTAATTATGTGAATTCAGTCTTCCGCTTTGAAATAAAAAAAAAATCAAGGTGTTACAGTAGATTTAAGTAAAGGCTAGTTTAAATCATAAATGAGAATTTAACGTACTAAAATGCAAACTTAGTTTATAAATCTTTAAGGAAGATGAGTTCTAGTTTGTCTACAAACCCTTAGATTTTACCAAACCATTAACGGAAAGGAATTCGAAACATAATCATAACCACTTAATTGGTTGATGCACCATGGTGTTAAGAAAGGTTGGATATAATATGTATATGACTATGCTACTTTATTCGTGCGCCCAAGGTATGCATTGATCTAATAAGGGCCGCTTGTATCCTTTACCGGATAAGCGTCGGGAGTTGAGCATAGTTCATCCGATCAGAATCACGATAACCTAATTCCTCGTGACATGCTAATCGAGAAGTCAATTAGTAGGGAATCTGGTGTTTACACCAAGGTATACCTATGCAATGAGTGTCTCGAAATCATCCCGACACTTCGGTATCTTAAATCATGGCGAACCACGTCTTCACTATCCTTTGATGTTGCATGCTTGCTAGCTAGCTTATTTTTATTTTATTACGTTAATATTTAAATATACTTATATAACAAAGAAACCCAACTATACCATTTACAGAATTTGATATTCCGGATAAACTGGTGTCTAGAATAAACTGGTTGGACTTGATTGTTGGATTTCTAAACATTCGCCAATTTATTGGGACCAAAAGGATTCTGCCTCTCCACAAAATGTGTACCTGACCACTTGTCTTGGATACTAAATTGTTACGAACCCTCATCTTAATCAGTAAATTATCTGAATAAGGTTTGTTTCAAATTCGACCGCTCAAGGAACGATCCTAGGTCATATTTGCCCTTGCTAAGTCATAGAAAGGAATAATAGATTTAGGTCCAACTGATATAAATTAAATAATTAGTACCCTCTTAAGACTAACTATGTCGACCTCGTTACACAACAAACATAACCGACTTTTTGAGCGATATCAGTGCTCGTGGCGTGTTGAGTGATTTTTGAGCTCGAACATGCACGTTACAATACATCTTATATTGATTGATGCTAGTAATTAATACATTTCTTAGTATTATTGAACTTAATCTTACATATATGAAAAACTTTCTTATACAAAGGTCAACCTTTATTTATTAAACATGACCCATAAAATCACATGATGGCTCCGAGAAAATGATTTTACCGTAAAATATAAACTTTTAGTACATTGGTGATATCCCGAATAAGAGAGAACCACTCTCGAATGGGAGGATCTGAACTTATCGTAATCATAAAAAATAAAATACAATGGTCCTTTGAGTTAAGAGCATTTGAGTTCTATGAAGGAGATATGGCCAAAATAGTGATAACTCGCATATTTTGTGATTTTCACCATTTTGATCATATATTTTTCATACGGACTTCGATTTAGTTGATTCAAAATCCCAAACGATCATAACTCAAAGGATTACAAGTTTCATTGTCATTGCGTGAGCCATTACCCCTCGCTGCCCCTAATAGAAATCCAAAAAGGTAAGCATATTCTAATTTCAATTGTTAGATAATTATTTTAGATGATAAATATATCATTATTAATTTGAATGAAGATGTCATATTTGTCTCTTCTATTATTCTATGAATTTTAATGTCATATTAGTCTTTTCTAATTTTTTTTTTTTAATTTTAACCATTAATTTAATAATGTGAATAAAAAATACCTTTTTATTCTCTCTGGATTATTGAATTTTTAACTAGTTATTTATTATTAGCTAATAATATTAATTACGTGTAGTATTTGTTCTAATATAAAATCATAATTACTCCGTAGTTACGGAGTATTAATTACTACCCCCGTCCCATTACAAGTGTTCACTTACTTTTTGCACACAGTTTTAAGAAATCCCACTATCTCCATTCTCCACCAATCAGAAATCTTCTCTCTCCAGAATAACCTATTCTGATTGGTTGAAATCCTAAGTGGACATTTGATATGGGACAATCCAAAATGGAAAAGTGGACATTTGAAGTGGGACGGAGGGAGTAATATACATATATGCGTTTAGAGAAAATAGGTGGTTGGTGTGTGGTTTGTACAATATTGCACATTTCTCATAACACAAATATCTATTTGTTGATATCGTGCTTTAAACTACCTCTCAACTATATTCACGAAGAATACACGCAATGCAACTTTGAAAATGGTAGATTAAGTCTTTCAACATATTAACAACATCTTTGTCCTTATTGGGGATCTTTGCTAACTTATTCAACTATTAATAAATATCTAAATATTAAATATGGGATAAATTCTCTAATGCATAAAATTTGTCCACTAAATGAATGAATTGAAATTAAACGAATATAAATACTCATGAAAAAAAATAAAACATACAAAATGAATTTGCCATTATATCCATTATATTATAACAAGTGATGTAGAAACCTCGTGTGTTGCAACGGTAATGTTATTTTGATACTGATATGAGTTGGTTTATGAAAGTTCATTGTTTTAATTATACGCATTATATTAGATAATTGTACGAAATGATGTAATATAGTTTTTAAGTATACAATTGATTATTTTTGTAACGAACGTGATCAATCATCTTAGTTGTGGATGGTTCAAAATTACTTATTTTCAAATTGTTCATAAAATTAACAAATTATACAATTTTATATGTGGCCTTAATAAAAAAAAATGATTATACATTTGCATGTATTTGTTTGAAATTTTGTATATATGTTTTAAACTTATACATATACAAATTTACTCATTCCATTTCAATTCTACTATAAGATGTCTCAAGTTAGTTGTCTAAAATAAAGTCCTATTGTAGGATGTTTCGAATTAATTATCTCAATTTTTTTGTCCAATATTATTTTTTGGGATATCACAAACTAGTTTTAAAATTATACATATAGATTTTTACTCTTTTCATTCCAATTCTTTTGTAGAATGTCTTAAATTAATTGTCTAAAGTGACATCTTAAATTAATTGTCATAAATGAAATAGATTAGTAGTTATAATATAGATAGAATATTTAAAATGAAAAAAATAAAGAAAAAATCTTGTTCTACAATAAAAAAGTGTAAAATTACAGAATTATTATTGAGTGAAGAGTAGCAAACGACAAAATTCATGACGCGAAATGACAAATTATTCTTCCACTATTAGAAGGTTTGGTTATATATGATTTGATTATAGACATATATGTGATGGATCACTCTCAATCGTTATGAAAATCATTATGGGAGGGTCAAATAAGCTTTAAAAGAAGGTGTCGATGTGAGTAGCAAGGTCAACGATGTCGTTTCTTTTTTTTCGGCGACTCAGCAGGAGCAAGTTGTTGTTGTTGAAGATCGCTACGATCCTCATGTTGATGTATATGTGTAGTGGCATAGCCACATTGAAAACTATGGGTTCACATGACATCAACTTCTGCCTACCCCGCCCGGTCAAAGATCGTCAGGATTCTTTTTTTTTTATCTTCATAACTGACAGGAAAATGAATGAAAATAAAAGTGAAGGCCCGCCATCTCAAATATCAAACCACATAATTATATTTTGCAGTTCTATACAAAAATCTTAAGTTAGTTGAGTGGTTACACCGAATTTTGTAGGTATTTTTTATGAAAAGGGTTTAAGTTTAAGTCCAATCTGTTCATCGAATTCTTTGGTTTGATTGTCCAATTCCAAGTTACATGTAGATTTCTATAAACTTTTTATTTACTTTCATGTAGTTTTACATTGATAATTTTATTACATCAAAGAAAATTCATTAGTTTTACAGTCTATTAAAAAACCGATATATATATATATATATATATATATATATATATATATATATATATATATATATATATATATATATATATATATATATATTTAGTGACATTAGCGATTAAAGTTTCTGGCTTTGCCTCTATATCTGTGGGTTGGATATAGGGTTGGGTCCACATGTTATGACTGAAAGCCAATTCGGCTTTGTGTTACGCCATGTTGGTGATGGGGATCATCTAATTGGTTGATGGGCCTAAAATGAATGCCCTTCATTTCTCTCCTGCTTACGGTCGTCCCAAACAGAGGTGTAATTGCAATGATGCTTTTGATGTTTCTGGAGGCAACATTCAAAAGTCTTCAAACAAAGGTAAGGTGATCGTAGGATCGGGTTCGAGCAATGGTTAGAATGTTGGAGATGTGTCAATTTTTCCTTAGAAGTGGAGGAGGTGAATGCCTCTAAATCCTCCTTTCTCGATGTCCAAATCGAGTTTTTGACGAATCAAAAAAGTATGGGAAAAGTTGGATCCTCTTCGGGTAACATTTCGAGATTTTTCGAGGAGGCTAAGAAGGATTTTAAAAATTATTGGGTTAAAGTAAAAGTTTTTAGTTCAAAGACGGACCTATTGCCAAAACCAATATAAAAAAATGGTAGGCCTTGTTGGAAAAAAAAAGTGGTCTCATTAATAACCAAACACACAACCAATGAAAGACTGTAAAGAAATAAGAACAATCCACAACACAAGAATTTAACATGGAAACTCTAAAACAGGAGAAAAACCACGGGCCCCATAGAGAGAAATTCACTATATCACAAATTGTTATAATGACATACACGACTCTCTTAAGCCAACTACACTCTCCAAAGTATTTAACTAATACAACTCTCAAGCAAGAGTAAGAAAGAAAGAAATAATCAAATACTAACAGTATATTGATTGGTGCTAGTTGGAATGAAGACTTAGCCCTCTGTTTATAACCAAGGAATTCACCTCCAACTTCTTTGACCTACCTATGTGGGACAACTTCAATTTATACTTAAGGAGTTTACTCCTCATTTCTTCCATCCACCAATGTGGGACAAGTAACCATATCAGTTTTTTATTGAAAATAAAACCAACAAATCTTCACATTTTTTTATAGAAAAAGATAACCATACTTCCACATTGCAAAGATAACCGACGCAGATGCATCCTCGACGACAACTTTAAGATCCTCAATCTTCGTGCCGCTGACATTATCTCTAACCCAAGAAATAAAATTTGCATCCATGTCGAACATTGTCTAAACCGACAATCATTGTCATTACAGACAATCATAACTCTTAACAGAATTATCATACTCCGCCATAAAGAGTATAAGACTTAGAATATCACATTCCAAGCATTTCACATCAGCACATGTTGTATACCCAGCTGAACTGTTATGGTGCAACTTCCTGTTTGGCTTTCCCTAGAAGTTTAATTAGCTACAACATCTGTTTCCACCACACAACCTACATCAAAGCTAAACCAATGCCTATGTGTAATTTGTGGAACCGCTAATAAACATCAATTTCAATGATGGCACGGACACACCATGAGGATGACGTGACTTCAGAGGAATTTGTCACTCTCCGTAACAACAGAGACAATGTTAGCGTCTTTGGAGCCATTTGTCGGATTATCTCCACCTAGACAATTAACCCTTATAACAACGCGCATAAAACACGCTAACATTATGCACACGTCACTTGTGAGTAACCGCGCATTTGAAAGCATTAAATCGCTAAGTAAACTAATGGCGCAAAGTACATATCACGATATGACTGACATCGCGCGCATTGACACTGCACAACCAGAGAGTTGTGTGAAATAAAAACATGGGCTGAATAAGACAAAAGATAGTAAACGAATAAAGGACAGAATCTCCATAAACGTACGAATAGCAGAAGGTGGCAGATCAACATGATATGGAGGGGACCACGTGTGTACACAACTTTATGCGACAGAATGGTAAGACCATGTACTGTTATGTCCCCTCTTTTTTGTCTCTAACGTGGCAAGAAAGGACAACTACTTTCACCTATAAAAAACCATAATGAAGTTCAAAGAAGGGGATCCAGGGAGGAATAACACACAACTCAATATCAATTTTCACTTGCGCAGCTAGAGCATGCAATCCTCGGTATTCAGGCTAGAACACAAATCCTAACACCGCCTCTGAGCCATTTATTCCAGTTAACCCGAACGATGGTGGGTCACGTTTAACCATCATTTCTGAGATCATCATCTCTTATTAGGGTTATTCACGGTACTCCGGACTGGAGAGTTAAACTCAAAGAACCCTTAAATCCTCCTTATTTGTTGTAACAACCCAAACCAACACCCGACAAAACCTTGTGAAAATACGAAATAAAAAAAAAATTTCTGTTGCAGACCATCGGCGCGCCGCGCCATATGGCCCGCGCGCCGCGCCATATCTGGCTGTCCCCGGGACTTTTTAACCGCGAAAAGATTGACTAGTTCCCGGCACTTTTAGACAAAACGCTTTTTACCATACTACCAAATATGTAAAACTAACATGTTTCAAACATAAAATTAAAGTTTTACAAGCGGGGCCCACATCGGCCGTTTTACGAGTTTAATACAAATGTACGAGTTTCGACCACCAAAAGTTTAAGTTCCAAACTACACAATGAGCATGGCGTTTGGGATTAAACTACCCAACTATCGGTCAAACTCCAAGAGCTACTAAAGCCAAAAGCGTCCCCTAGCATCAAGCGGGATCTCTAGTCCAAAACGATGCCCTTACCCTTGTCCAAAACCGAACCTATAAAATGGTAAACAACGAGAGGGTAAGCAAAGCTTAGTGAATGCAATAATTATACGAATACATATATAATTATACCTACTTGCATACACTACACAACCGCAAACATGCTAGCAAACAACATTAGCTTATCGTCGCAATATCAAGCTATAAATCTCCAATACCACAAGCTAGCATAACAACCGCATATAAATATAACTCGAATAATATAATATGCTTACAACACAAATAACCATGGTTAACCAATAGTATAAGGGAACGGCGCTCGCGAAAACGCCATCGGTGTTCGTAACATCCGTTAGGGCACTTAACACCTCGCACCACTAACCCCTAGGGTGGCACCTTAACACCTCGGCACTTCACCCCGAGTGGCATCTTAACACCTCGATGCTTCACTCGTTATTTTACGGAGTGGTGTCTTAACACCTCGACACTACACTCCTAGGTGGCATCTTAACACCTCGATTCTACACCCGAGTGGCATCTTAACACCTCGATGCTACACTCTTCACGTGAAACGTGGTGTCTTAACACCTCGACACTACACCTTTCACGCTACAACAAATAGATACATTATATACATACGCATATAATTATTCCACTCACCTCGAAGTCTTCGTGTAAGATAACCGCACTTGCAACGTCAATGTAACGTACCTATTCCATTTTAGCACATAATCAATTCACAACTCAAGTCGGTCAAGCAACTCACTTAACAATCTAGAGTCTTTTGACCCTAAGTGCAATCCCTACCCATTTTGCACCTTTAACCCTAATACTGGGTTAACTTCACCAAAAACCCTAACTTTAGCCAATTAAGGTATTAACACACTTTTAACCACGAAGTTAACTCGTTTTCATACATGCAAGGCCACTTAGGTCATTAAAGACCCATTTGACCCATTTCAAGGTCAACACACCCATTTGGGTCATCCAAACCCAAGTAACACCCATTTACATATCATTAAGGTATTCTAGTACATAAACTAACCAATTTAGGTTCATAATCTAATTTAACACTTTGAAAACCCTAATTGGTCATCCTTGAGTCTTCATGACCCAAATTCCCCAAGAAACCCCTAATTTACTAGCAAATGGGTGTTATGAGTCTTAATAACCCAAACCCTAACCCCTAATGCAATTAAAGTAGGAAATTGGGTTTTATAACTTACCAACACAATCACCACGTAGCTATCGACTAGATGAACGACTTTAGAACTTGCACCAAGACCCGATTCAACCTCCTTCAAGCTCTAATGAAGCTTTCTCACTCAAGGATGCACTCTCTCACTAGAAATTGAATTTGAGAGGATAAGGTTGTTGGAAGTGGAGTGAATGAAGCTCCAAAACTGATCCAAGGTATTAAATTCGGGCTCCAAAGTGAATTGACCAAAATGCCCTCCAATTGTCTAATTAAAAGGAAAAGAGGATTCTGTCACAGACAGATGGCGCGGCGCGCCACTAGGCCGCGCGGCGCGCAACCCTCCCAGTCCAGCTTCTTTTGCCTTTTAAAATATATACAACCAAACCCCGATCCAAGTACCGCACAATACACTTATATACACATATGTACACTACGAATACTCGGGTCTTACAACTCTCCCCCACTTATTCGGATTGCGTCCTCGCAATCCAAGCCGCATGACACGAGGGAAGATAAACCAACACGAACTCTTCGGGTTCCCAAGTGAACTCGGAACCTTTACTTCGTCGCCATTGAACCTTGAAAGTTTTCACCTCTTTATTTCTCAACATTTTCACCTTCTCGTCAAGGATAGAAATCGGTTCCTCGACATATTCTAACTTGTTGTTTAGCTCGATCTCGTCTAAAGGCATCCTTGAGGAATCATCCGCAAGACACTTACGAAGGTGGGAAACATGAAATGTATTATGGATCCCCGCAAGCTCTTCGGGTAATTCCAATCGATATGCAACTTCACCAACACGAGCTAAAACCTTGAATGGCCCAATAAACCGAGGAGCTAACTTTCCCCGTTTTCGAAATCGAATAATACCCTTCCATGGCGAAACTTTAAGCATCACCATGTCGCCTTCTTGAAATTCGATCGTCCGCCTACGTTTGTCGGCATACGACTTTTGCCTATCTTGAGCCTTCTTCAAATGTTCCCGAATAATATCAATCTTGTTGTTCGTCTCCAAAACCAAATCGGTACTCCCGATCTCTCGTTGACCCACTTCTCCCCAACAAACGGGAGTTCGACATCTACGCCCATAGAGCATCTCATACGGTGGCATCCCGATACTAGTATGATAACTATTATTGTACGAGAATTCCACCAAAGGCAAATGCTCGTCCCAACTACCACCAAAATCAATAATGCACGCCCGTAACATATCTTCTAGAGTTTGGTTCGTACGTTCGGTTTGACCGTCCGTTTGAGGATGATACGCCGTGCTCAACTTCAATTGCGTACCCATATCTTCATGAAACTTTTCCCAAAATCGAGATGTAAAACGGGTATCTCGGTCCGAGATAATAGATATAGGAACCCCATGACGAGCGACCACTTCCTTGATAAACAACTTAGCCAAGGTCTCCGACGATATCGCTTCTTTAATGGGAAGAAACAAAGCGCTTTTTGTCAATCGGTCAACTATAACCCAAATCGAATCGAATTGGGTTCTCGCCGTTTTAGGTAACTTTGTAATGAAATCCATGGTAATGTGCTCCCATTTCCATTTCGGGATTTCTAACGGCTGTAATTTACCATACGGTTTTTGGTGTTCGGCTTTTACTTGCAAACACGTGACGCATTGCTCAACATACTTCACAACATCACGCTTCATGCCCGGCCACCAATAATCTTTCTTCAAGTCAAGGTACATTTTCGTCGCGCCCGGATGAATGGAATATTTTGACTTATGTGCTTCATCAAGTAGCACCCGTCGGTAATCACCCATCTTAGGCACCCACACCCTTCCTTGAAAGGACAACAACCCACGCGGACCCATAGTAATAAACTCCGATTGGCCCACGATTCGCTCCGTATGCTTGTTGTGAACATAAGCCTCTATTTGAATCTCACCAAGCTTTTCAAGAAAATCGTTGGTAATAATCAAACGTAACGACCCCACTTTTATCGCCGGATGTTGACTCTTTCGACTCAACGCATCCGCGACCACATTCGCCTTACCCGGATGATAAAGTATTTCACAATCGTAGTCTTTCACCACATCCATCCACCTACGTTGGCGATAATTCAAATCTCGTTGATTAAAGAGATGTTTCAAACTCTTATGATCCGAATAAATCGTACAGTTGACACCATACAAGTAATGGCGCCAAATTTTTAACGCATGCACTACCGCTGCCAACTCAAGATCATGAGTCGGATACCTCGTTTCATGTTCCTTTAATTGTCGAGAGGCATAAGCGATGACTTTACCTCTTTGCATTAGAACACACCCGAGACCATTTAAGGAAGCATCACAATAAACCACCATGTCTTCAACACCTTCCGGCAACACTAACACTGGAGCTTGACACAACTTCTCTTTTAACAATTAAAAAGCAATTTCTTGCTCGTTCTCCCAATTGAATCTCGTGTTCTTTCTCGTCAACTTCGTCAATGGAGAAGCAATCTTAGAGAAGTCTTGGATAAACCGACGATAATAACCGGCCAATCCGAGAAAACTTCGGATTTCCGTAGGCGTAGTCGGTCGTCCCCAACTCTTCACCGTTTCGATCTTCCCCGGATCTACTTGAATACCGTTTTCGTTCACGATATGACCAAGGAATTGAACTTCCCTTAGCCAAAATTCACATTTGGAGAACTTTGCATACAACTTCTCCCTTCGTAGCGTCTTCAATACTTCACGCAAATGATGTTCATGTTCGTTCATACTTTTCGAGTAGACTAGTATGTCGTCAATGAACACTATTACCGACTTGTCCAACCTAGGTTGGCACACTCGATTCATAAGATCCATGAATGCCGCCGGTGCATTCGTAAGACCAAAGGGCATAACTACAAACTCATAATGCCCGTAACGCGTTCGAAAAGCCGTTTTTTCTATGTCTTCCTCACGGA
The DNA here is from genome assembly GCF_046630445.1 of Rutidosis leptorrhynchoides. Taxonomy (NCBI): domain Eukaryota; kingdom Viridiplantae; phylum Streptophyta; class Magnoliopsida; order Asterales; family Asteraceae; genus Rutidosis; species Rutidosis leptorrhynchoides. Next base: position 373,136,268 of record NC_092335.1, on the reverse strand, counting down.
CCCGCATTTGGTGATAGCCGGACCGTAGGTCGATCTTAGAGAAATACGTTGCACCTTGAAGTTGATCAAATAAATCGTCAATCCTAGGTAATGGATAACGATTCTTGATCGTCACTTTATTCAACTCACGGTAATCAATGCACATACGCATACTACCATCTTTCTTCTTCACAAATAACACCGGAGCGCCCCATGGCGAAGCACTCGGTCGAATAAAACCCTTCTCGAGCAACTCTTGGGTTTGATTTAACAACTCATGCATTTCCGTTGGTGCTAAACGATAAGGAGTTTTAGCAATGGGAGTAGCTCCCGGAACCAACTCAATACGAAACTCAACTTGTCTTTCCGCCGGAACACCCGGTAATTCGTCCGGAAAGACGTCTTCGAATTCACTAACAACCGGAATTTTACGAATAGGTGGTGGCTCATTGCGAGTATCAACAACATGAGCAAGGAAAGCCATGCCACCGGTAACAACAAAACGGCGTGCCCGTGCAAAAGTGCATATCGGCACCGGTCTCCTTCGCTTATCACCATGAATAATTAACTCTCCCCCACTTAGGGTCTTTACACGAATAAACTTATCATGGCATGCAATATCGGCTCTATAATGATCGAGCCAATCCATACCAATGACAATATCAAAGTCGCCCAAGGTCATTGGAATAAGATCAATTTTAAAGGTTTCAGCACCAAAAACAACATCACAATTTTCACACACATCAACCACTAGCACCGTCTTGCCGTCCGCTATTTCGACTTCTATCGGACGACTTAACTTAGCTAACGGTCTATTAAGTTTAGGTACAAATTTAGGAGACACAAACGACAAATTTGCACCGCTATCGAAAAGAATCCTTGCCGGATTAAAATTAACCATGTAAGTACCTGAGACAACTTCGCGCGATTGTTTGGCTTCATCATTGGTCATCAAATAGTTGCGACCCCTAGCCGTACCCGCTGCCTTCTCTAAACACTTAACATTATCGTTGCGCAAATCGGGACACTCCGGCTTCTTATGCCCTTCTTTACCGCAATTAAAACAAGTGAGCTTGTTTCCGGAAGATGGTTTTGGACAATCACGAGCCATATGACCCGCTTGCCCACAATTATAGCACGTAAAAGTAAAACCACCGGAAGCACCCTTCTTCACGCTATTGACACTTTCGGAACTTTTCTTGTTCTTTTTGTTCGAAAAGTTTGAATAGCTCGAACCTTCACTTTTTCTCTTGCCAAAAGTAAAACCACTCTTTCTTAAGATGAGCGACTCGAAACCTTTGGCCATGTCAAACAACTCATCAAAGCTTTTCACTACGTTCACACTAATCTTATCTTGATAGTTGTCGTTCAAGGTTCGATAGAAATCTTCCTTCAACATTTTATCATTCCCGACGTACTCCGGGCAAAATTGGGTCTTGGACAAAAACACGGATTTGAGAGTGTTCAAATCCATCGACCCTTGCCTCAAGGAACGTAACTCGTCCTTAAGCCTAGTAAGATCGGCCGAAGTTCGGTATTCCATGAAAAATTCGGACTTGAATTCATCCCAAGTGAATTCCATGCATTGCTCTTCACCATAAACTTGGAGCTTTGCGTCCCACCACAACTTGGCATCGCCCCTCAACATACTACACCCGTACCTTGTCCTCTTATCGAGAGGACATTCACAAGTACGGAAGGCCCCCTCCATATCGGAGATCCAACGGGCGCTCTTAAGAGGATCTCTTTCACCATCAAAAGAGGGAGGTTGAGAGTCCTTGAAATTCTTATAGAAAAAGTCCCATCTTCCCACATTATCTTCGCGAAGAACGGCCTTAACTTGCTCCCTTACCACATTGACTAATTGCTCGTCAATCGTATCTAGGAACATCTTCTTAACGTCCTCGAGAAAAGCTTCATGATGCCTTTTCAAAATGGCCTCAACCTTGGCCGTAAACTCGACTTCTTCACTAGTACCTCCGCCGTTGATATCATGCCCGTTTCTCATCTTCATTCTATAAGACGGAATAGATTAAACAACGAGACGAAAAGGATTTAACACATAAGTATATACATATACACCACACTACCCATCTTGCTCAACAATCGTCGTACATTGCTCGTTTGACACGATTTGCGCCCGTAACAATGGTAGCTAATCATTGTTACGCGAGCACGTCGCATTAACTTGCTAGTACAACGTCCATCTCGCTCGATGCTCGTTAAACATACATAACAAATAGCACATGATTAGTTTACATAAACCTATGCACAAACCAATCCCGGTCCGACCCAAAGTCCTACAAGTCCCGCATAAACGCGCACACAAAAAGTCTAAGTCTAGGCGCCTATCTCAAGTCACCTAAATCCCTTAGACCATGCTCTGATACCACTTGTAACAACCCAAACCAACACCCGACAAAACCTTGTGAAAATACGAAATAAAAAAAAAATTTCTGTTGCAGACCATCGGCGCGCCGCGCAATATGGCCCGCGCGCCGCGCCATATCTGGCTGTCCCCGGGACTTTTTAACCGCGAAAAGATTGACTAGTTCCCGGCACTTTTAGACAAAACGCTTTTTACCATACTACCAAATATGTAAAACTAACATGTTTCAAACATAAAATTAAAGTTTTACAAGCGGGGCCCACATCGGCCGTTTTACGAGTTTAATACAAATGTACGAGTTTCGACCACCAAAAGTTTAAGTTCCAAACTACACAATGAGCATGGCGTTTGGGATTAAAATACCCAACTATCGATCAAACTCCAAGAGCTACTAAAGCCAAAAGCGTCCCCTAGCATCAAGCGGGATCTCTAGTCCAAAACGATGCCCTTACCCTTGTCCAAAACCGAACCTATAAAATGGTAAACAACGAGAGGGTAAGCAAAGCTTAGTGAATGCAATAATTATACGAATACATATATAATTATACCTACTTGCATACACTACACAACCGCAAACATGCTAGCAAACAACATTAGCTTATCGTCGCAATATCAAGCTATAAATCTCCAATACCACAAGCTAGCATAACAACCGCATATAAATATAACTCGAATAATATAATATGCTTACAACACAAATAACCATGGTTAACCAATAGTATAAGGGAACGGCGCTCGCGAAAACGCCATCGGTGTTCGTAACATCCGTTAGGGCACTTAACACCTCGCACCACTAACCCCTAGGGTGGCACCTTAACACCTCGACACTTCACCCCGAGTGGCATCTTAACACCTCGATGCTTCACTCGTTATTTTATGGAGTGGTGTCTTAACACCTCGACACTACACTCCTAGGTGGCATCTTAACACCTCGATGCTACACCCGAGTGGCATCTTAACACCTCGATGCTACACTCTTCACGTGAAACGTGGTGTCTTAACACCTCGACACTACACCTTTCACGCTACAACAAATAGATACATTATATACATACGCATATAATTATTCCACTCACCTCGAAGTCTTCGTGTAAGATAACCGCACTTTCAACGTCAATGTAACGTACCTATTCCATTTTAGCACATAATCAATTCACAACTCAAGTCGGTCAAGCAACTCACTTAACAATCTAGAGTCTTTTGACCCTAAGTGCAATCCCGACCCATTTTGCACCTTTAACCCTAATAATGGGTTAACTTCACCAAAAACCCTAACTTTAGCCAATTAAGGTATTAACACACTTTTAACCATGAAGTTAACTCGTTTTCATACATGCAAGGCCACTTAGGTCATTAAAGACCCATTTGACCCATTTCAAGGTCAACACACCCATTTGGGTCATCTAAACCCAAATAACACCCATTTACATATCATTAAGGTGTTCTAGTACATAAACTAACCAATTTAGGTTCATAATCTAATTTAACACTTTGAAAACCCTAATTGGTCATCCTTGAGTCTTCATGACCCAAATTCCCCAAGAAACCCCTAATTTACTAGCAAATGGGTTTTATGAGTCTTAATAACCCAAACCCTAACCCCTAATGCAATTAAAGTAGGAAATTGGGTTTTATAACTTACCAACACAATCACCACGTAGCTATCGACTAGATGAACGACTTTAGAACTTGCACCAAGACCCGATTCAACCTCCTTCAAGCTCTAATGAAGCTTTCTCACTCAAGGATGCACTCTCTCACTAGAAATTGAATTTGAGAGGATAAGGTTGTTGGAAGTGGAGTGAATGAAGCTCCAAAACTGATCCAAGGTATTAAATTCGGGCTCCAAAGTGAATTGACCAAAATGCCCTCCAATTGTCTAATTAAAAGGAAAAGAGGATTCTGTCACAGACAGATGGCGCGGCGCGCCACTAGGCCGCGCGGCGCGCAACCCTCCCAGTCCAGCTTCTTTTGCCTTTTAAAATATATACAACCAAACCCCGATCCAAGTACCGCACAATACACTTATATACACATATGTACACTACGAATACTCGGGTCTTACATTTGTTGATCTTGCATAGACTGAACCCCTTGGACTATTTTATGCTTGATCAAATGGTGCCATACGTAGGACACCAAAGTTAAAAGGTTTAAATATATTTTTTTCTTTATTGTTCACAACATTCACTAATCCTTTCTATTTTCAGTTCTAGTCACGCTACTGTTAACAAACAAAGAAGAAGAATCTGCATGGCCAGCGTCTTCTCATGAAGAGAGGGGAGAAAATAGCTAACCAAATAGATGAAGAGAGGGTGACAGGAATCTCTTTTGTAGAGACCCGTCCTAATCCACCTGGACGAAATCTCCAACATTTGGTCCCATTGCGAGGTACTGTCCTAAATATGCCATGAACGACTCCATGTAAGATCCTTAAAATGAGCAAATGCACAGCGGAAGATTTCATTCATACCTGAGAATAAACATACTTTAAAGTGTCAACCAAAAGGTTGGTGAGATCATAGGTTTATCGTAATCAATTATTTCCATAATTTTAATAGACCACAAGATTTTCATTTCCATTTCTCATAAACATCATGCATCTGCATAAAAATCATTCATATGGATTGAACACCTGGTAACCGACCTTAACAAGATGCATATAGAATATCCCCATCATTCCGGGACTCCCTTCGGACATGATAAAATCGAAGTACTAAAGCAGTTCAAATTCTCTGACTGGGGCTTGTTAGTGCCCATAGATCTATCTTTAGGATTCGCGTCAATTAGGGGCCAGTTCCCTAATTCTTAGGCTACCAAGCTAAAAGGGGCATATTCGATTCGATAATCTAACCATAGAATGTAGTTTCAATTACTTGTGTCTATTTCGTAAAGCATTTATAAAAGCAGCACATGTATTCTCAGTCCCAAAAAAAAATATATTGCATAAGCTTTTAAAAAGGGAGCAAATGAAACTCACGATACGATATTTTGTAGTAAAAATATGCATACGATGGAACTGAACAATGCAGGGTTAGCCTCGGATTCACGAACCTATATCAATTATATATATTAACACATTGTAATCGAACAAATTTATATACTATTATTATTAATGATATATTTGTTATTTTACTGAATTATATGTTTCATTAATTAATTAACTATATTTATTTTATAAATGCTTAATATATAATATCAATGTAGTTAGGTTATATGTTTTAACTATATTTTTATAAAAATATTATTTCTTTGTTAAGATAATAATTATAGTAATACTACAATAATGATAACCATAATAATATTAATAATTATAAAACTGATAAATTTATTAATAATATTACTAAAAATGATAATTTTTCTAATAATAATAATAATAATAATAATAATAATAATAATAATAATAATAATAATAATAATAATTAATAATAATAATAATAATTAGACTAATATAATAATAACAATAATAATTATAATTATACCTAATAAAAGATCTACGCTTTTGTTGGTGGCTCCCCAAATCAGATCGAGTATAGCAGTAGAAAAACGCAGAAAAAAATAATATCATCATCGCACAATCGATCAACAATCATCATCATCGTTAACAGATCAATCAAGCAGCAACCATCGATGAATAGTAGGTCATCAATTCGTCATCATCCGCATTCAAAGTCATCATCAGTCTTCGTCTTCATCGTTAATCATCATCCTTCATCAATCGACCAAGTAATCGGTTCATTAATTTGTGAAATAGGTAATTGGTTCATTATATCCTCTTAATTCTTCATCTATATATATATATATATATATATATATATATATATATATATATATATATATATATATATATATATATATATATACTCTGTATTTTTAAATGGATTAAATACGAGCAGTAATTAATGGTGTTCTTGAAGGGTTTTAGGGGTAATCGACTAAATTCAATGACATGTTTGTGGTTTCGGTTACTAGTTGCAGCAATAGCAAGTGTACTTGTTTCGGTTTGCATCAGTACATAAACACAATTAGCAAGCGATTTAGGGTTGGGTTTTGATTTGAGGCTCGATTGAAAAGAAACGAGTAATAGCAATACATACATGATTTGGGTTGGGCTGTAAAAGAAGAGGAAACAAGCAGCAGGAAAGATAGAGCAGTAACAGTAGGAAAAATGGGGTGTTTGTGTTGGTTTTGTTCTCGGTTAATCAACAGAAATAGATACAGTTAGCTTAGTAACAGCAATACTCTTGTTCCATTTATTAGCTGTAGGTTCAAGGTGATGGTTTGGAGGGTGGTGATATTTAGTCTTGAGCTTGAAACAGGAAAGAAATAATAAGTAACCTGAGGTGTTAGATTGTACACAGAAACAACAAGCAGTATGCAGCAGCAATTTTAGTGGATTTAATGGTGGTCGTTTAATGGGTATGTGATGACAGTTGGGTCTTGAACAGACACAGAATAGTTTGAGCATGTTTTGGGGTTTGTCGAGCTGAATAGAACAGAAAAGTATAGCAGCTGTAGCTGTGATTGATGGTGGTTATATTGGTGTTCAAACTTAACCGCAAACAGTAACAGAACGGTAGCAGGAGAAGTTGAATGAAACAGGATATATAAAGTGTAGCAGCAGTAGCAGTCATCTTGCAGTCGTGGTTGTTTGATGGTAGTGTCAATGAAGGTGCCGGTGTTTGAGCATGAAGGTTTCAATTGACGGTTTGATAAAGAGTGTAGGAAGAAGGTATGGTTTATGGTTTATGGATTATGATATGTGTATAATGCTATAATCATGCTTTGTAAAATGAACATTTAGTTCATATTCATTTATTGGTTATGCTACCACTGTGATTTAGGAACCTACTCCTCATATAGTGCTCCTGCTTGTTCTAGTAGTAATTTCGTAGTAATTGCATAACGAGTGTTCATGGTAGGTTTATTTGCAATTTTGTATGTTGATACATGTAAGTAGTGTGCACAGTATTTGAATACCTCGTTTATGTTTTTGCAGGAAAAAGTGTGGTATAGGGATCATGATATATATATATATATATATATATATATATATATATATATATATATATATATATATATATATATATATATATATATATATGTGTGTGTGTGTGTGTGTGTGTGTGTGTGTGTATAGTATGGTGATGGCGATTTGTGGTGATTGAGGTCAAGTGTGTGAGTGGGTGTTTACGATGGTAGGATTGTGGGGTGGCGGTTGGGCTGGAAAATCGAGCAGAAACAGTAGGGTCTGGGTGGTGTTTACAGCGAGTGTGATGTCTTTGAATGAGGGTGATGAATATATTTATATGTGTCATAAAGAATAAAGAGTAAGTAGAAAAACGGGTCATCTATTTGCACTTTAAAGTTGATGATTGTGTTGAGATATGTTGTGGTTTAGTAAATTGAAGAAGATAGAAATAGGATTAGAAAGTATAAGATGATGGGGTGTGATAATCCATCATGGGTATATATGCTTATATGTATATATATATATATATATATATATATATATATATATATATATATATATATATATATATATATATAAATCAAGTGGGTTGAGATGATTCTTAGACTTAAACAGAAATAGAATAAAAGAAGTAGGACCAGTGGGTTTGTTTAATGCATTGAATGAATATGTATGTAGTCATATATCTATAAATTTGGATACTAGATAAAACCAAATTGAAACAGTAATCTTCAATCAAATTATCAATCATCAAAAGTAATTTGTAGCGAAGTGAATGAATTGAAACATTTAAAACAGTAAATATCAATCAATTGGCGGATCCAATGAATTGTGAATGTAAATATATAATATAATAATATATAAAAATTAAAACGTGCAATTAGTTAGCCGTCGCCTATTACGGACTAAATTTCGTACCTCGTCGTTAATCAGTGGCGGATAAGAATACTCCAAAAAATCCCAATTTTTATATTAATTAACTTTATTTATTTTAGTTATTATAAAACGGTCAGTAATTTATTAAATAAAAATTACATCAACTGTCCGCGCTCGATCCTGGGCAAAATATAAAAAGTGTTAAAATTTAATAATTAAATCCAAAATATACTTTTAATAACCCTATAATTTATACAACTCATTTTCGGATCTCCGTTTATTTTAAAATAATATAGGTTTGGATTTAACTTACTTAATATCAATCGGAACATCAAACGAGTATTCCAATCATTCAATATTTATTTTTAATATACTTTATTTATATATAGATATGTTTTAAATAATAATTATTATAATATCCTATTGTTATTTTATTTTACATAATTAATTTTAATAACAACAACATATAATATTTCAAATTATATTTTCAATTATTATTTATATATATATATATATATATATATATATATATATATATATATATATATATATGTATATATATATATATATACACACATACACACACATATCTATTTACAATTTGTTGTTCGTGAAACGTCGAGAATGGTCGAAGGTCAAATGAATGTATGAAAATGGTTCAAAAATTTTTGAGACACAACATAACAGACTTTGCTTATCGTGTCAAAGATATTAATTTGTATCGAGAGTTTGATTTAAAGTTAGTCGAAATTTTTCGGGTCGTCACATCTTTCCCGGCCATCCAACTAAATAACACTTTGTGCGCACCTATAGTGGTCCAAGGATACTTGCCCGAGTTTGGATACAGGATAAGGCGCCTACATATGGATACCGGTAGCAGTGTGGGTATAATGTACGAACAATACTTCAGACAATTGCCAGAATCTGTAAGGAAAACTATCCGACCTTCGACCGTGGTGCTCTCTGGCTTCTCGGGAGAGTCGGCATAGCCCAGAGGGACCTTGGATTTGAAGCTAGAGTTAAGAGATGACAAGGACAAGTCCAAGGGATGCACTAAAGAAGTTGAATTCTGCGTTGTGCACTCGTATTCAAAATATAATGCCATAATAAGAAGAATATCATTCCAAATGTTCGGAGCGATACCGTAAAAAATTCATGGATTGGTGAAGTTTCCAACAAAGCAAGGAATTGCTACACTCGTATCAAAGCCACTCGAGGTGTTATGCACTTTGGTTACAGGAAAAGAGGAAGAAATATTAGGAACTCAGGCAGCAACAGGATGCCTCGTCGTAGTAAACCCCATTTATCCAGATCAGAAGGTAAAAATAGGGGAAAGCTTGACAAAAGAGACACAAGCCAAGTTGCGCAATATTCGTATGACCAATCTGGATGTATTATGATGCCATAACGTAGATATGACAGGCGTTCCACGAGAAGTTGCGCAACATCACCTTAACGTGAGCGTTAATATGACGCATGTTCAGCAGAAGAAGCGACCCATGGCACCAGAATGAAGTGAATGGTTAAGCGGAGAAGTGGACAAGCTGGTTAGAGCGAATATCCTGCACAAGGTGAATTACCAAATGTGGGTAGCCCCGTACCCGGTCTTGGTTCCTAAGACCAAAGGATCGTGGCGCTTATGTGTTGACTTTAAAAACATTAACAAAGCGTGTCAAAAAGATAACTACCCACTGCCCGAAATTGATTGGAAAGTCGAGTCCCATGCAGGATATAAGTATAAATGCTTCTTAGATGCATATAAGGGCTACCACCAGATCCAGATGGCGCAGGAAGACGAAGTAAAGACTACATTCCATATGGACCATGGCATATACTGTTACACAAAGATGCCATTCGGACTTTAAAATTTTGGCGCCACCTATTAGCACATGATCGATGTTACTTTCGCTAAACAGATTGGCAGCAACCTGGAAGCATATGTTGACGATCTGGTTATAAAAAGCAACAGCGAGGAGTAATTGTTAGTAGATATCCTCGAAACTTTCGACACATTGCGTAGCGTTAACATGAAGCTTATACCATCAAAGTGCAGCTTCGGAGAAGAAGAATGATCATTATTGGGACATGTGGTCACTACTAGGAGAATAAAAGCTAACCCAAAAAAGATTGAAGCTATTGAACGCATGCTATCTTCAAAAACCAAAAAACAGATTCACAGTTTCAACGGAAAACTTGCCGCGCTAACTATACTTTTGTCAAAAGCAGCCAAGCAGTCTCTCCCTTTCTTCAGCACATTGAAGAATTGCGTGAAAAAGTTCGATTTTAAGTGGACGGAAGAGGCTGAAAGTCATTGCAGGAATTGAAAGTGCTTCTTAAAAATCTCCCCACATTAACTGCGCCTATCGCCGGAGAAAACCTGATCCTCTATCTAGCTATTGCGCGAGAAGCTGTTAGTTCTGTTCCGGTTACTGAAAGGGAAAGAGTACATATGCCTATATATTTTGTTAGTAAAGTGTTGGCTGAGAGCGAGCTCATTGCCATCCAATTGAGAAATTCGTGTACGCGCTCGTAATTACTACGCGACGACTGCGACGACTGCGACGATACTTTCAGGCTCACCCGATAGTGGTACTGATGGATCAGCCTATTTGATAGATTCTATATAAGCCGAAAACATCAAGATGATTGACAAAGTGGGTCATCGAGTTGGGAGAGCATGAAATCAACTTTTGCGCTAGGAGTACAGTGAAAGGGAAAATATAAGAAGACTACCTAGCGTAAACAAATGCGGATATGCCAATTACATCTGATTTAGAAGTTATTACGTAAACACTAGAACTCTGAGAGTTGTATACCGATGGTGTGAGTGGCCCGAACGGGGCCGGCGTGGATCTTTTACTCACTGGACCTAATAAGGAAGAACATACTTACGCTTTGAGATTTAATTTCAAAGCATCAAAACAACGAAGTAGATTACGAAGCTCTACTAGCAGGAGTGAGACTAGCCAAGGAAATTGAAGTCAAGAAACTCCAGGCATACATTGATTTCGAGTTGGTTGCCAACCAGATTAATGGTACTTTTAATGCTCATGACGAGGGAATGCAATCGTACTTAGCGTTAGCGCGCTCCTTGATTAGTGAGTTTAATGATTTCAGGATAAGTCAGATACCTCGAAGCCAGAATAAGAAAGCGAATGTATTAAGTAAGCTGGCGACACTGACGTTTAACCATCTGAAAAAGAAAGTTTTGGTCGAACAAATATATAAAAAGGTCCATCGAACCTAATCAGTTGGCTGCTAATATAGAAGAAATGGAGCACAGTTGGATGACCAACATAACTGAATTTTTAAAGATAGGATCGCTACCTGAAGATGACAAAGAAGCAAAAAAGATAAGAGTTAAGGCTCCAATGTACGAATTAAGAGATGATGTCCTATACACAAAATCCTATCTCGGGCCAAGTCTATGTTGCGTGGGACCAAAATAGACAGAAAAGATCATAGATGAAGTCCATGCAGGAGCCTGCGCTCTACACTATGGTTTTAGGACAGTGGCGGAGAAAATTAAAAGATAGCGCTATTACTGGCCAGACATGTATAATGATGTAGAAGAAGGGTAAAAGTATGCCAAGAATGCCAGCAGCAAGCACCCGTTTGTAAAGCTCCGCGTCACCCAATGATCCATTTAACATCACCATTGCCTTTCTGCAAATGGGCTATTGACATAATGGGACCTTTTCCCGCCGGAGCAGGGAATGCCAATTATTTAGTAGTCGCAATCGATTTCTTCACCAAATAGGTGAAGGCGAAGCCGCTAAACAAAATCACTAATAAGAAAATAAGGGATTTTTTTTTTTTTGGAAAAGCGTCGTTTGCCGATTTGGCAATTCCGAATGAAATAGTAAGCGACAATGGAGCATAGTTCGAGGTAGAACCCTTCCGCAGTTGGTGTCAAGGGATGAACATAGAGCAAAGCTTCATTTTCGTAGCGCATTCGCAGGCCAATGGGTAATGTGAAGTCACCAATAGGGACATAGTTCACGCTGTCAAGGAAAGGCTAGGTAAACAACGGAAAGGATGGGTAGATGAACTTCCCAAAGTCCTTTGGGCACACCGGATGTGATAGCCCGTCCTAATCCACCTGGACGAAGTCATCAACATTTGGTCCCATTGCGACGTACTGTCCTAAATATGCCATGAACGACTCCATGTAATATCCTTAAAATGAGCAAATGCACAGCGGAAGATTTTTTTCATACATGAGAATAAACATTCTTTAAAGTGTCAACCAAAAGGTTGGTGAGTTCATAGGTTTATCCTAAACAATCATTTCCATTATTTTAATAGACCACAAGATTTCATTTCCATTTCTCATAAACATCATCTCATATCAGGCATTTCGCACTGCATAGAGATAAAAATCATTCATATGGTGAACACATGGTAACCGCCTTAACAAGATGCATATAGAATATCCCCATCATTCCGGTACTCCCTTCGGACATGATAAATTCGAAGTACTAAAGCATCCAGTACTTTGGATGGGGCTTGTTGGGCCCAATAGATCTATCTTTAGGATTCGCATCAATTAGGGTGTCTGTTCCCTAATTCTTAGATTACCAGACTAAAAAGGGGCATATTCGGTTTAATAATTCAACCATAGAATGTAGTTTCACGTACTTGTGTCTATTTTGTAAAACATTTATAAAAGCAGCGCATGTATTCTCAGTCCCAAAAATATATATTGCAAAAGCATTTAAAAAAAGGAGCAAATGAAACTCACAATACGATATTTTGTAGTAAAAATATGCATACGACGGAACTGAACAATGCAGGGTTGGCCTCGGATTCACGAACCTATATCATTTATATATATATTAACACATATAATTGTAATCGAACAATATATATATTATTAGTGATATACTTGTTATTTTAATAAATTATATGTTATATGTATTAAATATAGTTTTATGTAACTAATTGTTATTTGGTAAAAATAATATTTATTAATAATAAATAAAAAGTTGCATTATTTAATAATAATAATAATAATATAGTAATGATAATAATATTAGTAATTTATTAAATTGTAATTTTAATCATTTTCCTAATAATATTTGTATCTAAATTTTTTATATTTGTAATAATAATAATAACAATGTTAATAATAATAATAATAATAATAATAATAATAATAATAATAATAATAATAATAATAATAATAATAATAATAATAATAATAATATTAAAAATGCTATTTTTAATAATACTGATAATTCCAACAAAAATGATAATTTTAATAAAAATTTTATTTTTAATAATAATAATAATAATAATAATAATAATAATAATAATAATAATAATAATAATAATAATAATAATAATAATAATAATAATAATAATAATAATAATAATAATAATAATAGTTGTAGTAGTAGTAATGATAATAACTATGATAACTATAATAATAAAATTTTTACCTATAATGATAATAATAATGATATTAATATTAATAATACTTATTTTAATAATAATAATAATGATATTAATGATAATAATAATATTACTTAATAATAACTATTAATCATAATGATTATAATGATAATGTAAATATTAATACTTATATTAATACTAATAATGATACGATAATAATAATAATAATAATAATAATAATAATAATAATAATAATAATAATAATAATAATAACAATAATAATAATAATAATAATAATAATAATAATTAATAATTAATAATAATAATAATAATAATAATAATAATAATAATAATAATAATAATAATAATAATAATAATAATAATAATAATAATAATAGTAATAATAATGGTAATAGTAATACTACCTCATAGAAGTAGTCCTTAAAAAATGCTCAAGTCCGGGTTTGAACTCGCGACGTCCCGCTAACCCGATAACATTCCTAACCATTGATCCGTCATTTGTTTCTCTGAATTAATTTGTACGTAAATAAAGTTTATTTAACCCATTTTCTCACTTCATTGCTATCATCATTTTCCATGACATCATGCTTCATCATTATCATTATCCCCAACATTTTCCATTGATCTTTCTGTAATCTATATAATACGATTCCATTTTCATCTATATATCCCGATGCATATCATCATCATTCATCACCTTTCAATTAGATAAAAGATGAGGCCTAAACCATTTAATCAAATTTCGGCCCAAGCTAAAACAATAATAATCGGCCCAACACAATTCTCGGCCCAAGTTGTGTTAAAAACACAAAACAGTCCAGACCAACAATTCAAGTTTGTGGCCCAACAGAATTCTTGATCTCGGCTCAAAGCGAATCAGGGAAAATAAATAAAAAAATAGGAAAACAAAAAGGTGTTCTGTTTATCCTAATCGACATACACAACACCCACAGATAGTTTCGGCAGTTCCTCAAATCCTTCTCATCATCTTAATCGTTATCATTAAATCATCACCATCTATCATAATCATGTAACATCTACTCATAATCATCATCATTCGACTTCCTGTTTCAATATCACCTCTATCTTCGAAGGGAAAAAAATGGAAAAAGAACGATATAGGAGTAGCATGTCGACACAACAACAGCTAGTTTAAAAGGATTATGGGCTGACTTTTAGTACAAGTTTTAATGAAATTGTATAATGGATTACGGCCCATGCTGTCTCAAGATCCAAAACAGCCCGTATCAAAAGTAAAGTCGTAGGGTTAGGGTGATTGAAGTGGAGCTTTTTCTTTAATCGTAAATAAAAATAGACACGAGCTATGAACAATAAAAAACAGCTGTATCAACCATAATTATATAGTTAATTTTGTTTATAATAATCATCTATCATTATCATCATCGACTTTATCATTATTCTAGTCCCACCATCACTTTATCATGTATCCTTCATCATTATTATTATATACTCATCATCATAGTCATTGCTATATGATAACAGAAACAGGAACCAGAGTGCAATAGCTTAGCATACATGATGGGTTCAAATTGATGGGTTGCGATTTAGGGGTGTCAAAAGGTGTTGGTTGTTCACGATGTAAGAAAAAGAAACGGAATAGATGTGAGATATATATGTATATATAGAGAGATAGTGAGAAGGTGGTGTTTTGATTTGGTTGATAGCAGTAAACATTTAATAATAAAGATGAGTTGCAAAGAAAAGCAAGTGGTTGTTTGGTGAGTTGTTGCAATCGAACAGAATATAAGTGGGTTACCCTTTGGTTTGAAGCTGGGAAGCAAATGGTTATCGTGAAATTAGAAGTAGAACAGGTACGCATAGTAGTTGCTGCAGATGGTTTCATTGTGGTGTAAAAGGTGGTGATCGGTTTATGGGTTTAGTATGTGTCGGCCAAAAGGAAAAAGAAAAGAAACACTCACTAGTAGTTCCATTCATGTATACCTCCATCATCTTCTTTAACATCATCATTTTAATCATAACAGTGAGTATAAATAGGAAAATAGATGCAAAAGTTATCTTCCCAGTTTTGGATACATAAAGGATTGTTTTGAAATGGTGTTTCAATTGAAGAAACAGACAGTAAAGGGTAGCAATATTTGGGTATAGATTTCAATGGCCAAAACCAAATGGTTTATTTGGGTGTGTGTATCGAGCAGGCTACAGTCACAAGAATAGCAGTAACAAACTTGAAACTTATTGGATTTGCAGGATTGAATCCGAACAGAACCTCGAGTAAAGAAGCAGTACACGACTACAAAATATAGTTGTAGGTTTGTTTTTGTTGGGTGTTTGTAGGGTGATTCGAGCGAGGTGGGTTATGGTGAGTTCAAAATAACAGAGAGGGATGTGAGGCGTTTGAGAATGTTTGAAGAAGAAAATCATATAAAGAGTGAGAGTGGGTATTCAATATGTAGATGTCTGAATATAGATATAGGTATATATTTATTATGTGTGTTAGTGGATTACATAAAGCATCAAACACAGTAATCCATTACAATCAATTTTCTCATCTTGATTCACGGATATAGTTAAAGAATTAATATAATAATAATAATAATTATAATAATAATATATAAAATAAAACGTGTTCTACAGAAATCTAAATTTGTAAATATATGCCGACAGTTTTAATTCGAATAGAATATCGTTGTCCGTTGATAATTAGGGGCGGATAAAAAGTCCCCGAAACAATCCCAAGTTCTTAAATTAAATTCCTTTATTTATTTCGGTCATTACGGTATAAAATTGTTCATTAACTATTTAAAATAAAATTACATCAACTGCCCGCGCTCGATCCTGGGAAAAATTTAAAAAGTGTTAAAATTTAACAAAAAGTTCCTAAATACATTTTTAATAAGCCTATATTGTATATCACTCATTTTCGGATCACTGTTTATTTTAAAATTATATAAGTTTGAATTTAACTTGCATAATATCGCTCGACTGACAAACGAGTGCTATTATCGTTTACTAAATAAATTCGAAACCATATAAATATATATTCAATATACCTTACATATATATATATATATATACATATATATATATATACACATATATATATATATATATATAGATTTATAATAATATCATATATTATTTTATTTACAAAATTAATTAACTCATATAATATTTTAATTTATAATAATTAATATATATATATATATATATATATATATATACAAATAGTGGTTCCTAAATCGCCAGGAGTAGTCAAAGGGTATTTGCATATATGATAACAGTTCAAACTTTTTGAGACTCAACCTAACAGACTTTGCTTATTGTGTCGAAATCCTATAAGATTTAAGTTTAAATTTTGTGGGAAATTTTCGGGTCGTCACACCGGACGACTCCCAAAGATAGCACTGGAGAAATGCCGTTTAGCCTGGTATACGGTTCAGAAGCTATATTTCCTGTGGAAATCGCCATCCCTACAGAATGAGTCATGTCATTTAGTCAAGATCAGAACTCCAAGGATCTGAGCACTAACCTTGATTTACTAGAAGAACGCAGGGAATGGAGGTTATGCGCGAAGCTATTAACAAATAGCGAATCGTAAGATACTACGACAAGAGGGTCAAGACCTCAAGCTTATTACATACACGGTCGGTGATCTTGTTTGGCTCGATAATCAAGCAAGTAGAATTGAAGACACTGGCAAACTGGGGCCCAATTGGGAAGGTCCCTACAAAGTTATTGGAATCAGCAAAATTGAAACGTACAATTTGGCGGGGTTGAATGGAAAAGCAATTAACGCACTTGGCACGCTACCACGCTGAAACAGTGTAATAAAGAAAGTAGGAGAACTGATCATTCTGTTAATTTATCTTGATTTACATATAGCGATATTGTATTTTCGCGCAATAATATGTTACTAGTGAGTATTACTACTGAACAATATCTTTGAGAGCATATTTTACATACATTAAGTCATTTCCAGTCTACAATTTCGTGTACCTACTTTAAGCAGAATAGCTACTTGACTTAAATTGTCCATGCACATAAATATGTCAGCGCTGAACTTGCGTACGTAAGGGATGTCTTCTCTAGCTTCCGCGTGACATAAGCCTGTTTGGCGACATGCTATATTTCATTACCGGAGGGCGACGGACATTGGGTTGTCCTAGCCCCGATCGCGCAAAATTAGAGATCTGTAAGTTATGACTATAAACGATAGGGTTGTTCGCCCTTGACCTCTGTAAGTAACTAGAGGGGGTGAATAGTTACTTAATACGATTTTTAAAACTTTTTCGATGATCAACAAGATTTAAACAATCCTTGATCAACTTAATCAACTCAAACCAATGTGTGTAGTGTTATTGTTTGTAGTAATGTGGAATGTAAAATAAAGAACATAAACACAAGGATTTATAGTGGCTCGGGTAAATGTTAACTAATCCACCTTAATCCACTCCCGAATCACTAATCGAGAGTTTTGCTTCACTAAGCACCTTTCTTCAAAATCCAGTGGAAATTTGATTTACAAGTCTTGTACTTCTCCTTAGACAACAAACTTAATCCTTTTATCCCTTTGAAAGATTACCTCTACCTTAGATCAACTTGTCTTCACCTTGGACAAGTATTAATCTCCAATGGAATTAATCAACTCCCTAGTTCTCTTTAAAGAAGATGATATCTAAGCTAGCATATGCTTCTAGTTATAAAGTACAAGACTCACCCTTTATAGTGATGATAATCCTAAGACAATTCTAAGGATTAATACAACACTATGTAAACTCACAAAGATAGTAATCTGATAGGAACTTCTCTTGCTAATCACAAACACATGCATGTGAGTTATGTTCTTGTGATTTTCTGATGATTTTGAGTTGAAGCATGCAAGAGGTCCAAATCTTCAAAGTTCTCCAAGTCTTGCTATTTATATGGAGAGTTGAAAATATAGTCGTTGCTGCAGCTGGGACCACGATCGATAGTGGGTCGACCGCAAGCGGTCCAGTTTAAAACTTCTATCTGTTATATAGCCGTTTGAATCAGTTTTGAACTTGAATCTTTGGACTCTTTACTTCATTTAATACCTGAAAAGATACCCAACATACTATACAAGTACTATAGGCATAAATTATTCATTTACCTTGGATGTATTGCCTTGAGAGTGACTTGACATGTTCAAAATGGAAAGTCTAACATTCTTGAATACAAGTCATGATAATCATTTGAGGCAATCTCAGTTTTGTCATAATCTTTTGTTTATAATTAACACATTTGCTAAAGTCTTATTGGTTGGTTATGATGTCATTGATGACAACAACCCACTTAACCACAAAGCACATTAATTTTCAATTTTAAGCTTGTTAGTGAATTAATTAAGTGTGGTCATGATGTCTTAACAAGTGAAACAAGTAATATCAGTTAAGCATGTTATAAGGCATCAACTTAATCAAGTCTAAACCATTCTTAAACTTGATTTTAGACTTAGGCAAATCCTATGTGTGTTAATGATACTTCATCCTTTTAAGATCACTAGATTATGACACATTAAACATTATCCAAGCAGCATAAGCATATATTAAAGTAGGCCAAATATAAGTTGATAGTTTCTAACTTGTATCACATAGCAAGACAAAATTTATATATATATATATATATATATATATATATATATATATATATATATATATATATATATATATATATATATATATATATATATATATATATATATTAAGTAACTACTTAGCAAATTAGCATTTAGCACATAGTCAAATAATACTCATGTATAAATAGCAAGTAGTCAAGTAATATTCATATAATGACTAGGAAGATATCACTAATTAATCTAGTATTAAACATATAGTGATATCATAGCATTGAACTAATGCTATGTAAGTTTTACTTGCAAAGTGGCATTTGAAAGATTAATGTATAAGTATACATTGATGTCCAACACATGTACAAGGAAAGAGCAACTCTTGATTGGGACTTGATGACCATCCTAAGTATGTCTAAATACATGTTAGATGTACATGTTTTTCTATAACACTTATGTGTTATCCTTAATCAAGGTTAAATCATCATTAAGGTGTCATTGGATGTGATAAACCAAGATTAGCGTTCTAATGACCAAAACTCTTTTGGATATGAATTAGGAAACTATTCTAAGCATGCTTAAACAAGTTTCATAAATTATAGATGCCCCAAAGTGGTCGAACTAAAATTGTAGAATTCGGACAGAACGTTCTGAAGTCGACCCACAGTTTACCGTAGAGTCGACCATGCACTCCTGGTTTTACAAACTAGGGTGCAGGGTTCTATGGTCTGACCTGCGGTCAACCGTAGACTGAACCGTGTGACCTAACTTTCATTCTAAGCTTTGTTTGGTTTTGGTCTCTTGCTAGAGTAAGTGTGGATTAGTGAACTTGTATATTTATGTCAAGAAGTCTACCATCACTTCTAGTTATGTGCACGTGTCATCATCAAAACACTTATTGTTATGGTTTAAGATTAGTATTATCATTAAGCATACACCCACATTCTCCCACAACATTCTCCCCCTTTTTAATGATGACAAACACATAAGTGATGGTGGACATTTATCTATAAATACGCATAAGTGTTAACATCACTTATCTAACTTTGTCCCCCGTTTGTCGAAGCAAAAAGGTTTGCTCTCCCTAAAACTAAGCTTGCCCTAAGACAAATGCTCCCCCTTGAACCGTTGATATCGGCCAAAAAGTCACATTTTTACCCCCGATATTAATCCCTAAATCAATAAAGTTTCAAACTTTGTCGAAAAAATTATCGCTTTTTCGATTGGTTTTGTAGATGCAAAAAGAATCAAGTAAAACGGAGCTAAACGAAGATTCTAGAGCGAAAACAATGAAAGACAAGAAATTAAGTTACGATCCAGTAATCTCAGCTGACCAGGCAAGCCAAATGACTTGCCAAACGGCCTGCCAAATGGCTTGCCTGTATGTCAAATGGCCTTCCACAATGCCTGATCAAACGGGCACCATAAACGGACAAAACAAGCAAACGGGCCTAGCAAATGGCTTGCCAAATGGCCAGCCAGCCGTTTGCTGGCAAAAATCAAGTCTATTTAAAGGGCTCTCTCCATCCATTTCAACACACACTCAATTTGTAATTCACTTTATATTTTCAAGCTTTTAGTTAGTTTTTAGTAGTAGTTAGCTTTTTATTTTCCGGAGGATTCCCGGCGAGTCCCTGCGATCTCGGGCAGATTTCTTCAGCCTTTTCAGGTAGTTATCCGAAACGCTTGTCTTTTGTATTAAATATGTATTCTTATTTTTTATGTTTAATAATGTGTTCCGATATTACCATGATAGCTTAATTAATCTATATGTTTCCATGATAGAAGTTGGGGCTAGCATAATTATGTTAATTTAGTATGATTACTGTCGTAATATTGAACTAGTAAGTCTGGTAGATTTGTATGTTAGCATCTTAAGGATTGACCAACATAGGTTGTGATCAGGACTTGTCCACCTATA
Organism: Rutidosis leptorrhynchoides; assembly: GCF_046630445.1. Lineage (NCBI taxonomy): Eukaryota > Viridiplantae > Streptophyta > Magnoliopsida > Asterales > Asteraceae > Rutidosis > Rutidosis leptorrhynchoides. The sequence goes on along the minus strand of NC_092335.1, from coordinate 373,115,144 downwards.
TGAACTTAGCTACTTCATAGGATTAAGACCCCTGGTTATACTGTATCTGAAGATTCTATGAACTCGGTATGGCCGGAGTTCCCGAGAGGCATTTAATGCGCTTTTAGGATGAATGACCTAGTATGCCTATTGACTGTTCCAAAGAGACCTCTTAGGAGCTGTTAATATCTAGTTAGTGCCTTTACTATGTGACCCTAGCCTATTGCATGTTCTTGTTTGATTGTTGCCTTAGGACTAAGTCATATCAACTGTTTAGATATCTATTAGGTTTCTATCTGCTTCACTTTCAGTATATCAACGGTAATGCTGTATAATGTTTGAATTGATATGATCTCATTAGTATGATAAAATGGTTGTTAGTTTTCATTTAAGGTTTTGCCAACTTAAACCGACGGACTCCTTCCGTTTGTGATCAGTGCTCAATCAACACGGCACGTTGTTATTCAGTTAAACAAACTGATAACGAAGGTTAGGATTAGAGCTCAAATCACTAATAGACCTAGTACTTTACTGAGGATAACCTCCAAGGTATAGCTACCTTTTAATTATACAACCAAGTGACATACTTTTCATTGCTCAAAGAGAACTCTAAGAGTTTAGAGATAAGTAGGTCTGTGTAATTGGCTCATCCAACCAGATCTACATCACTCCAAACATAGCCTTAAACATAAGCATAATTACCTTTCCCTAACCCAAAACTAATATCTTGGTCAACATTAACCTGATCTGCATACTCTGGATATCCTTCCACTTTATTTACTTCTTCCGCACTTAGGACTATTAGCTTAAACCAACTACTATCCTTTATCTAGGTAATTTAAATAAAAGACAATTATCCACTTGATTTTCAATTCGTTAATCTATTCAAAAACACGACCCTAGGTTAACGTACACCTTCTACACCTTAGAAAGTAAAACTAGATTTAGGCCTCGCTATAAACAAAACCACTGTTTGACACCTTGATCAACTGAATCTGACGTCCTGCGGCCTAATGACACCACACGAATAAAACCGTCCATTTCGGTCATATCATTGTAGTAACAAGTTTTCTGGCGCCGCTGCCGGGGATCGAATATTTTGATTGAGAAAGATTTTAAACGGACAAAAGTATTGTTTGGTGGTGTCTAAGAAAGATAATTATACACGGACATGGTTGTTGGATTTTCCGAACAGTCTCTAATTATATTGGAACCCAAAGGATCCTGCCTCTCCGTAGTCAGCCTGGCCATCGACCGAATTTCAAGAATAATTGTTTTTATTAAATTATTGATCCTTTTATGTACTTTCTAAAAGTTACTTTTTAAGTCTTTTTAAACAGAAAATCTAAAAGTGGAACAACATAATACCCTTGCTTCTATGCATAAGTCATGCTTAGAGGAAAGAGGATGACCAATTGAAATGTCCCATTCATATTGATTATAAACGTTCCATATTAATTGATTTCGTTGCGAGGTTTTTACCTCTATATGAGACGTTTTTCAAAGACTGCATTCGTTTTTAAAACAAACCATAACCTTTATTTTATTGACAAGGTTAACAAGACACCACTTAGATTATCCAGAAATAATAATCTAACAAATATCACACTTACACACTACCAATACATATTGGTTTACAAATATTAATATGTTACAACAAAATAAATCTCGAATGCAGTTTTAAACAATATTATACAAGCATGCTGACACTAAATCTTGTCCATATAATAGCATGCAATAGCGGAAGCTCTTAATAATCACCTGAGAATAAACATGCTTTAAACGTCAACAAAAATGTTGGTGAGTTATAGGTTTAACCTATATTTATCAAATCGTAATAATAGACCACAAGATTTCATATTTCAATATACATCCCATACATAGAGATAAAAATCATTCATATGGTGAACACCTGGTAACCGACCTTAACAAGATGCATATAGAATATCCCCTATCATTCCGGGTCTCCCTTCGGACATGATGAATTTGAAGTACTAAAGCATCCGGTACTTTGAATGGGGCTCGTTGGGCCCAATAGATCTATCTTTAGGATTCGCGTCAATTAGGGTGTCTGTTCCCTAACTCTTAGATTACCAGACTAAAAAGGAGCATATTCGCTTTAATAATCCAGCCATAGAATGTAGTTTTAAGTACTTGTGTCTATTTTGTAAAACATTTATAAAACTGCATGTATTCTCATCCCAAAATATTAGATTTTAAAAATGGGACTATAACTCACTTTCACAGATTTTTACTTCGTCGGGAAGTAAGACTTGGCCACTGGTCGATTCACGAACCTATAACAAATATGTACATATATATCAAAGTATGTTCAAAATATATTTACAACATTTTTAATACGTTTTGCTGTTTTAAGTTTATTAAGTCAGCTGTCCTCGTTAGTAACCTACAACTAGTTATCCACAGTTAGATGTACAGAAAATAAAGCAATATATATTATCTTGAATCAATCCACGACCTCGTGTATACAAGCCTCAGGCTAGATCACAACTCAAAGTACATATAATATTTTTGAATCAACCTCAACCCTGTATAGCTAACTCCAACATTACTGCATATAGAGTGTCTATGGTTGTTCCGAAATATATATGTAGATGGGTCGATATGATATGTCAAAACATTGTATTCGTGTATATGGTATCCCAAGATTACATAATATATTAGAATACATGTATAATACAATATGAGTTAGCTAGGATATGATTAATATAGATTTGTTACCAATTTTCACGTAGCTACAACAAGAAAAATTATCCAATCTTGTTTTACCCATAACTTCTTCGTTTTAAAACCATTTTGAGTGTTTCAAGTTGCTATGGTTTTATATTGAACTTAAATTTATGAATCTAAACAGAAAAATTATAAGTTTATGGTCAGAAATACAGGTTACAAGTCGTTTTTGTAAAGGTAGTCATTTCAGTCGAAAGAACGACGTCTAGATGACCATTTTGGAAAACATACTTCCACTTTGAGTTTAACCATGATTTTTGGATATAGTTTCATGTTCATAAGAAAAATCATTTTCCCAGAAGAACAACTTTTAAATAAAATTTTATCATAGTTTTTAATTAACTAACCCAAAACAAACCGCGATGTTACTACGACGGCGTATATCCGATTTTACGGTGTTTTTCGTGTTTCCAGGTTTTAAATCATTAAGTTAGAATATCATATAGATATAGTACATGTGTCTAGTTGATTTTAAAAGTCAAGTTAGAAGGTTTAACTTTATTTGCGAACAAGTTTAGAATTAACTAAACTATGTTCTAGTGATTACAAGTTTAAATCTTCGAATAACATAGTTTTATATGTATGAATCGAATGATTTTATGAACATCATTACTACCTTAATTTTAGTAGGTAAACCTACTGGAAATTAAAAAAATAGATCTAGCTTCAAAGAATCCTTGGATGGCTTTAAAGTTCTTGTAGCAGAATCATGACACGAAAACAAGTTCAAGTAAGATTTCCACTTGAAATAAGATTGTTATAGTTATAGATATTGAATCAAAGTTTGAATATGAGTATTACTTGTATTAGAAAGATATCTTACTGTAAATAAGAAAGATTTCTTGAGATTGGATGATCAGTTTACAAGATTGGAAGTATGCTAGCAAACTTGGAAGTATTCTTGATTTTATGAAACTAGAACTTATAGAATTTATGAAGAACACTTAGAACTTGAAGATAGAACTTGAGAGAGATCAATTTGATGAAGAAAATTGAAGAATGAAAGTGTTTGTAGGTATTTTTGGTCGTTGGTATATGGATTAGATATAAAGGATGTGTAATTTTGTTTACTTGTAAATAAGTCATGAATGATTACTAATATTTTTGTAATTTTATGAGATATTTCATGCTAGTTGCCAAATGATGGTTTCCACATGTGTTAGGTGACTCACAAGGGCTTCTAAGAGCTAATCATTGGAGTGTATATACCAATAGTAAATACATTTAGAAGCTGGGTATTGTACGAGTACGAATACGAGTGCATACGAGTAGAATTGTTGATGAAAATGAATGAGGATGTAATTGTAAGCATTTTTGTTAATTAGACGTACTTTGATAAGTGTCTTGAAGTCTTTCAAAAGTGTATGAATACATATTAAACCACTACATGTATATACATTTTAACTGAGTCGTTAAGTCATCGTTAGTCGTTACATGTAAGTGTTGTTTTGAAACCTTTAGGTTAACGATCTTGTTAAATGTTGTTAACCCATTGTTTATTATATCTAAAGAGATGTTAATTATTACATTATCATGATATTATGATGTATTAATATATCTTAATATTATATATATATATATATATATATATATATATATATATATATATATATATATATATATATATATAAAATTAAATGTCGTTACAACGATAATCGTTACATATATGCCTCGTTTCGAAATCCTTAAGTTAGTAGTCTTGTTTTTACATATTTAGTTCATTGTTAATATACTTAATGATATGTTTACTTATCATAATACCATTTTAACTATATATATATATATATATATATATATATATATATATATATATATATATATATATATATATATATATATATATATATCCATATATATGACATCATATAGTTTTTACAAGTTTTAACGTTCGTGAATCACCGGTCAAATTGGGTGGTCAATTGTCTATATGAAACCTATTTTAATTAATCAACTCTTAACAAGTTTGATTACTTAACATGTTGGAAACACTTAATCATGTAAATAACAATTTCATTTAATATATATAAACATGGAAAAGTTCGGGTCACTACAGTACCTACCCGTTAAATAAATTTCGTCCTGAAATTTTAAGCAGTTGGAGGTGTTGACGTATCTTCTGGAAATAAGTGCGGGTATTTCTTCTTCATCTGATCTTCTCGTTCCCAGGTGAACTCGGGTCCTCTATGAGAATTCCATCGAACCTTAACAATTGGTATCTTGTTTTGCTTAAGTCTTTTAACCTCACGGTCCATTATTCCGACGGGTTCTTCGATGAATTGAAGTTTTTTCGTTGATTTGGATATCGTCTAATGGAATAGTGAGATCTTCTTTAGCAAAACATTTCTTCAAATTCGAGATGTAGAAAGTGTTATGTACAGCCGCGAGTTGTTGAGGTAACTCAAGTCGGTAAGCTACTGATCCGACACGATCAATAATCTTGAATGGTCTAATATACCTTGGATTTAATTTCCCTCTTTTACCAAATCGAACAACGCCTTTCCAAGGTGCAACTTTATGCATGACCATCTCTCCAATTTCAAATTCTATATCTTTTCTTTTAATGTCAGCATAGCTCTTTTATCGACTTTGGGCGGTTTTCAACCGTTGTTGAATTGGATGATCTTCTCAATAGTTTCTTGTATTATCTCCGGACCCGTAATCTGTCTATCCCCCACTTCATTCCAACAAATCGGAGACCTGCACTTTCTACCATAAAGTGCTTCAAACGGTGCCATCTCAATACTTGAATGGTAGCTATTGTTGTAGGAAAATTCTGCTAACGGTAGATGTCGATCTCAACTGTTTCTGAAATCAGTAACACATGCTGGAAGCATGTCTTCAAGTGTTTGTATCGTCCTTTCACTCTGCCCATTAGTTTGTGGATGATAGGCAGTACTCATGTCTAGACGAGTTCCTAATGCTTGCTGTAATGTCTCCCAGAATCTTGAAATAAATCTTCCATCCCTATCAGAGATAATAGAGATTGGTATTCCATGTCTGGAGACGACTTCCTTCAAATACATTCGTGCTAACTTCTCCATCTTGTCATCTTCTCTTATTGGCAGGAAGTGTGCTGATTTGGTGAGACGATCAACTATTACCCAAATAGTATCAAAACCAGTTGCAGTCCTTGGCAATTTAGTGATGAAATCCATGGTAATGTTTTCCCATTTCCATTCCGGGATTTCGGGATGTTGAAGTAGACCTGATAGTTTCTGATGCTCAGCTTTGACCTTAGAACACGTCAAACATTCTCCTAAATATTTAGCAACATGGCCTTTCATACCCGGCCACCAAAAATGTGTCCTGAGATCCTTGTACATCTTCCCTGTTCCAGGATGTATTGAGTATATGATTTCAACCCTATACCGGGTTCCGTCTTCCCGAATATTAAGATGCTTCTCCGATCCTTTGGGTATTTCATCCTTTAAATTTCCTTCTTTTAAAACTCCTTCTTGCGCCTCCTTTATTTGAGTAGTAAGGTTATTGTGAATCATTATATTCATAGCTTTTACTCGAATGGGTTCTCTGTCCTTTCTGCTCAAGGCGTCGGCTACCACATTTACCTTCCCCGGGTGGTAACGAATCTCAAATTCGTAATCATTCAACAATTCAATCCACCTGCGCTGCCTCATGTTCAGTTGTTTCTGATTAAATATGTGTTAAAGACTTTTGTGGTTGGTATATATAATACTTTTGACCCCATATAAGTAGTTCCTCCAAGTCTTTAATGCAAAAATAACCGTGCCTAATTCCAAATCATGCGTCATATAATTCTGCTCGTGAATCTTCAATTGTCTAGACGCATAAGCAATTACTTTCGTTCGTTGCATTAATACACAACCGAGACCTTGCTTTGAGGCGTCACAATATATCAAAAAATCATCATTCCCTTCAGGTAATGACAATATAGGTGCCGTAGTTAACTTTTTCTTTAACAATTGAAACGCTTTTTCTTGTTCATCTTTCCATTCAAATTTCTTCCCTTTATGCGTTAATGCAGTCAAGGGTTTTGCTATTATGGAAAAGTCTTGGATGAACCTTCTGTATTAACCAGCCAGTCCTAAAAATTAGCGTATATGCTTCGGAGTTTTCGGGGTTTCCCACTTTTCAACGGTTTCAATCTTTGCTGGATCCACCTGAATACCTTCTTTGTTCACTATGTGACCGAGAAATTGAACTCCTTCCAACCAAAATGCACACTTTGAAAACTTAGCGTACAGTTTTTCCTTCCTTAACAACTCTAGCACTTTTCTTAAATGTTCTTCATGCTCTTGGTCATTCTTTGAGTAAATAAGTATGTCATCGATGAAAACAATGACAAACTTGTCAAGGTATGGTCCACACACTCGGTTCATGAGGTCCATGAACACAGCTGGTACGTTGGTCAACCTAAACAGCATAACCATAAACTCGTAATGACCGTAACGCGTCCTAAAAGAAGTCTTTGGAATATCATCCTCCTTCACCCGCATTTGATGATACCCAGAACGTAAATCAATCTTCGAATAAACCGACGAGCCTTGTAGTTGATCAAATAAGTCGTCCATTCTCGGTAGTGGGTAGCGGTTCTTTATGATAAGTTTGTTCAACTCTCGGTAGTCGATACACAACCTAAATATACCATCCTTCTTCTTGAGAAACAAAACAGGAGCTCCCCATGGTGATGTACTTGGTCGAATGAAACCACACTCTAAAAGTTCTTGTAACTGACTTTGTAATTCTTTCATTTCGCTGGGTGCGAGTCTGTATGGAGCACGAGCTATTGGTGCAGCTCCTGGTACAAGATCTATTTGAAATTCAACAGATCGATGTGGGGGTAATCCCGGTAATTCTTTCAGAAATACATCGGGAAATTCTTTTGCGACGGGAACATCATTGATGTTCTTTTCTTCAGGTTTAACTTCCTTGATGTGTACTAGAATGACGTAACAACCTTTTCTTATTAGTTTTTGTGCCTTCAAAATACTAATAAGATTTAATTTCGCATTGTTCTTTTCTCCGTACACCATTAAAGGTTTTCCCTTTTCACGCATAATGCGAAATGCATTTTTGTAACAAACGACCTCTGCTCTCACCTTTTTCAACCAGTCTATGCCAATTATTACATCAAAACTCCCTAACTCGACTGGTATTAAATCAATTTTAAACGTTTCATTCCCCAGTTTAATTTCTCTATCCCGACATATATTATCTGCTGAAATTAATTTACCGTTTGCTAATTCGAGTAAAAATTTACTATCCAAAGGCATCAATGGGCAACTTAATTTAACACAAAAATCTCTAATCATATAGCTTCTATCCGCACCCGAATCAAATAAAACATAAGCAGATGTATTGTCAATAAGAAACGTACCCGTAACATGCTCCGGGTCTTCCTGCGCTTCTGCCGCATTAATATTGAAAACTCTTCCGCGGCCTTGCCCATTAGTATTCCCTTGGTTTGGGCAATTTCTAATAATGTGGCCCAGTTTTCCACATTTATAACAAACTACGTCGGTATTATTTGTTCCGACCTTATTTGTTTCTTTATTTTTGTTGTTCTTTGGTCCGTAAATCTCACATTTTGCCGCGCCATGACCACTTCTCTTACACTTGGTGCAAACTGTTGTGCAAAACACATTCGGATGGTACTCTGCACACCTGAAGCATGGTTGTTTCTGTTGTTTGTTGTTATTGAGGTTGTTGTTGGGACGTTTGTTGTAGTTATTGTTAGGATTGCGTTATTGTTGCGATTGTTGTTGCGGTTGTGGTTGTAATTGTTATTGTTGTTGTACTGGTGACTCTTGTCACCGTTTTCCTGCCACTTTCTCTTGAGTTGTTTCGTGTTGGCCTCTTCGGCCGCATGTTCTTTAATTCTCCCCTCAATCTGATTTATGAGTTTATGAGCCATTCGACTTGCCTTTCGTTTGGAAGCGGGATCGTGTGAACTCACATCTTCTTGAATCCTTACTGGTAACCCTTTTACAAATGCATCGATCTTCTCTTCTTCATCTTCGAATGCTCCCGGACACAATAGGCACAACTCTGTGAATCGTCGTTCATATGTGGTAATGTCGAATCCTTGTGTTCGTAACTCTCTAAGTTCTACCTGGAGCTTATTGACTTCGTTCCTAGGATGGTACTGCTCGTTCATCAATTACTTGAATGCCGAACACGGTAGTGCGTAAGCAGCATTTTGTCCTACCTGTTCAAGATAGGTGTTCCACCACGTTAACGCAGTACCTGTGAAGGTATGCGTAGCGTACTTAAATTTGTCCTCTTCAGTACACTTACTTATGGCAAACACCGATTCGACCTTCTCGGTCCACCGTTTCAATCCAATTGGTCCTTTGGTTCCATCAAATTCCAAAAGTTTGCAGGCAGTGAATTCTTTGTAGGAGCATCCTACACGATTTCTTGTGGAATTAGTTCCACTGCTACATCCAGAGTTATTGTTATTTTGCATCGCAGCCTGTACTGTGGCTATGTTTGCTACAAGGAAAACACGGAAGTCTTCCTCGCTCATGTTCAAATTCTGACGAGTCGCCGGTGCCATTTCCTTCAAAAATAGCCCAAAATAATTGAGTTAATCATATAGAATTTAAGAGTAGTCAATAGTATTTCGTAGCATAATATGAACTTATTTATAAAAGCTTTTTTTTCATATTAGCATTTTATAGTTTTAATTTGGGTAGTACCTACCCGTTAAGTTCATACTTAGTAGCTATTATACAATTCAACTACTACGATTCTATATGAAAAACTTATTACAATAATATTTCGCGTTCAAACTTTTATACAATATTTTACAAACATACAATACCACTATTATACATATAGGATGAAATATAGCACATAATAACTTGCTACACGGCAGCTATAAAGGTAATTCTAATTAATACGCAAGTTGTTCAGCAAAGACAATAAAGACACGTAATTCATAAGTCCAGAAATAGGTCATGCATTCTGGTTTTACTAAGACGACTTCCCATCCTTGATCTTGTGGAAAGTAACCGTTATGACCATTGGCTAGGCAGCATGTTGTAATGTCGTCAAAAGGACGAGGGTTTCGTAATGCCCAACAACCTCGTAGCAATCTAAAAACCTTGTTTCTTACCCCAACTACTGAGTCCGTCACTTGTGGGAATGTTTCATTTAATAGTTGTAATCCGATGTTCTTTTTCTCACTTTGGTGAGAAGCGAACATCACTAACCCGTAAGCATAACATGCTTCTTTATGTTGCATGTTAGAAGCTCTTTCTAATTCACAAAATCCTATGTTGGGATATGTTGAGTCAAAATAGGTTCTTAACCCGTAGCGAAAAATTGCATTTGGGTTCCCCGCATTTAACGCTTTAAAGAAAACACGGCGTAACTTACGGCCTCCCCAATGTGATATACCCCACCTATCAAAGGAAAGCCTTTTATAAACTAAGGCATTTCTGGAAAGTCTTTCAAATGTTTGACAAGTTAATTTCCCCATAACTAATTGTGCTGATGAATTCTGACCGACTCTAGACAAGATTTCATCAATCATATCCTCTGGTAGGTTTTCTAAAATATTCGGTTATTTACCCCTAACGTCCATTTTGTGTTTTTATACTGTAAAAATAGATGAGGGTTAGATTCATAAAAAATAATTAACAAACAATACAAGCAATTTTACATTTATCAAAAAAGCACAAGCACACTATATTACATATATTACACAACATGATTACAACTCTTTAATCCGACTCACTCGTTTCTTCTTCTTCGGACTTGGTTCATTTTGCTAATTTCCTAGGGATATATGATTCTCCCCTAATACGAGCTGTCATTTTCCACAATGGTTTAGAAAAACCTGGTGGTTTAGAGGTTCCCGGGTTATTGTTACATTTTAGGAAATACGGACGTTGCCGATACATATAAAGTTCATCGGGGTTGGAATCAGGTTTCTCTATTTTTATACCTTTTCCCTTATTATTTTCTTTTGCTTTATTAAATTAGGTCGAGGTAATTTCTATAACATCATCGGAATCCTCATCGGGATCCGATTCATCAAAAAATTGGTAATCTTCCCAATATTTTGATTCCTATGCGGAAACACCATTGACCATTATTGACTTTGGTCCGTTGGTTGAGGATTTTCTTTTATTTAACCGATTTACTGTAGGTATCAATATTTCTTCCTCCGGAACCTCTTCTTCTTCTGGTTCTTCCTCTTCCGGTTCCTCCTCTTTCGGTTCCTCTTCTTCCGGTTCGTCCTCTTCCGATTCCTTTTCTTCCGGTTCCTCTTCTTCCGGTTCCTCTTCCGAAATTTGTGAATCTTCCCAAAGTATATTCGACTCTTCATTATTATTAGGTGAGTCGATGGGATTTGTACTGGAGGTAGACATCTATCACACAATATCAAATACGTTAAGAGATTAATATATCACATAATATTTACATGTTAATAATATATAGTTTCCAACAAAAAAGTTAAGCAATCGTTTTTTTTTTTTTTTTTAAGAAAACACGGTCGAAGTCCAGACTCACTAATGCATCCTAACAAACTCGGTAAGACACACTAATGCAAAAATTCTGGTTCTCTAAGACCAACGCTCTGATACCAACTAAAATGTCCCGTTCATATTGATTATAAACGTTCCAAATTAATTGATTTCGTTGCGAGGTTTTGACCTCTATATGAGACGTTTTTCAAAGACTGCATTCGTTTTTAAAACAAACCATAACCTTTATTTTATCGACAAAGTTAACAAGACACCACTTAGATTATCCAGAAATGATAATCTAACAAATATCACACTTACACACTACCAATACATATTGGTTTACAAATATTAATATGTTACAACAAAATAAATCTCGAATGCAGTTTTAAAAAATATTATACAAGCATGCTAACACCAAATCTTGTCCAGATAATAGCATGCAACAGTCGAAGCTCTTAATAATCACCTGAGAATAAACATGCTTTAAACGTCAACAAAAATGTTGGTGAATTATAGGTTTAACCTATATTTATCAAATCGTAATAATAGACCACAAGATTTCATATTTCAATATACATCCCATACATAGAGATAAAAATCATTCATATGGTGAACACCTGGTAACCGACCTTAACAAGATGCATATAGAATATCCCCTATCATTTGAAATGTCCCGTTCATATTGATTATAAATGTTCCATATTAATTGATTTCGTCGCGAGGTTTTGACCTCTATATGAGACGTTTTTCAAAGACTGCATTCATTTTTAAAACAACCATAACCTTTATTTTATCTATAAAGGTTTAAAAAGCATTACGTAGAATATCAAATAATGATAATTTAAAATATACCGTTTACACACGACCATTACATAATGGTTTACAATAAGAATATATTACATCAAAAATAAGTTTCTTGAATGCAGTTTTTACATAATATCATACAAGCATGGACTCCAAATCTTGTCCTTATTTTAGTATGCAACATCGGAAGCTCTTAATAATCACCTGAGAATAAACATGCTTAAAACGTCAACAAAAATGTTGGTGAGTTATAGGTTTAACCTATATATTATCAAATCATAATAATAGACCACAAGATTTCATATTTCAATATACATCCCATACATAGAGATAAAATTCATTCATATGGTGAACACCTGGTAACCGACATTAACAAAATGCATATATAAGAATATCCCCATCATTCCGGGACACCCTTCGGATATGATATAAATTTCGAAGTACTAAAGCATCCGGTACTTTGGATGGGGTTTGTTAGGTCCAATAGATCTATCTTTAGGATTCGCGTCAATTAGGGTGTCTGTTCCCTAATTCTTAGATTACCAGACTTAATAAAAAGGGGCATATTCGATTTCGATAATTCAACCATAGAATGTAGTTTCACGTACTTGTGTCTATTTTGTAAATCATTTATAAAACCTGCATGTATTCTCATCCCAAAAATATTAGATTTTAAAAGTGGGACTATAACTCACTTTCACAGATTTTTACTTCGTCGGGAAGTAAGACTTGGCCACTGGTGGATTTACGAACCTATAAAAATATATACATATATATCAAAGTATGTTCAAAATATATTTACAATACTTTTAATACATTTTGATGTTTTAAGTTTATTAAGTCAGCTGTCCTCGTTAGTAACCTACAACTAGTTGTTCACAGTTAGATGTACAGAAATAAATCGATATATATTATCTTGAATCAATACACGACCCAGTGTATACGTATCTCAGTATTGATCACAACTCAAACTATATATATATATTTTGGAATCAACCTCAACCCTATATAGCTAACTCCAACATTCACATATAGAGTGTCTATGGTTGTTCCGCAATATATATATATAGATGGGTCGACATGATAGGTCGAAACATTATATACGTGTCTATGGTATCTCAAGATTACATAATATACAATATAAGTTGATTAGGTTATGGTTGGAATAGATTTATTATTAACTTTCACGTAGGTAAAATGAGTAGTTTTTATCAATCTTGTTTTACTCGTCATTTCTTCGTTTCTAATCCGTTTTGAGTGATTCTAGTGGCCACGATTTCGTATTGAACTTAACTTTATGAATCTAAATATAAAAAGTATAAGTTTATAGTCGGAAATACAAGTTACAAGTCGTTTTTGAAAGAGGTAGTCATTTCCGTCGAAAGAACGACATCTTGATGACCATTTTGAAAAACATACTTTCACTTTGAGTTTAACCATGATTTTTGGATATAGTTTCATGTTCATAATAAAAATCATTTTTCCATAAGTATAGCTTTTAAATCAAAGTTCTTCTTAGCTTTTAATTATCCCAACCAAAACAGCCCCCGGTTTTACTACGACGGCGTATATCCAGTTTTATGGTGTTTATCGTGTTTCTGGGTTTTAAATCATTAAGTTAGCATATCATATAGATATAGAACATGTGTTTAGTTGATTTTAAAAGTCTAGTTAGAAGGATTAACTTTATTTGCGAACAAGTTTAGAATTAACTAAACTATGTTCTAGTGATTACAAGTTTATAACGTTGAATAAGACAGCTTTTTATGTATGAATCGAATGATGTTATGAACATCACTACTACCTCAAGTTCCTTGGATAAACCTACTAGAAATGAGAAAAATGGATCTAGCTTCAAAGGATCCTTGGATGGCTTGAAAGTTCTTGAAGCAGAATCATGACACGAAAACAATTTCAAGTAAGATTTTCACTTGAAATAAGATTGTTATAGTTATAGAAATTGAATTAAAGGTTGAATATGATTATTACCTTGTATTAGAAAGATAACCTACTGTAAGTAATAAAGGTTTCTTGATCTTGGATGATTACTTGGAATGGATTTAGAAAACTTGGAAGTAAACTTGCAATCTTGGAAGTATTCTTGATTTTATGAAACTAGAACTTTTGGAATTTATGAAGAACACTTAGAACCTGAAGATAGAACTTGAGAGAGATCAATTAGATGAAGAAAATTGAAGAATGAAAGTGTTTGTAGGTGTTTTTGGTCATTGGTGTATGGATTAGATATAAAGGATATGTAATTTTGTTTTCATGTAAATAAGTCATGAATGATTACTCATATTTTTGTAATTTTATGAGATATTTCATGCTAGTTGCCAAATGATAGTTCCTATATGTGTTAGGTGACTCACATAGGCTGCTAAGAGCTAATCATTGGAGTGTATATACCAATAGTACATACATCTAAAAGCTGTGTATTGCACGAGTACGAATACGGGTGCATACGAGTAGATTTGTTGATGAAACTGAACGAGGATGTAATTGTAAGCATTTTTGTTAAGTAGAAGTATTTTGATAAGTGTCTTGAAGTCTTTCAAAAGTGTATGAATACATATTAAAACACTACATGTATATACATTTTAACTGAGTCGTTAAGTCATCGTAGTCGTTACATGTAAATGTTGTTTTGAAACCTTTAGGTTAACGATCTTGTTAAATGTTTTTAACCCAATGTTTATAATCTCAAATGAGATTTTAAATTATTATATTATCATGATATTACGATGTATGAATATCTCTTATTATGATCTATATACATTAAATGTCGTTACAACGATAATCGTTACATATATGTCTTGTTTCAAAATCATTAAGTTAGTAGTCTTATTTTTACATATGTAGTTCATTGTTAATACACTTAATGATATATTTACTTATCATTTAACATAATTAACTAAGTGTATCAATATCTTAATATGATTCATATGTACCTAGTAAGACGTTATAACGATAATCGTTATATATATCGTTTTCGAGTTTCATACGTCAATAGTCTCCTTTTTAAGTATATAACTTATTGTTACTATTTTTAATGAGATACTTGATGATCATTATATCATGTTAAACATATATATTTATTCATTTATGTATCATCATGTCATATACAACTTATAGCGTTTGTGAATCATTGGTCAAACTGGGTAATCAGACGTTTACAAAATTTCCGTTTCAATTAACCAAGTCTTAACAAGTTTGATTGCTTAACATGTTGGAAACATTTAATCATGTAAATATAGTTTTCATTAAATATATAATCATAGAAAGGTTCGGAAAAGTTCGGGTCACTACAGTACCTACCCGTTAAATAAATTTCGTCCCGAAATTTTAAGCGATTGGAGGTGTTGGCTCATCTTCTGGAAATAAGTATGGGTACTTCTTCTTCATCTGATCTTCTCGTTCCCAGGTGAACTCGGGTCCTCTACGAGCATTCCATCGAACCTTAACAATCGGTATCTTGTTTTGTTTAAGTCTCTTAACCTCACGATCCATTATTTCAACGGGTTCTTCAATGAATTGAAGTTTTTCATTGATTTGGATTTCGTCCAACAGAATAGTGAGATCTTCTTTAGCAAAACATTTCTTCAAATTCGAGACGTGGAAAGTGTTATGTACAGCCGCGAGTTGTTGAGGTAACTCAAGTCGGTAAGCTACTGGTCCGACACGATCAATAATCTTGAATGGTCCAATATACCTTGGATTTAATTTCCCTCGTTTACCAAATCGAACAACACCTTTCCAAGGTGCAACCTTAAGCATGACCATCTCTCCAATTTCAAATTCTATATCTTTTCTTTTAATGTCGGCGTAGCTCTTTTGTCGACTTTGGGCGGTTTTCAACCGTTGTTGAATTTGGATGATCTTCTCAGTAGTCTCTTGTATTATCTCCGGACCCGTAATCTGTCTATCCCCCACTTCACTCCAACAAATTGGAGACCTGCACTTTCTACCATAAAGTGCTTCAAATGGCGCCATCTCAATGCTTGAATGGTAGCTGTTGTTGTAGGAAAATTCTGCTAATGGTAGATGTCGATCCCAACTGTTTCCGAAATCAATAACACATGCTCGTAGCATATCTTCAAGCGTTTGTATCGTCCTTTCACTCTGCCCATCAGTTTGTGGATGTTAGGCAGTACTCATGTCTAGACGAGTTCCTAATGCTTGCTGTAATGTCTGCCAGAATCTTGAAATAAATCTGCCATCCCTATCAGAGATAATAGAGATTGGTATCCCATGTCTGGAGATGACTTCCTTCAAATACAGTCGTGCTAACTTATCCATCTTGTCATCTTCTCTTATTGGCAGGAAGTGTGCTGATTTGGTGAGACGATCAACTATTACCCAAATAGTATCAAAACCACTTGAAGTCCTTAGCAATTTAGTGATGAAATCCATGGTAATGTTTTCCCATTTCCATTCCGGGATTTCAGGTTGTTGAAGTAGACCTGATGGTTTCTGATGCTCAGCTTTGACCTTAGAACACGTCAAACATTCTCCTACGCTGCCTCATATTCAGTTGTTTCTGATTAAATATGTGTTGAAGACTTTTGTGGTCGGTATATATAATACTTTTGACCCCATATAGGTAGTGCCTCCAAGTCTTTAATGCAAAAACAATCGCGCCTAATTCTAAATCATGCATCATATAATTCTGTTCATGAATCTTCAATTGTCTAGATCCATAAGCAGTTACTTTCATTCGTTGCATTAATACACAACCGAGGCCTTGCTTTGAGGCATCACAATATATCACAAAATCATCATTCCCTTCAGGTAATGACAATATAGGTGCCGTAGTTAACTTTTTATTTAACAATTGAAACGCTTTCTCTTGTTCATCTTTCCATTCAAATTTCTTCCCTTTATGCGTTAATACAGTCAAGGGTTTTGCTATTCTTGAAAAGTCTTGGATGAACCTTCTGTAGTAACCCGCTAGTCCTAAAAACTGGCGTATGTGTTTTGGAGTTTTCGGGGTTTCCCACTTTTCAACAGTTTCTATCTTTGCCGGATCCACCTTAATACCTTCTTTGTTCACTATGTGACCGAGGAATTGAACTTCTTCCAACCAAAATGCACACTTTGAAAACTTAGCGTACAATTCTTCCTTCCTCAATACTTCTAACACCTTTCTCAAATGTTCACCATGTTCTTGGTCATTATTTGAGTAAATAAGTATGTCATCAATGAAAACAATGACAAACTTGTCAAGGTATGGTCCACACACTCGGTTCATAAGGTCCATGAACACAGCTGGTGCATTTGTTAAACCAAACGGCATGACCATAAACTCGTAATGACCGTAACGTGTTCTGAAATCAGTCTTTGGAATATCATCTTCTTTCACCCGCATTTGATGATACCCGGAACGTAAGTCAATCTTTGAATAAACAGACGAGCCTTGTAGTTGATCAAATAAGTCGTCGATTCTCGGTAGTGGGTAGCGGTTCTTGATGGTAAGTTTGTTCAACTCTCGGTAGTCGATACACAACCAGAATGTACCATCTTTCTTCTTGACAAACAAAACAGGAGCTCCCCACAGTGATGTGCTTGGTCGAATGAAACCACACTCTAAAAGTTCTTGTAATTGGCTTTGTAGTTCTTTCATCTCGCTGGGTGCGAGTCTGTAAGGAGCACGAGCTATTGGTGCAGCTCCTGGTACAAGATCTATTTGAAATTCAACGGATCGATGTGGGGGTAATCCCGGTAATTCTTTCAGAAATACATCGGGAAATTCTTTTGTGACGGGAACATCATTGATGCTCTTTTCTTCAGTTTGTACTTTCTCGACGTGTGCTAGAACATCATAGCAACCTTTTCTTATTAGTTTTTGTACCTTCAAATTACTAATAAGATGTAGCTTCGTGTTACCCTTTTCTCCGTACACCATTAAGGGTTTTCCTTTTTCTCGTATAATGCGAATTGCATTTTTGTAACAAACGATCTCTGCTTTCACTTCTTTCAACCAGTCCATACCGATTATCACATCAAAACTCCCTAACTCTACTGGTATCAAGTCAATCTTAAATGTTTCGCTAACCAGTTTAATTTCTCGATTCCGACATATATTATCTGCTGAAATTAATTTACCATTTGCTAATTCGAGTAAAAATTTACTATCCAAAGGCGTCAATGGACAACTTAATTTAGCACAAAAATCTCTACTCATATAGCTTCTATCCGCACCCAAATCAAATAAAACGTAAGCAGATTT
Source organism: Rutidosis leptorrhynchoides (assembly GCF_046630445.1). Taxonomy (NCBI): domain Eukaryota; kingdom Viridiplantae; phylum Streptophyta; class Magnoliopsida; order Asterales; family Asteraceae; genus Rutidosis; species Rutidosis leptorrhynchoides. Next base: position 373,096,922 of record NC_092335.1, on the reverse strand, counting down.
ATTGTCAATAAGAAACGTACCCGTAACAAGCTCTGGGTCTTCCTGTGCCTCTACCGCATTAATATTGAAAACTCTTTTGCGGCCTTGTCCATTCGTGTTCTCCTGGTTCGGGCAATTTCTAATAATGTGGCCCAGTTTTCCACATTTATAACAAACTACATTGGCATAACTTGCCCCGACACTACTTGCTCCGCCATTACTCGTTCCGACACCATTCGTTCCTTTCGTTCTGTTAACCCCTGGTCCTTAGACCTCACACTTCGCCGCGCTATGACCATTTCTTTTACACTTGTTGCAAAATTTGGTGCAGAACCTCGAGTGATACTTTTCACACCTTTGGCATAACTGCTTCTGATTGTTGTTGTTGTTGCGGTTATTATTGTTGTTAAGATGATTGTTGTAGTTGTTGTTGTTGTTATTGTTGTTGTTGTTGTTGTTGGGTCGTTTGTTGTAGTTGCGATTGATGTTGCGATTGTTGGGATAGTTGTTGCGATTATTGTTGTAATTGCTGTTGTTGTTGTATTGGTGATTCTTATCACCGTTTTCCTCCCACTTTCTTTTGACTTGCTTCACATTGGCCTCTTCAGCAGTCTGTTCTTTTTTTCTTTCTTCAATCTGGTTCACTAGTTTGTGAGCCATTCTACATGCATGTTGTATGGAGGCGGGCTCGTGTGAACTTATATCTTCTTGGATTCTTTTCGGTAATCCTTTCACAAATGCGTCGATCTTCTCTTCCTCATCTTCGAACGCTCCCGGACACAATAGGCACAATTCTGTGTATCGTCTTTCGTACGTGGTAATATCAAATCCTTGGGTTCATAACCCTCTAAGTTCTGTCTTGAGCTTATTGACCTCGGTTCTGGGACGGTACTTCTCATTCATCAAGTGCTTGAATGCTGACCACGGTAGTGCGTAAGCATCATCTTGTCCCACTTGCTCTAGATAGGTATTCCACCATGTTAACGCAGAACCTGTGAAGGTATGCGTAGCGTACTTCACTTTATCCTCTTTAGTACACTTACTTATGGCAAAAACTGATTCGACCTTCTCGGTCCACCGTTTCAATCCGATCGGTCCTTCGGTTCCATCAAATTCCAAAGGTTTGCATGCAGTGAATTCTTTGTAGGTGCATCCTACATGATTTCCTGTACTGCTAGATCCAAGGTTATTGTTGGTATATAGCGCAGCCTGTACTGCGGCTATGTTTGCAGCAAGAAAGGTACGAAATTCCTCTTCGCTCATATTCATGGTTTGTCGAGTAGTCGGTGCCATTTCCTTCAAATAGTCAAATGAAACAAGTTAATCATACAGAATATTAAGAGTAGTCAATAGTATCTCGTAGCATAATATGAACTCATTTATAAAAGCTTTTTCTTCATATTAGCGTTTTATAAGTTTAAATTCGGGTAGTACCTACCCGTTAAGTTCATACTTAGTAGCTAATATACAATTCAACTACTACAATTCTATATGAAAAACTGATTATAATAATATTTCGCGTTCAAACTTTTTCACAATATTTTACAAACTTACAATACCGTTTATTTTACATATAACATGAAATATAGCACACAATAACTTTGATACAAGATAGTTGTGAAGATAATTCTAGCTAGTAAACAAGTCGTTTAGCAAAGGCAATAAAGACACGTAATTCATACGTCCAGAAACAAGTCATGCATTCTGGTTTTACTAGGACTACTTCCCATCCTTGGTCTTGTGGAACATAAACGTTATGGCCGTTGATAAGACAGCGTGTTGTAACGTCGTCAAAGGGACGAGGGTTACATAATGTCCAACAGTCCCGTAACAATCTAAAAACCTTGTTTCTCACCCCAACTACTGAGTCCGTCACTTGTGGGAATGTTTTGTTTAATAGTTGTAGCCCGATGTCCTTGTTCTCACTTTGGTGAGAAGCGAACATTACTAAACCGTAAGCATAACATGCTTCTTTATGTTGCATGTTAGCCACTTTTTCTAAATCACGAAGTCCTATATTCGGATATATTGAGTCAAAATAATTTCTTAACCCATTGCGTAAAATAGCATTTGGGTTCCCCGCAATATATGCGTCAAAGTAAACACATCGTAACTTATAGATTTCCCAATGTGATATCCCCCATCTTTCGAACGAAAGCCTTTTATAAACCAAGGCATTCTTGGAACGTTCTTCGAATGTCTTACAAACTGATCTCGCCTTAAATAGTTGTGTCAAGGAATTCTGACCGACTCTAGACAAGATTTCATCAATCATGTCTCCGGGTAGGTCTCTTAAAATATTGGGTTGTCTATCCATTTTGTGTTTTTATACTGTAAAATAGACAAGAGTTAGATTCATAAAAAAATTACTTATTAATACAAGCAATTTTTAATTATATCATAAAGCATAAGCACACTATATTACATATATTACACCACACGAATACAACTATCTTATTCCAACTCGCTCATTTCTTCTTCTTCGGTTTTGGTTCGTTTTGCCAAGTTTCTAGGGATATATGATGTTCCCCTAATACGAGCCGTCGTTTTCCACATTGGTTTAGAAAAACCTGGTGGTTTAGAGGTTCCCGGGTTATTGTCACAACTTAAGAAATACGGGTGTTGACGATACATATAAAGTTCATCGGGTTTGGAATCAAATTTCTCTATTTTTATGCCCTTTCCCTTATTGTTCTCTTTCGCCTTATTAAATTGTGTTGGGGTAATTTCTATAATATCATCGGAATCCTTGTCGGGATCCGATTCATCGGAGAATTGGTAATCCTCCCAATACTTTGCTTCCTTGGTGGAAACACCATTGACCATAATTAACTTTGGTCGGTTGGTTGAGGATTTTCTTCTATTTAACCGTTTTATTATTTCCCCCACTGGTTCTATTTCTTCTTCCGGTTCCGATTCTTCTTCCGGTTCCGATTCTTCTTCCAGTTCCGACTCTTCTTCCGGTTCCTCTTCGGGAACTTGTGAATCAGTCCACGAATCATTCCAATTAATATTTGACTCTTCATTATTATTAGGTGAGTCAATGTGACTTGTTTTAGAGGTAGACATCTATCACATAATATCAAACACGTTAAGAGATTAATATATCACATAATATTCACATGTTAAAAATATATAGTTTCCAACAAAATTTGTTAAGCAATCATTTTTCAAGTAAACACGGTCGAAGTCCAGACTCACTAATGCATCCTAACAAACTCAATAAGACACACTAATGCAAAATTCTGGTTCTCTAAGACCAACGCTCGGATACCAACTAAAATATAGTTGGGGACAACCACCGTCCCACCCAGTACCTTCCCAGCTAACCGCCTGGTGACCACTGAGTGTACCTCAGATACTGATTTTAGGGCCTGCCTCTCGGCTATTGCCAACCTCGTAAGGGATCGCAAGGAGTAAGAGCCAATGCTTCGTCACAGGTAACACTGTGATAACCTCCTTTACAACTAACCTGCCACACATGGACGGCATTATACCAGCTCTGATGCCAACTGAAATGTCCCGTTCATATTGATTATAAACGTTCCATATTAATTGATTTCGTCGCGAGGTTTTGACCTCTATATGAGACGTTTTTCAAAGACTGCATTCATTTTTAAAACAACCATAACCTTTATTTTATCTATAAAGGTTTAAAAAGAATTACGTAGATTATCAAATAATGATAATCTAAAATATACTGTTTACACACGACCATTACATAATGGTTTACAATAAGAATATATTACATCAAAAATAAGTTTCTTGAATACAGTTTTTACATAATATCATACAAGCATGAACTCCAAATCTTGTCCTTATTTTAGTATGCAACAGCGGAAGCTCTTAATAATCACCTGAGAATAAACATGCTTAAAACGTCAACAAAAATGTTGGTGAGTTATAGGTTTAACCTATATATTATCAAATCATAATAATAGACCACAAGATTTCATATTTCAATATACATCCCATACATAGAGATAAAATTCATTCATATGGTGAACACCTGATAACCGACATTAACAAGATGCATATATAAGAATATCCCCATCATTCCGGGACACCCTTCGGATATGATATAAATTTCGAAGTACTAAAGCATCCGGTACTTTGAATGGGGTTTGTTAGGCCCAATAGATCTATCTTTAGGATTCGCGTCAATTAGGGTGTCTGTTCCCTAATTCTTAGATTACCAGACTTAATAAAAAGGAGCATATTCGATTTCGATAATTCAACCATAGAATGTAGTTTCACGTACTTGTGTCTATTTTGTAAATCATTTATAAAACCTGCATGTATTCTCATCCCAAAAATATTAGATTTTAAAAGTGGGACTATAACTCACTTTCACAGATTTTTACTTCGTCGGGAAGTAAGACTTGGCCACTGGTTGATTCACGAACCTATAACAATATATACATATATATCAAAGTATGTTCAAAATATATTTACAATACTTTTAATACATTTTGATGTTTTAAGTTTATTAAGTCAGCTGTCCTCGTTAGTAACCTACAACTAGTTTTCCACAGTTAGATGTACAGAAATAAATCGATATATATTATCTTGAATCAATCCACGACCCAGTGTATACGTATCTCAGTATTGATCACAACTCAAACTATATATATATATATATATATATATATATATATATATATATATATATATATATATATATATATATATATATATATATATATATATATATATATATATATATATATATAATGGAATCAACCTCAACCCTGTATAGCTAACTCCAACATTCACATATAGAGTGTCTATGGTTGTTCCGCAATATATATATAGATGGGTCGACATGATAGGTCGAAATATTGTATACGTGTCTATGGTATCTCAAGATTACATAATATACAATATAAGTTGATTAGGTTATGGTTGGAATAGATTTATTATTAACTTTCACGTAGGTAAAATGAGTAGTTTTTATCAATCTTGTTTTACTCGCCATTTCTTCGTTTCTAATCCGTTTTGAGTGATTCCAGTGGCCACGGTTTCGTATTGAACTTAACTTTATGAATCTAAATAGAAAAAGTATAAGTTTATTGTCAGATATACAAGTTACAAGTCATTTTTGAAAGAGGTAGTCATTTCCGTCGAAAGAACGACATCTTGATGACCATTTTGAAAAACATACTTTCACTTTGAGTTTAACCATGATTTTTGGATATAGTTTCATGTTCATAATAAAAATCATTTTTCCAGAAGTATAGCTTTTAAATCAAAGTTCTTCTTAGCTTTTAATTATCCCAACCAAAACAGCCTCCGGTTTTACTACGACGGCGTATATCCAGTTTTATGGTGTTTATCGTGTTTTCGGGTTTTAAATCATTAAGCTAGCATATCATATAGATATAGAACATGTGTTTAGTTGATTTTAAAAGTCTAGTTAGAAGGATTAACTTTATTTGCGAACAAGTTTAGAATTAACTAAACTATGTTCTAGTGATTACAAGTTTATAACGTTGAATAAGACAGCTTTTTATGTATGAATCGAATGATGTTATGAACATCATTACTACCTCAAGTTCCTTGGATAAACCTACTGGAAATGAGAAAAATGGATCTAGCTTCAAAGGATCCTTGGATGGCTTGAAAGTTCTTGAAGCAGAATCATGACACGAAAACAATTTCAAGTAAGATTTCCACTCGAAATAAGATTGTTATAGTTATAGAAATTGAATTAAATTTTGAATATGATTATTACCTTGTATTAGAAAGATAACCTACTGTAAGTAACAAAGGTTTCTTGATTTTGGATGATTACTTGGAATGGATTTAGAAAACTTGGAAGTAAACTTGCAATCTTGGAAGTATTCTTGATTTTATGAAACTAGAACTTTTGGAATTTATGAATAACACTTAGAACTTGAAGATAGAACTTGAGAGAGATCAATTAGATGAAGAAAATTGAAGAATGAAAGTGTTTGTAGGTGTTTTTGGTCGTTGGTGTATGGATTAGATATAAAGGATATGTAATTTTGTTTTCATATAAATAAGTCATGAATGATTACTCATATTTTTGTAATTTTATGAGATATTTCATGCTAGTTGCCAAATGATGGTTCCCACATGTGTTAGGTGACTCACATGGGTTGCTAAGAGCTGATCATTGGAGTGTATATACCAATAGTACATACATCTAAAAGCTGTGTATTGTATGAGTACGAATACGGGTGCATACGAGTAGATTTGTTGATGAAACTGAACGAGGATGTAATTGTAAGCATTTTTGTTAAGTAGAAGTATTTTGATAAGTGTCTTGAAGTCTTTAAAAAGTGTATGAATACATATTAAAACACTACAGGTATATACATTTTAACTGAGTCGTTAAGTCATCGTTAGTCGTTACATGTAAATGTTGTTTTGAAACCTTTAGGTTAACGATCTTGTTAAATGTTGTTAACCCAATGTTTATAATCTCAAATGAGATTTTAAATTATTATATTATCATGATATTATGATGTACAAATATCTCTTATTATGATCTATATACATTAAATGTCGTTACAACGATAATCGTTACATATATGTCTCGTTTCAAAATCATTAAGTTAGTAGTCTTATTTTTACATATGTAGTTCATTGTTAATACACTTAATGATATATTTACTTATCATTTAACATAATTAACCAAGTGTATCAATATCTTAATATGATTCATATGTACCTAGTAAGACGTTATAACGATAATCGTTATATATATCGTTTTCGAGTTTCATACGTCAATAGTCTCCTTTTTAAGTATATAACTTATTGTTACTATTTTTAATGAGATACTTGATGATCATTATATCATGTTAAACATATATATTTATTCATTTATGTATCATCATGTCATATACAACTTATAGCGTTCGTGAATCATTGGTCAAACTGGGTAATCAGACGTTTACAAAATTTCCGTTTCAATTAACCAAGTCTTAAAAAGTTTGATTGCTTAACATGTTGAAAACTTTTAATCATGTAAATATAGTTTTCATTAAACATATAATCATAGAAAGGTTCGGAAAAGTTCGGGTCACTACATCATTCCGGGACTCCTTTCGGACATGATGAATTCGAAGTACTAAAGCATCCAGTACTTTGGATGGGGCTCGTTGGGCCCAATAGATCTATCTTTAGCATTCGCGACAATTAGGGTGTCTGTTCCCTATTTCTTAGATTACTATACTAAAAAGGGGCATATTGTGACGACCCGAGAATTTCCGACCAAATTTAAACTTAATCTTTATATGTTCCAACACGATAAGCAAAGTCTGTAATATAGAGTCTCAAAATTTTTGAACCATTTCATGAAAATCAATTGATCTTTGACCATTCCCGACAATTCACGAACAATTATTTGTAAATAAATATGTACAGGTGTATACATAAATAAATGAAAATAAATATGATAATTAGAAATAATAAAATTTAATCATTTAAATTAAGAATTATTATTATTAAGTATTGTCATTAAGAATTATTATTATTAATACTATATATATCATATAATTAATAACATGTAATGTTAATATCTGATATAATAAATTTAATTATAAATTAAACTATAATTGTTATAGTAATAATATTATTACTTTCAATGTTAACATCTTCATTAATATTATTAATACTGTTATGAAAATGGATATAAATATAAATTATTATATTATTATTACTAATAATGTTGTAGTTAGTATTATTATTAGTATCATTAATAATATTATTATCATTATCAATATTATTATTATAGTTATCAACATTGTTATAATAAAAATAATACAATTTAATATGGTTATCATTAATATTATTATTATTATCCTTTTTATAGTTACTTTTATTCTTATTGATATTAGTATAAATTTGATAAAATTATTATTAATATTATTATTATTATCTTATTATTATTATTATTATTAGTATTCTTATTAAAATTTATTAATAAAGTTATATTAATAATATTACAAAAGTTCATAAAATATAAATGTATAAAAAGATATGTATAACTACAATTATATAAATGCAACTATTTGATATAAAGTCTAGTTAGATATATATACGTATATAGGTACTGATATATATATACCAAAATCAATATTTTATTGTATTAATAATTAATAATATAATGGTACGTTTTTATGCAAAGGATCAAACATTTCAGTTCACATCACAATCAATTAACTGTATCTAATTTTTGTTTGAATCCTCAAATTATTAAACATCTTAATCGATTAGTACAAAGCAAGTTATCAATCGTTTTCATTTTTTTATTTATTCATTTTCTGTACGATGGATTCCATGGTCGACAAACAAATCTTTATAACAATCTAACAATTACAGTTGATAAGTATTCAGTCCACCTACTACCACTAACTATAACTTATACAATTCATTTATCTTCTTCATATTGACTGAATTAAATCAACCATCCTTACCAAATTTTCTGGACTTCTTCCCTTCTTAATTTCGTTTATAGAAACAGAATCCAAGGAATTAATCGACTATGTAATCAATCCTCTATTTCTTTCTTATTTTATCTTAAAATATACAAACCCACTTCAACCCACACCCATGGAAACCATTTCCTTTCTGCAGCTCATACAGCCCACGACTACCAACCATCTTCATTTGCAATACTACAACCAACCATCCGTCAATCTTCAAACCAATCACCACCATCGTCCGTAATAACTATCTTGAGCAACCCTCGCCATCACTAATCTCTTTCACGAGAAAATATGAAAGAATTCATCTACAAATTTTTATAGATTAAGTGTGGAACATGAAAATCGGGACACTACTTTTATATTGTTAATATGACCGACACTTTTTGCAAAGGATATCCTACTTCTCCTTTTATTTCTTAGTGGGTTACACATGCGTTATTTTTTGTGGGTTACACATGGTCAAAAGCAGATATCGATGCTCGCCTTATTTTTTTTTTGTGGGCCACATTTGCAAAATAGAACATGCTTTAGGATTAGTTTATTGAACCAACATGCGAGCATAATAATCAAATGCTTTTGGTTTTGGGGTATGCTCGTTCGAAAAAAAAAAGAAGAAGATAAGAAGTCGATGTATAAGTTCCTGCTGGGCCACCATGTTTTCTTTGTGGGTTTCTTTGTCGTCAATTACAGAAGCAAAAGAGATCGACTCTTTTGTTACAATTTCTCACATTTTCTCTCGTTCCTGCGTTACCATTGTGATCAAGTATGGAAGCAACTACAACTGTTATTGTACGCGTTCAATGATGATGTTGATGATGTTGAGGTAATGTTTTGATGATGAAAACGTGATGATAGTGTAACGAGTTAGATTAGGATACAATGATGATGATATAGTTTAATGATGGCTAATTAGGGTAATGAATTATGTATAATTAAGATGATAATAAAATAAATAAGATGATGTTGGATTATGATGAAGATTATGAATGATGATTGGAGATAGATGATAAGATTGATGATAATTTGGGTTTTCATTTAAAAAGAAGAACATACAGATAGAAGGGTTACATAAATTTAAATCAGAGATTATTTAAGAAATGTATAAGCAGAGGAATGGTAAGGGTGTTGTGTGTTGAACAATAGGTCCTGGGTTCTAATCCTGGCTGCTGCAAAACATTTATTTATTTTCATGTTTTAGGCCGAGAGTTTTTGTATTCAGTTGGGCTTAGGAAACTATTTTGGGCCGTGAACTTGGATTTGGTTATAGGGCCGTTGCTGTGTTGGGCCGAGGTTTTATAGTTGGGCTTATGATCCATTAATCAATTTTGGTAGTGTTTTGGTGAAAGAAAATGAAAACAGAAAATAAGTATTAAATATATATATAATACGAATAATAAAAAAAATAAAGACAGATGGCTGGTTAGGAGTGTTGATGGGTAAGCGAGAGGTTGCGTGTTCGAGCCTTGGCTAAGGCAAAAAAAAAAAAAAATTAGAAAGCCTTCACTTTGAGGTAGTATTCTCTTATTATTATTATTAATATTATTCTTATCAATATTGTTTTTATTATTATGCTTATTATAATATTGGTAGTATTTTTATCAATATAGTTATTTACATAAATATTAGTATTATTATTATTAATAAAATCATTATTATTATTATTAGTAGTATTATTATCATTATAGTTATTAATATGAATATTAGAATTATTATTATTAGTAAAATCATTATTTTTATAATTATTATTATTAGTATTTTTTATTATTAAAAGTATCATTTTATAAAAATTATCATATTAATTATTATAACTATTATTGTTATTATTATAGGATGAAACAACTTTTTATTTATTATCATCAATATTATTTCATTAAATAACTATTAGTTATGTAAAACCATATTTATTACATATAACATAACTATATTAATATTTTTATGATAAATATTAATAAATGTAATTAATTAAGTTATTAATGAAACGTATAATATATTAAAATAATAATTATATCACTAATAAAATGTAACTTTGTTCGATTACAATTATATGTGTTAATATATATATATAATTGATATAGGTTCGTGAATCCGAGACCAACCCTGCATTGTTCAGTTTCGTCGTATGAATATTTTTATTACAAAATATCGTATGGTGAGTTCATTTGCTCCCTTTTACTCTTTATATTTTTGGGCTGAGAATACATGCACTGTTTTAAAGACTATTTTACAATATTTATATGCGTGAGTTCATTTGATTCCCTTTTACTCTTTACATTTTTGGGACTGAGAATACATGCGCTGTTTTTACAACTGCTTTATTAAATGCTTTTGAAATATATCTTAAATTGCGAATACATGAAATGCTTTTATAAATGTTTGACGAGATAGACATAACCAAAACATTCCTCGAATGAATTATTATGCAGACAGAAGTTCTGCGGATTATTATTGAATTTTGTGGACATGATAATTGCCACCGTTGAATTATGTAGACATGATAATTGCCACCATTGAATTATGTGGACATGATAATTGCCACCAATTGATATGAATGTTATGTATCGAGAGAATGATTTTATACACAGGTTATGTGTATGTTATTTTTGTGCACGAGATATGTGTACGGTTACTAAGATTTATGAAAAATGGTTGCGTACACGAGAAAGGTGTACTGTATTTAAAAGATATCACATGTACATTAAAGGTGGGTATAGGATTCGGGCCCATTTGTACCATGCAGGATTTAAATCTTGTGGTCTATCAAAATGATGAATTTTATTGTTTTATGATAAACCTATGAACTCACCAACCTTTTGGTTGACACTTGAAAGCATGTTTATTCTCAGGTATGAAAGAAATCGTCCGCTGTGCATTTGTTCATTTTAAAGACATTACTTGGAGTCGATCATCGCAATGGGACCAAATGTTGGTGACTTCGTCCAGATGGATTAGGACGGGGTATGACATGTGGTATCAGAGCGGTGGTCTTAGCAAACCAGGTCTTGAATTAGTGTGTCTAACTAGTAGTTGTTAGGGTGCATTAATGAGTCTGGACTTCGACCTAGTAGATGTTAGGATATATTAATGAGTCTAGACTTGAACCTAGTCCGCATGTCAAAAGTATGCATATCATTGTTTGTCGAAAAATATCTACCTATCATTTCCAGTCTCGACACATCTTATTGCAATTAATGCGTGAATGGTGTACAGACAAATTCATATTCCATCACATTAGACCTTATCTGAAACGTCTCCTTAATTCCCTCAGTAATCTACGGGATACTCTGTACTATATATAAGTATCAGGTATTCTATGTAATTAGAATATCATCCGATATCCAAAAATCATTTCATATCGAAAATCCTTTATCTAACCGTGTAAGATGAATTCTACAACAAGTTCAAGTACCTCGGATTCTGATATGGATTTCCATTCGAGCTCCGAAAGTAGTATAACTGGAATGGATCAACTAATCAGCCATCATCAATTCTGGATGAATTGAGGTTGAGTTCGTAGTCGATTAAATCAATGGAAATGAGAAGAATGCGATCCTTTCCACCAATCAAACTGCACTCTTGGTGAAAAACCGGAAGTACTTACCTGCGAACCTATCTGAAACACCATTTTCAGCCTCATTTCTAGAGTATCTTGTCATGATTATATACTATCTCGAATTCTAGATCTTATTTATCAGCTCGTCCGAACCGACAATCATCTCGGTGTAATAGGAGAAGTCAACGAGATTCGCGTTCGAGTAATCAATTCGGAAAACATGGTGCAAAATGTACCAGCTTCAGCAACATCAACAACACCAACAGTACCACCAACATCAGTACTAACAGCACCATTACCACCAACAACCATATCCGCATCCCAAGCCTCAACTTCACAATCTGTTCCACGAACATCAACATCATACGCACCATAGATACCAAGGAGTACCAACAACAATGAATGATGAAGTATTGATCCATAACTTCATTGATATTCTACGAAGAATATGTGATTCCTAATAAGTTTTAGAGATTACTTATTCTAGCTCAAACCGAAAAGCAAATGAGATTAATATCATATTAACTCATTAAATACATGAATACATCTGAAGAAAATATATATGCAAGTATATTTTCATGATTGTAATTAAAAATTCTTTTGTATAGACTGTTAATGGTGAAAATATTTTAACGGGTAGGTAATACCCGAGGAATATTTAGTTTCACATTAATAAGTTACACTGGACATTCTTCGAACCTGATTCAATAGTCATTTACTATCATACTTACATCCACAGATATACGAATCCGTTCACCACAAAATAACCATTTTTATTCGATTTCATATTTGAATTTTGACTTATCAGAATCCAACAAGTGGCATAATGAAGAAAACTTTGGACAATTAAAATGAATTAAAATATTGATTATAACATATGAAACTAAATAATTCTTCAAGTCTGCCCCTTGATTTCATCTTAAACCTCATTTGTATCTTGACGATTCCATTCTGCGTTCAAACATTTCATAATTCTTGAAAACACTTTAATCGAGAGGATGAACCAACCACACTTCATATATGGAAGAAAAGATTGATGCATATAGTTATGCACATGAAAACACTCGGAACCTGAGCAAATGTTTAAAACATATATGTGCTAACTCTTTGGGAGTTGTTATTACCAGAAATAACTTTGCAATCCCTTTTCAAATTAGCCAATTTTGTCACAGCTCCTGTGATGCTCCGTACAAAACCATCGTGTACGAATCATCAACAACAGGATCATTACAAGGTTAAGTACTATATGTTGTAATTAAAGAAGTTGCATTCACGATAAAAAGGTGATGTCATAACCGACATCAAATGTTTTACATTTCAAAAGCATGCTTCACTAAGTAGAAGCAAATAATAAGTGTATGTGACCACAATGGTCGTTACAAGTCATAGTTAAAAAGTACGAATGTTTGAATGCAAAATAAAGTAGTTCATGCGATGACAACTCTAAGCAGCGGGTGTCTACAGCACGACTAGTACACAGCGGAAGCTAACCTCAAGCACCTGAGAAAAACATGCTTAAAAACGTCAACACAAAGGTTGGTGAGCTATAGTTTAAGTATAACAGTATGTAAGGTAGGCCACGAGATTTCAGTGCTACAAAGAGCGTTTCAAAACAGTATGATAAAGTATATGTTAACCGTGGGCACTTGGTAACTAACTTAACGTTTATACCCCCTAAAAGTACACTTGGAAAGTGCGTATGTCTATGAAGTATTAAATACTCGTTAAATGCTAGCACTACTAGCCCGAGTGGGGATGTCAAACCCTATGGATCCATATCTAAGATTCGCGTTCATGGTTCAAAAACCAATGATTAAACGTTACCGAGCTAAAGGGAATGTTTATGCCGTTGTATAACCCACACATATACAAGTTTAAGTACTCGTGCCTAGTATGTAAAACATAAAATCCGCATGTATTCTCAGTTCCCAAAATAAGTTAAAGTAAAAAGGGAATGCTATAACTCACAATGATAATGTAGTCGTAAAGTCGGTTCGGAAAAGGTGTGCAAGTAATCGGTCCGAAGGTCCTCAACCTAAGGCAAATAGTACTAAGTCAGTAAATTGTCTTAATAGGTTTAAAAGTATGTAAATAAGGTCTTAAGGGTCATCATCATTCATCATTAAACAAAAGGCGTAAAGTAGGTTTCGTTTATGAAAGTAGTTTAAAACAAAGTCTGACTTTAGTCAGTCACCACGGCCTCTACCCTTACTGAATTAAGGTGAGACTAGTGGACATGGATCCGTCTATGAGTCCCTTAAGTGTGGTAAAATTTACAGAAGCAAACTCGTCTTGGTTTGACCGTGGCGACGGTCTAAGTGCGAGTAGGTCAGAAATTTCTGCACAACGTTAAAGGACATAGTGACGATCGGAGGGCCATAAATCCTAAACCGTAACTCGGATTAAGACGAGTCCTATATGAAAAGTTATCTACTAGAAAATTTCTATCTGAAAATAATGGTTAGAATAGCCCAGGTCTGCTGGTATGTTACAGAAACAGCAGGTCAGTAGGTTTTGGACAGAAACAGTAAGTTTAAAAGGGTTCCGGTGGTCTTGGTGCTTGATGTTCATCGTGGTTCTCGTCCTTGATGCATATAGCTTCAAGTGTACAACTCATTGATGTATCTACATCATCTTAACCAAGTCTTGACCATCATAACCCTAGTGTAAGTCTAAGACATGAAGCACAACTCACTTAAGAGTTGCATGTAGTTTGATGAACTAAAGTTACATCAAAGTCTTAGGTTTGACACTTACATGAACTATAAGACTAATAATAAGTTACAAACTTGAAAATAAACTAACTAATCAAGATCTTAAGATGTAGAACATAGTTCTTTAGTTAGATCTTGAAGATCCAAGACCCAAAAGTCTAGATCAAGCATAAGTATACAAAGTTATGTTTAAAGAAAACTTATTTGTGTGTTCTTGAACTTTCAAGTTAATTTTTAGTTCCAAGAGATATGAGATCAAAGTTAACTAGTAAAATTTGACCAATAACAACCAACAAACATAAATTAAAGTGCATGTAACTAAATAAACAAGTAAATAAGTCCATGGGTTGTTCATACTTTTAAAGATTCAACCAAGGTTTGATCTTTAAGTAAAGTAAACTTTAAGTTTACTTCAAGAACTACAAGTATGAGTTACAACACAAGAATTTAATCTTTGAAACATTATATGTAGAACCTAAACTAGAGAGTTTAGTTCTTGAATGTTCTTGTTAATACAAGATAAAGAAGAATAAACTAGGTAGTTTGATTCTTGAAAACATGTAAGTAGAGAAAGAAAAACAACTAGTAAGTAAGTAACAATAATGAAGTAAACAATTAGAAGTAACAAAAGATTATAAAAATCAAAGAATGATGATGATTTAAGGGTGTTAGGATTCGGTTTTGGCCAAGAAAGAAGAGAGAAAATATGTTCATGTTACTTACAATTTTGAAAGAAAAAGAGAGGAAAGTTGAGAGAAAATATGAGAGAAAAGTAAGATGTAATTTTGAAGTGAAGTGTGTGTGAGAATACAAGTGAGTATGTAATGCAAAAAAAAAAGTTTTGAATCCCCTTCTAACCACCTGGGCCGATGGTTTTGGCCTTCAAGGAGGGGGGATGGATTAGTTTTGTGGTCACTAGAATGTAAAGCTTCATAAAGGTGGTTAATGGGTGTGTTTACATGGGAATGAGAAGTAACAAGATTCCAAGTGTAACTTAATCCATCTAGTTTCCATCTAAATGATACTTAGAAGTCTTAGTGGACTAGTTAATCCACTTAAAATGTAGGGTGGCCTTGGAAGTCCAATAACATGAGTCCATTACACTAACAAAGCCCAAGTTCAAATAAATCACAAGTTAAACCAATTAAAGCCCAAGTAACTAACTAATAGCCTTAGTTAATTAAAATGATTAATAAAATTAATCATGAATGCAAATAATATGTGAAAATATTATTCGTGTAAGTTTCGTGTGTCACAAAGACGTTTCGGGCAATTAAAGTCAAGTTCGGGCAATCATGGCAACATGTAAATGTAATAACATACATTCGTTTAATCACACGTATTAATAATAATAATTATTAATAAATAAATATTGGAAATTCCAGGGTCGTTACATTACCCACCTGTTAAAGAAAATTTCGTCCCAAAATTTAAGCTGAGGTAGATGGAGGAGTCGGGAAAAGGTGAGGATACTTCCGCATCATTTGATCCTCTCGTTCCCAAGTAAACTCAGGTCCTCGTTTGGCATTCCATCGTACTCGGACGATCGGAATCTTATTGCGTTTCAAAGTTTTGATCTCACGATCCATAATTTCAACAGGTTCCTCCACAAAGTGGAGTTTGTCATCAATTGTAAGTTCTTCCAGTGGTATGATAAGTTCAGGTGCAGCAAGACAGTTCTTCAAGTTTGACACATGGAAGGTAGGATGAACTGAGCTCAATTGTGCTGGTAGTTCCAAACAGTATGCAACGGGTCCAACACGTTCCAAGATTTCAAAAGGACCAATGTATCGTGGGTTTCACTTTCCACGTTTTCCAAAACGAATCATACCTTTCCAAGGTGCAACCTTTAACATTACACGATCACCAACGTTGAATTCAAAGTCTTTACGTTTAAGATCGGCATAACTCTTCTGACGATCGCGGGCAGTCTTAAGTCTAGCTTGAATCTGAGTAATCTTCTCCGTGGTTTCGTGGACTACCTCGGGTCTGGTGATTTGCTTTTCGCCTACTTCGGCCCAACAAATAGGAGATCGGCACTTGCGGCCATACAACGCTTCGAAAGGTGCAGCATTAATGCTAGAGTGATAACTGTTGTTGTACGAGAATTCGGCGAGTGGCAAATGCCTTTCCCAGGCCTTTCCGAAATCAATGACACATGCACGCAGCATGTCTTCCAAGGTCTGAATCGTTCGCTCACTTTGCCCTTCAGTCTGTGGATGATACGCAGTACTCATGTCGAGACGAGTTCCCATGGCTTCTTGCAAAGAACGCCAAAATCTAGAGGCAAAATGGGGATCGCGATCGGAGATGATCGATAAAGGTACACCATGACGAGATACAACCTCCTTGATGTATAATTGAGCAAGTCTCTCCATTGTATCCATTTCCTTCATCGCTAGAAAGTGTGCAGATTTGGTGAGGCGGTCAACAATAACCCAAATGGTATCGTATCCGCTCACCGTCTTTGGTAGCTTGGTGATGAAATCCATTGTTATCTGTTCCCACTTCCATTGTGGGATTTCTGGTTGTTGAAGTAACCCAGAAGGTATCTGATGCTCGGCTTTAACCTTCGAGCAAGTTAAACACTTACCAACATAAGTCGCAACGTCCTTCTTGAGATTCGGCCACCAATATTGTTTTTTAAGGTCGTGGTACATTTTGCCGGCGCCGGGGTGAATCGAATATCTTGATTTGTGTGCTTCATCAAGTATAAGGTTCCGTAGATCTCCATAAAGAGGTACCCAAATTCTTCCGGCATAACATCGAAGTCCAGACTCCCTAACCTCGAATCGAGAGACAAGTATGTTCAAATGTTCATGAGATATATTCTCCTCCTTGAGAGCCTCAACTTGGGCTACTCTGATCTGGTTGTTGAGGTTCGAATGGATGGTGATGTTCAGAGCCCTAACACGAAGAGGTGCCGTCCTCTCCTTTCGGCTTAAAGCGTCAGCTACAACATTGGCCTTGCCAGGGTGATAGCGAAGTTCACAGTCGTAGTCGTTGAGCGTCTCGATCCATCGACGCTGTCTCATATTCAGTTGCTTCTGATCAAAGATGTGCTGGAGACTCTTGTGATCGGTGAAAATAGTGCTCTTAGTTCCATACAAATAATGTCTCCACAATTTAAGCGCAAAGACAACGGCTCCAAGTTCAAGATCATGTATAGTGTAGTTCCGCTCGTGAATCTTCAATTGTTGGGAGGCATAGGCAATAACTTTTGATCGTTGCATCAGTACACAACCAAAACCACTCTTCGATGCATCACAATAAACAACAAAGTCGTCACTGCCTTTAGGAAGCGATAGGATAGCTGTGGAGGTTAACTTCTTCTTCAAAGTTTGAAATGCTGATTCGTGTGCGGGTTCCCAAATGAACTTCTTGCCCTTGTGAGTCAGCGCGGTCAAAGGACGCGCAATCAGAGAAATCCTTCGATAAACCTTCGATAATAACCGGCGAGACCTAGGAATTGGCGAATATGCGTCGGAGTAGTGGGGGTCTCCCACTTGCTGATGGCTTCAATCTTGGCGGGATCAACTTTGATACCCTGGTCGCTTACAACATGACCCAAAAATTGTACTTCCTTCAACCAAAATTCACACTTGGAGAATTTGGCGTAAAGTTCCTCTTGTCTTAAGAGTTCAAGCACTAATCAGAGGTGTTGCTCATGTTCTTCTTAGCTCTTAGAGTAGATGAGGATATCATCTATGAAGACGATAACAAACTTGTCCAAGTAAGGCTTGCAGACACGATTCATGAGGTCCATGAACACGGCAGGTGCATTTGTCAAACCGAATTGCATCACGAGAAACTCATAATGACCATAATGGGTCCTGAATGCAGTTTTCATCACGTCACTTTCCTTCACCCTCAGCTGGTGATATCCGGATTGCAAATCGATCTTTAAATAAACGCTCGATCCTTGTAGTTGATCAAATTCGCGGAAGAGGATACCGATTCTTGATAGTCAATTTGTTGAGTTCACGGTAGTCGATACACATACGGAAGGATCCATCCTTCTTCTTCACAAACAACACAGGTGTACCCCAAGGTGAGAAACTTGGTTGAATAAATCCTCGGCCTAACAGCTCTTGTAGTTGACTCTGTAATTCTTGCATCTCGGAAGGTGCGAGTCTATAAGGTGCGCGAGCTACAGGTGCAGCTCCTGGCACTAAATCAATCTGAAACTCTACTGCTCTCTGCGGCGGCAATCTAGGTAATTCCTTTGGGAAGACATCGGAAAATTCGTTCACAATTCGAACGTCGTTCACGCTCTTCACCTCAGTTTCTACCGCTTTCACATGTGCTAGGACAGCAAAGCGTCCCTTCTTCATAATCTTTTACGCTTTCACGCAACTAATGAGGTTCAACTTCGAGGTACATCTCTCTCCATAGATAACCAGTGGTTCACCATCTCCTTGTGGTATGCGAAGTGCTTTATCTCCACAGATAATATCGGCCTTTATCTTGCTCAACCAATCCATACCGACGATCACGTCAAAGCTTCCCAGTTTGATAGGTATCAAATCAATTTTGAAATCTGCACCAGCTACGTTGATAATAGCTCCACGACTAATATGGTCAACCTTTTCAAGTTTTCCATTTGCGACCTCGACAAGCATACTTTCTTTTAACGGGACTAATGACCAATTAATCTTATCGCAAAAAATGTCTACATACATAACTTCTATCCGCACCAGTATCAAACAAGACAGAAGCTAAAAGATTGTTGATTGTGAATATACCTGTCACCAAGTCGAGGTTATCGCGTGTATCCCTTGCATTAACATTAAAAGCTCTACCGCGGGGTGGCCCGCCATCTTTTCGCTTGTTGGGGCATGCGTTTCTGAAATGGCCCGTCTGCCCGCATTCATAGCACTTCTTCGGCCCATTGGTGTTTGGCTTCCCATTCAAAGTAGTGACCTTGCAGTCCTTTCCGATGTGCCCAGCCCGTTGGCACTTCTCACAGACAACATTGCAATACCCAGTGTGGTGTTTGTAACACCTCTTGCATTGAGGTAGGGTTCCCTTGTAGTTCAGGTTAGAGTTGGTGTTGTTGTTGGGATTAGGGTTTCCACCATTGTTGTGCCTCTTGGCAGGGGTCTGATCGTAGTTTCTCCCCCTGTTATTGTTGTTGTTGTTGTTGTTGTGGTTGTTGTGGTTGTTATCCCATTTCCTCTTCTCGCTACTACCAGCTTCAAACTTAGCCTTCTCTGGCTCATCAATAAGAATCTGATTCATGAGAGTATGCGCCATGCGCATTGCTTCGGGAACATTCGGTGGTTTGGATGAGGTGACATTTCCTTTGATGGACTTAGGGAGTCCCGAAAAGTATTTCTCCATGCGCTTGAATTCGGGGGTGACCATGGTCGGACACATCAGTGCTAACTCCAAAAACCTACGATTGTAACTATTAAGGTCGTTCCCTACGACCTTCAACTGCATGAATTCAATTTCCATCTTCTGAATTTCGGTTCTCGGACAATACTCATCAATCATAGCCGCCTTGAATTCCTCCCATGGCGTAGCATACGCCTCATCGATACCTTTCGCTTGAGCTAACGTGTTCCACCACGTTAGCGCGCCGTCAGATAGCGTGCAAGATGCAAACTTGGTCTTATTGTCCTCCGAACAGTTGCAAACTCGGAATACTGATTCAAGTTTCTCGAACCATCAGGTGAGACTAACTGGTCCCTCGGTGCCGCTGAAGTTATGCGGTTTGCAGCTCTGGAATTCCTTGTATGTACACCCATTTCGAACGGGTGGAATAACCGGTGGTGGTGGCGGTGGAGCTTCGAGATTTCTTTCTGCTAGGGCTGCAGTGACCCGTTCGTTGATCATGTCCTCAATCTGGGCGGCGGTAGGTGTGGATCTTCCGTTAGCCATGGTATTCTAACCAAAAATTTTGACTCAAGTCAAAATTCAGTATGCAAGTAGTAATAATACAGTATATAGTGACCAACATGGAATCAAAACATCACATGTTATTAAATAATGCATCTAGGTACAAATACCACAGAATCATCGTACAGCAATGTAAATAGAACATCGTGCAAGAATTAAATAACGCAAAGTTCCATTCATTAATAATAATAAGTTTCATACATCTGAATAAGTTCGTACAATACATATGAAATACATGAAACTATATCTAGATTACATCATGAAATCTAAATACAAGGTCCTACGGTGAAGGCGGGTGAACTGCTCCTCGAGCCAACTGCTCCTCGAGCTCATTGACTCGAGCTCGGAGAGTCTCAATCTCCCTCATCAGTTCCTCGTTAGAGGGAGCTGGTGGGGCAGGCGGTGCAGGTGGGGTGGGTGGTGCGGGTGGTGCTGATGTAGATGGTCCGGCTCCGGATGTAGACGGTACGTCCCTAGATGTAAGTGGTCCGAATCTAAATCTAGGTGGTACGGTTCCAGGAATAGTCAATACGTAACGGGGAACCTTACGTATCTGTGGGTCGGCAGGGTATGGCACAACTCGTTTACAAGAAGTAACCCTACGACGATGGCCAAATGCGTCAATAAAAGCACGACCTCCATTCACCCCTGGAATGACGGTGCCGTCGAAATGGTACCGCTTCTTTGGCGGGTTGGAGGGTGCCTGAATAGGTCTATCAGCAGGATCCTCATCATCGCTGGAGTCGTCTGATGATGAAGAATCGGTGGATGTTGAGTCATCCGAATCGTGTGGTGGTGACACTGGTGGCTGAGCTGGTAATCCGAAGCGTCCAAAGGCATCTGACATATGTCTGTGTCTGCCTGAAGGAATCACGACTAAACGTCCGTCGGGAGTGTGTCGGTAAGGCGTGCGCATGTGGTTACGAAATGGCCCTTCCCCGAACTCCACGGGGATCTCAATACCACCAATGCGGGGCTGTGACCTCGAGGGTCCGGGAGCAGACACTGGGGCAGGTGCACTAGTACCAGCTCCGGAAGTAGAAGCACCGGGATCACTAGTGGGTGTCGGGGTCGGTGTATCGGCAGTAGCAGCAGCAGGTGTAGCAGTAGGTAGGGCGACGGAGTCTGAGTCTGTACTGCCCGAAATGCCAGCAGGTGGAACATCCGACATCTGAACAAGGAAAAATAAATTTTCCATGTCAGTATGTCATAAAGCAAGCAAATAATAGGCCAACAGTTTAAATCATGTATAACGGTAACTAGCATGGCAATAATAGTAATTCGTATGAAAGTAGCATGCAATCGAAAGCAAGTAGCATCATGCAGTAGTGAAATCATGTAGTAGCATATGGCATATAGCGGAAAAAGTAAGCAGCAGCATGCAGTAAGTTCAGCGAAAACAAGTAAACTAGCAAGTTGTAGATTAGTCCTATTAGTGAATCCTACTCGGGTCGGTCTTAGACTCACTAATGCAACCTAATTCCCTACAACCAATGCTCTGATACCAAATGTGATACCCCGTACAAAACCATCGTGTACGAATCATCAACAACAGGATCATTACAAGGTTAAGTACTATATGCTGTAATTAAAGAAGTTGCATTCACGATAAAAAGGTGATGTCATAACCGACATCAAATGTTTTACATTTCAAAAGCATGCTTCATTAAGTAGAAGCAAATAATAAGTGTATGTGACCACAATGGTCGTTACAAGTCATAGTTCAAAAGTACGAATGTTTGAATGCCAAATAAAGTAGTTCATGCGATGACAACTCTAAGCAGCGGGTGTCTACAGCACGACTAGTACACAGCGGAAGCTAACCTCAAGCACCTGAGAAAAACATGCTTAAAAACGTCAACACAAAGTTTGGTGAGCTATAGTTTAAGTATAACAGTATGTAAGGTAGGCCACGAGATTTCAGTGCTACAAAGAGCGTTTCAAAACAGTATGATAAAGTATATGTTAACCGTGGACACTTGGTAACTAACTTAACGTTTATACCCCCTGAAAGTACACTTGGCAAGTGCGTATGTCTACGAAGTATTAAATACTCGTTAAATGCTAGCGCTACTAGCCCGAGTGGGGATGTCAAACCCTATGGATCCATATCTAAGATTCGCGTTCATGGTTCAAAAACCAATGATTAAACGTTACCGAGCTAAAGGGAATGTTTATGCCGTTGTATAACCCACACATATACAAGTTTAAGTACTCGTGCCTAGTATGTAAAACATAAAATCCGCATGTATTCTCAGTTCCCATAATAAGTTAAAGTAAAAAGGGAATGCTATAACTCACAATGATAATGTAGTCGTAAAGTCGGTTCGGAAAAGGTGTGCAAGTAATCGGTCCGAAGGTCCTCAACCTAAGGCAAATAGTACTAAGTCAGTAAATCGTCTTAATAGGTTTAAAAGTATGTAAATAAGGTCTTAAGGGTCATCATCATTCATCATTAAACAAAAGGCGTAAAGTAGGTTTCGTTTATGAAAGTTGTTTAAAACAAAGTCTAACTTTAGTCAGTCACCACGACCTCTACCCTTACTGAATTAAGGTGAGACCAGTGGACATGGCTCCGTCTATGAGTCCCTTAAGTGTGGTAAAATTTACAGAAGCAAAATCATCTTGGTTTGACCGTGGCGACGGTCTAAGTATGAGTAGGTCAGAAATTTCTGCACAACGTTAAAGGACATAGTGACGATCGGAGGGCCATAAATCCTAAACCGTAACTCGGATTAAGACGAGTCCTATATGAAAAGTTATCTACTAGAAAATTTCTATCTAAAAATCATGGTTAGAATAGCCCAGGTCTGCTGGTCTGTTACATAAACAGCAGGTCAGTAGGTTTTGGACAGAAACAGTAAGTTTAAAAGGGTTCCGGTGGTCTTGGTGCTTGATGTTCATCGTGGTTCTCGTCCTTGATGCATATAGCTTCAAGTGTACAACTCATTGATGTATCTACATCATCTTAACCAAGTCTTGACCATCATAACCCTAGTGCAAGTCTAAGACATGAAGCACAACTCACTTAAGAGTTGCATGTAGTTTAATGAGCCAAAGTTACATCAAAGTCTTAGGTTTGACACTTACATGAACTATAAGACTAATAATAAGTTACAAACTTGAAAATAAACTAACTAATCAAGATCTTAAGATGTAGAACATATTTCTTTAGTTAGATCTTGAAGATCCAAGACCCAAAAGTCTAGATCAAGCATAAGTATACAAAGTTATGTTTAAAGAAAACTTATTTGTGTGTTCTTGAACTTTCAAGTTAATTTTTAGTTCCAAGAGATATGAGATCAAAGTTAACTAGTAAAATTTGACCAATAACAACCAACAAACATAAATTAAAGTGCATGTAACTAAATAAACAAGTAAATAAGTTCATGGGTTGTTCATACTTTTAAAGATTCAACCAAGGTTTGATCTTTAAGTAAAGTAAACTTTAAGTTTACTTCAAGAACTACAAGTATGAGTTACAACACAAGAATTTAATCTTTGAAACATTATATGTAGAACCTAAACTAGAGAGTTTAGTTCTTGAATATTCTTGTTAATACAAGATAAAGAAGAATAAACTAGGTAGTTTGATTCTTGAAAACATGTAAGTAGAGAAAGAAAAACAACTAGTAAGTAAGTAACAATAATCAAGTAAACAATTACAAGTAACAAAAGATTATAACAATCAAAGAATGATGATGATTTAAGGGTGTTAGGATTCGGTTTTGGCCAAGAAAGAAGAGAGAAAATATGTTCATGTTACTTACAATTTTGAAAGAAAAAGAGAGGAAAGTTGAGAGAAAATATGAGAGAAAAGTAAGATGTAATTTTGAAGTGAAGTGTGTGTGAGAATACAAGTGAGTATGTAATGCAAAAAAAAAGTTTTGAATCCCCTTCTAACCACCTAGGCCGACGGTTTTGGCCTTCAAGGAGGGGGGATGGATTAGTTTTGTGGTCACTAGAATGTAAAGCTTCATAAAGGTGGTTAATGGGTGTGTTTACATGAGAATGAGAAGTAACAAGATTCCAAGTGTAACTTAATCCATCTAGTTGCCATCTAAATGATACTTACAAGTCTTAGTGGACTAGTTAACCCACTTAAAATGTAGGGTGGGCTTGGAAGTCCAATAACATGAGTCCATTACACTAACAAAGCCTAAGTTCAAATAAATCACAAGTTAAACCAATTAAAGCCCAAGTAACTAACTAATAGCCTTAGTTAATTAAAATGATTAATAAAATTAATCATGAATGCAAATAATATGTGAAAATATTATTCGTGTAAGTTTCGTGTGTCACAAAGACGTTTCGGGCAATTAAAGTCAAGTTCGGGCAATCATGGCAACATGTAAATGTAATAACATACATTCGTTTAATCACACGTATTAATAATAATAATTATTAATAAATAAATGTTGGAAATTCCAGGGTCGTTACAGCTCCAGCAAGTCAACTTCGACTTTTCATTCGAAACAACCTTATTATAACCTTGATATATATGCGTGCTCTTTTATTGATATCAAAGAACCTTTTATATTCCACCACATCACCAGCAGACGTACCAGCAACCTCGTTGCTCCGTGGCTTAAATCTCTCCGACAAATCACTACTTTTATCTATTGAAGTCTTATCATGAACCCATCCGCACCTTGTAACGAGAATTGCCATACCAATTACCAGAAATCAGCGTTTAATCATCTAAAAAAAACAATTCTATTGAAACCCTCGGTTTGATAACCAATTATCCAGATCCGTTAACTTTGAAAATGCTGACGAAGCAGCATGTAGTAAATGGTCACAATAGGCCAAAAGTGATGATAAAAGAATGGAGTGTTAGGAACGCTCGATAGAAAATTTGGTACTAAAATACGGATTGAGCAAACCATGAAGGAGATCAAGGACAAATACAAGGGACATACCCTATATTCAAAGAATCCAGGTAATACTGTATCCAATGAAACCTTCAATGAATATCTTGCTCCGGATTCATGTTAAAATCTTGCGGAAAAATTTTTCTTCATCAACCCTCGAACTTAGAAATTCCAAAATATCATCATAAATATCTTCGATATTCCTGAGGATATTTTCATAAATATTCTTGTCCAAAATTATATACCTCTTCGCGCTATCTGTATTACATCATATTGAAAACTGTTTTAGTTTTCAATATTCTGTAAAATCTAAGTATAAATTATGAATGGATTATGGAGAAATGTTAAGAAGTTGAGCATGAGTTAGTATAATATAATGACGCTTGGCTAACGTGATTATATTACAGTAAGTCATGCTGAGTTTCTAATGGAATGTGATGATTCATAGATCATAACGTCATCATGTGCCATGTTACATAACTCTTTCATTCTGCTTAACTTTTGAACATATCAAGAAAGTATATTCTTGATAGTTCTATTCTCAGTGATTCTGGTAATTTGACAAATCAAATTGTGCTATCACATTCCTTCCTGCTTAAAACATTATAATCATTCGAAACTCTATATCTACAAATTCTGGACCATTATTCGCTTGACTTGAAGTCGGGAAGAGAAAACGAAAGCATAGAGCTTCGAAATATAAGGGAGAATATAAAGCCCGATAACAACACATAAATTACAAACCATGTATATCAATGCTTATCGCAACATAAAGATACGGGAGAATTAAAAACACTATAACCCCAAGGGCGAAGTAGAAGAAAGCAGATTCCTTCGGTGGAAGTTGGAAAAGGAGAATGATTGTTGCGATAGTAAGGATAAGGACAAGGATTAGAACTGGATTAAGCATTTTCACAATCTTGTGGATGTATGAACTAAGAAATAAAGTATAGAAATGGTGAGAATAATAGAGCGGAAGAGCTTAATTTATAATGGAAATATCAGACAGAGTAATCGAGGCAGATCACTGTATTTAATTATAGAAATCTCAATTTACTTACTCGCCGAAGAATCAAATCTGTTAGATTTCGAGGATTTTCTTTAAATCCCTTGAATTCCGGAATTCAACCATGATTAGACAAAAGTTATGATGAAACTTGTCTTTCTCATTTCACTCCTTTGTGATAGCTTCATTCGTACTCTTTGAGTAATCGAATTACCTTATCCATATTACTCAACAGTAATAAAACTCTATTTACCAACTTAAATTCATCATGAAAACATTTTTAATGTTAGCTATGACGACCACGATCAAATTTCTGGACGAAATTTCTTTAACGGGTAGGTACTGTGACGACCCGGGAATTTTCGACTAAATTTAAACTTAATATTTATATGTTCCAACACGGTAAGCAAAGTCTGTAATATAGAGTCTCAAAATTTTTGAACCATTTCATGAAAATCAATTGATCTTTGACCATACCCGACGATTCACGAATAATTATTTGTAAATAAATATGTACAGGTGTATACATAAATAAATGAAAATAAATATGATAATTAGAAATAATAAAATTTAATCATTTAAATTAAGAATTATTATTATTAAGTATTGTCATTAAGAATTATTATTATTAATACTATATATATCATATAATTAATAACATGTAATGTTAATGTCTGATATAATAAATTTAATTATAAATTAAACTATAATTGTTATAGTAATAATATTATTACTTTCAATGTTAACATCTACATTAATATTATTAATACTGTTATGAAAATGGATATAAATATAAATTATTATATTATTATTACTAATATTGTTGTAGTTAGTATTATTATTAGTATCATTAATAATATTATTATCATTATCATTATTATTATTATAGTTATCAACATTGTTATAATAAAAATAATACAATTTAATATGGTTATCATTAATATTATTATTATTATCCTTTTTATAGTTACTTTTATTCTTATTGATATTAGTATAAATTTGATAAAATTATTATTAATATTATTATTATTATCTTATTATTATTATTATTATTAGTATTCTTATTAAAATTTATTAATAAAGTTATATTAATAATATTACAAAAGTTCATAAAATATAAATGTATAAACAGATATGTATAACTTCAATTATATAAATGCAACTATTTGATATAACGTCTAGTTAGATATATATACGTATATAGGTACTGATATATATATATATATATATATATATATATATATATATATATATACTAAAATCAATATTTTATTGTATTAATAATTAATAATATAATGGTACGTTTTTATACAAAGGATCAAACAATTCAGTTCACATCACAATCAATTAACTGTATCTAATTTTTGTTTGAATCCTCAAATTATTAAACATCTTAATCGATTAGTACAAAGCAAGTTATCAATCGTTTTCATTTTTTTTATTTATTCATTTTCTGTACGATGGATTCCATGGTCGACAAACAAATCTTTATAACAATCTAACAATTACAGTTGATAAGTATTCAGTCCACCTACTACTACTAACTATAACTTATACAAATCATTTATCTTCTTCATATTGACTGAATTAAATCAACCATCCTTACCAAATTTTCTTGAATTCTTCCCTTCTTAATTTCGTTTATAGAAATAGAACCCAAGGAATTAATCGACTATGTAATCAATCCTCTATTTCTTTCTTATTTTATCTTAAAATATACAAACCCACTTCAACCCACACCCATGGAAACCATTTCCTTTCTGCAGCTCATACAGCCCATGACTACCAACCATCTTCATTTGCAATACTACAACCAACCATCCGTCAATCTTCAAACAAATCACCACCATCGTCCGTAATAACTATCTTGAGCAACCCTCGCCATCACTAATCTCTTTCACGAGAAAATATGAAAGAATTCATCTACATATTTTTATACATTATGTGTGGAACATGCAAATAGGGACACTACTTTTATATTGTTAATATGACCGACACTTTTTGCAAAGGTTATCCTACTTCTCCTTTTATTTCTTAGTGGGTTACACATGCGTTATTTTTTGTGGGTTACACATGGTCAAAAGTAGATATCGATGCTCGCCTTATTTTTTTTTGTGTGGGCCACATTTGCAAAATAGAACATGCTTTAGGATTAGTTTATTGATCTAACATGCGAGCATAATAATCAAATGCTTTTGGTTTTGGGGTATGCTCGTTCGAAAAAAAGAAGAAGATAAGAAGTCGATGTACAAGTTCCTGCTGGGCCACCATGTTTTCTTTGTGGGTTTCTTTGTCGTCAATTACAGAAGCAAAAGAGATCGACTCTTTTGTTACAATTTCTCACATTTTCTCTCGTTCATGCGTTACCATTGTGATCAAGTATGGAAGCAACTACAACTGTTGTTGTACGCGTTCAATGATGATGTTGATGATGTCGAGGTAATGTTTTGATGATGAAAACGTGATGATAGTGTAACGAGTTAGATTAGGATACAATGATGATGATATAGTTTAATGATGGCTAATTAGGGTAATGAATTATGTATAATTAAGATGATAATAAAATAAATAAGATGATGTTGGATTATGATGAAGATTATGAATGATGATTGGAGATAGATGATAAGATTGATGATAATTTGGGTTTTCATTTAAAAATAAGAACATACAGATAGAAGGGTTACATAAATTTAAATCTGAGATTATTTCAGAAATGTATAAGCAGAGGAATGGTAAGGGTGTTGTGTGTTAAACAATAGGTCCTGGGTTCGAATCCAGGCTGCTGCAAAACATTTATTTATTTTCATGTTTTGGGCCGAGAGTTTTTGTATTCAGTTGGGCTTAGGAAACTATTTTGGGCCGTGAACTTGGATTTGGTTATAGGGCCGTTGCTGTGTTGGGCCGAGGTTTAATAGTTGGGCTTATGATCCATTAATCAATTTTGGTAGTGTTTTGGTGGAAGAAAATGAAAACAGAAAATAAGTATTAAATATATATATAATAAGAATAATAAAAAAAATAAAGACAGATGGCTGGTTAGGAGTGTTGATGGGTAAGCGAGAGGTTGCGTGTTCGAGCCTTGGCTAAGGCAAAAAAAAAAAAATTTAGAAATCCTTCACTTTGAGGTAGTATTATCTTATTATTATTATTAATATTATTCTTATCAATATTGTTTTTATTATTATGCTTATTATAATATTGGTAGTATTTTTATCAATATAGTTATTAACATAAATATTAGTATTATTATTATTAGTAAAATCATTATTATTATTATTATTAGTATTATTATCATTATAGTTATTAATAAGAATATTAGAATTATTATTATTAGTAAAATCATTATTTTTATAATTATTATTATTAGTATTTATTATTATTAAAAGTATCATTTTATAAAAATTATCATATTAATTATTATAACTATTATTGTTATTATTATAGGATGAAACAACTTTTTATTTATTATCATCAATATTATTTCATTAAATAACTATTAGTTATGTAAAACCATATTTATTACATATAACATAACTATATTAATATTTTTATGATAAATATTAATAAATGTAATTAATTAAGTTATTAATGAAACGTATAATATATTAAAATAATAATTATATCACTAATAAAATGTAACTTTGTTCGATTACAATTATATGTATTAATATATATATATAATTGATATAGGTTCGTGAATCCGAGACCAACCCTGCATTGTTCAGTTTCGTCGTATGAATATTTTTACTACAAAATATCGTATGGTAAGTTCATTTGCTCCCTTTTACTCTTTATATTTTTGAGCTGAGAATACATGCACTGTTTTAAAGACTGTTTTACAATATTTATATGTGTGAGTTCATTTGATTCCTGATGTTATGCGAGGGGTATATGAAATAGTATTATATTTTTGATACGAAAAGCGATACAGATTACACAAGTTTTAATTATTTATAGAGTGGGATATACCTAAACCTTGCTACAACACTATAGGCAGTGTACCTAATCGTAGAGTAGTGTAGTTTTTAGTAAGTCCGGTTCGTTCCACAGGGAGCTGGTGATACTTACTATATTTTTAACTATATTTATACAAAATATATATAATTATATAAGTAGTAATATTATTATAAAAGGGGGGTTTTACCGTTTAATGACCGGTTTGTCGATTCTATATTTTAAGCGTAAAGATAAATGACGATAATTAAAGTGCGTAAAATAATGACAATAAATAAAATGACAGTAAATAAAATTGCGAGTAATAAAATGACAGTAAATAAAGATACGATGAGAAATATAATAAAAGAATTATGCTTATTTAAACTTCCGTAATCATGATGTTTGACGTGTTGATTTTAATTTATTACCATGGGTTAATTGTCCTTTGTCCTGGTTTATTTGATACGTCTATCTGGTTTTTGTCCATAATAGTCCATCGGTCATAAATATAAAGTGCGAGTATCCTCGTCAAATTACCCTTATACCCGAAGTCAAATATTCTAACTGATTAAGGATTTAAACTGTGACGCAGTTATCACTTCTGTCAACAATTACACCAGTTATCACTGTATGTAATCCACCCCTGTTTTAATTAGTTTATGAATATGAATATTAATTCATCCACTTGATCAGAATGAATAATCAATTACCCAACCCAATTGATTAATTAAATGATTATAACAGATTCCATATGAACGTCACTAAATAGGACAACCATAATCATTATTAATTATTAGGTTAATTAATTTGAAGATAGGTTCGACAGACTCCAATGAGTTGTCACTCAATTAGACAATACCCCCCATCTATTAATAGTCAATAGTCCAATTTCCACAAGTGTCGGTCTTTTGCCCAAACCTTAATTATGGTCCAAAGTTCAATAACCCCATCTTAATATTTTAGCCTAACATCACGATTACTTCGGCTCAAATAAGCATAATAATAACTTAGTTACGAGACATTAAATTAAAAAGGAAGAACATAGCTTACAGTGGTTAAAAATAGCGTAGCGTTACACGGACAGAATTTCGACTTACACGCTCAAACGATCTCTATCATAAATCTTATTATTATCATAATTTAAAATTAAAATTAAGATTATTGTTATATCTGATTACATTAACATTATGATAGAGAATTATAGATATAAATTATAGATATTGATATTGATAGATAGAAAAATAAGAAAAAGATAGAAAAAATGATCGAAAAATGATCGAAAAAAGGTTCTCTCTATCGATCGTAATACATCGCTTTTATAGCGAAATTAGAATTGAAATTTTCATTTACGACCCCTGAACTATGCTCAATTAACAACTTTTTATTATTTAATATTATTCTTATTATGAATTATTTAAATATTATATTTTATTCTTGTGCATAGTTGACTCGTAATTTTTACACCGTTGCGTCGAGCGCTGAAAGTTGGTTCATGCCTCGGTTCCGGATTTTTGAACGCCCTTTCGTACAATTTTATATCGTGTACTTTGCGTTTTGTAACTTGTACTCTTGTCATTTTTAGACGTTCTTCATCAATAATTTGAACCTTTTTGATTGTATCTTGTACTTTTGAGCTTTTTGGACCTTTGCGTCTTCAAATCTTCGTTTTCGCCTTTTGTCTTCGCACTTATTTAAAATAAACGAATATTACTCGAAAATGGAACAATTGCAACTAAAATCTTGTCTTTCTTGGGGGATTTTGCTATGAAATATATGTTCCTTTTTAGCCTTATCAATATCCCCACACTTGAGCGTTGCTTGTCCTCAAGCAATACAGTCTTGAAATAATATAATACATCACACGAATCACTTCTTTATTCTTCACACTTTGTACATCAGTGATTTTGATAGAGCGGTATAAACAATGATATTAACAATAGAACCATGGTTAAAGGTGGGTGTGTCATCCACAGTTGCCTTGGGTTTAGGTCAACGACACTTGCAATCAAATAGCCGATTTACTTTCGGTTTCCAAAGCAAAGTGCACATTTGAAAGGCGGTTTACAGTCCCACATGACTATAAAAATGTAGATCCTTTAGGAAATTGGATCTTTATGAAAACATTTGATCTTTTAAAAATTCAAGCTAGATTTTACCCTAGACAAGTTTTCTGATTTGACCCACCATCGGTGTTGCAAAATATATTTGTGGATCAATATTTTGACTAAAAACATTTAGGTTCATGTAATCCACTGCTATCCCGGTATCGGAAAGCACACATCCAGTTTACTTGTTCCGTATATTACCTTTCGGTACACTACCGTCCGGTTGTAAAGGAAAGCGATGAACAAGAAACTGTTAAGGCAATGTCCCGTGACATGCAGATGATTATGGTCTTTTAACGTGTCGGATGCTAGAACTATCCTTGGTAGGAGCGATAGTAAAGATCATCCTATGATTTTTTCGGTCTGGCACAAGGTCCTGTCTCCGACCATGCTATGCAACCACCGTTCTTACGGTTGACACCCGATTTGGTTCAGGTGACCTAATGAATTCCAGGTGAATTTCTTAGGATTTTACGTTCAATGGTAATGAACGCATTGAAAATGGTTTTTCAGAAAACAAATCGGTTTGTATTTTTGATCAAAATATTTTCTCGTTCATGCTCGAGTTTAGATATCATCGAATTCCATGAGTTTGAATTCTCAATCTTTAAGGTCAATCTCTAGGATTGAGTATTATCAGTCTTAAAAGCTGATTTTTAATCTTTAAGGAGATTATCCTTTTCTGGGGATCTGATTCATTAGTCTTATCAAGCTAATTTGCACGGTGCCTCCTCATTGTACGAGATAAATCCTTCTCATGGTTAGGATAAATCTGACCACTTGGCGACCCTGTTTGATGCTGAGGTCCGTGGATTTCCTGCTGATTTTAGAGATGACTTTTCTAGATTTTTCGTCAACCTACAGCTGGACTGGACGACAACTTCATGACCTAAATCAAGAAGCGCGTGTCTTTTTCGGAAGACTTTACTTCCTTTTAATGATGGAATTGATTCATCGTGTAGATCCATCTTTCTTTCAAATGTATTACAGTAAACCGGGTAAAACTGATTAGTATCGTCCAAAGCAAAAGTACCTGCAATAATCTTGTACAAAAATATGTGATATATGTTTTAAATTGAATAACTTGGTACATTCTTCCCACACTTAGTTTCTTTCTTTGCCTTTTTATTTTCTTCTATTTCATTTTAAATGAATTCAAGCGTTTTAAGGTGTTTCTCAATTTATGTCCTTTTCGAGGTAACGATAATTTCGGTATTATCACCTAGTTTTCATCGTTCATAAATATGTATAAACATGATTTTGAGTTCATTTAGTTGAAAATTTTTCAAATTTTCACAAAATTTGGCAAATAAACTAAGTGTAAACCCGAGAGAATTTATAATCCTTCCCCACACTTGAGATCATGCAATGCCCTCATTTGCATGAAATCAGACTATAATTATAAATTCATGAGGGTGATTAGTGTAGAAAAGTGATTAAAAATACCCAGTTTGTAAGCATATTATTTTACATCACATTTGATATTTTGCGCCTTGTCATCAAAATTAGTAGCTTTTTGTTGAACTTAATGACAGTCTTTGAAAGTGCGCTGTTTTACCCTGTTGTGTACATAACATAAAATACAAACATATATACATATTTTTGAAGTTTGGTATATAACCCCTACGTTCAAAAATTTATAATATATAATATTTTTTTCATCCTTTAGATCAATAAAATTAAAAATAATGATAACAAAATTTGTCGCCCCGCCCTCGGGTAAAGCAATTTCGGTTCAATGACCTAGTGTTCAACTTACGACGAATTTTAAAAATCATATTTTTAACTTAAAGAAATAAAGTAAATTTTGTTTTTTAAAATCACAATTAAAATGCATATTAATTTCAAATAAAACCTAAAAAAAATAAAAATTCAGAATGGAGGGAGAAAACTAGTTCTTTAGTGTCTGCTAGCGGAAAAGACCAATCGGATTCCATTCTCGGAACTACACGAGAACAGAACAAATAACTTTAGACAGCATTATCTTTTTAGAACATTCGAATCTCCCCACACTTAGGTAGCTGTGGTGTTGAAATTGTGATTAACTTCATTGTCAATTTCTCTTGGTCCATAATCAACTTGCCTATCTGTGACTTTTTCTTTAAGCCAGTGCCCGGCTTCTTTCGTAATATCCCATAATTCAACTAGCTTCGCCTTTTCTTTAGGCGACAGATTGGATACTAACCGGTTACATAACTTAAAGTTCCCCTTACTTCTAGCATCAATAGCCCGTTTAAAAAGTTTCTTCATTGAACTGTTAATAACGGGGTCATCTAATTTCGTATCAACAACGGGGTCCTTTGTTATTGGGTTATCATTAGGTGTTACTTCATTTTTCCCACACTTAGGCGTTTCATTATTGCTAAGCACTGCCGTTGGAGTTGGTAAAACAACATGGTTATTACCAATCGTTTTTATTGGTTCAACGGTTTTGGTTGGTGGAGGTTTAGATTTTCGAATCATAAAGGTGATCGATTTGTCACCACTTTTAAGTGTCATTCTTCCATTTCCTACATCAAATAACGCCCCGGTGGACGCAAAGAATGGTCGACCTAAAATTAGAGGAATGTTTGGGTCCTCTTCTATGTCAATGACAAT
Organism: Rutidosis leptorrhynchoides; assembly: GCF_046630445.1. Lineage (NCBI taxonomy): Eukaryota > Viridiplantae > Streptophyta > Magnoliopsida > Asterales > Asteraceae > Rutidosis > Rutidosis leptorrhynchoides. The sequence goes on along the minus strand of NC_092335.1, from coordinate 373,061,800 downwards.
GAATTCGACTAGAAAGGTTAAATTACCTACTTGAATGGGTAGGTTGTCAGCAATTCCAACTGGGTGCTTAATGGTTTGATCAAAGAGTCGAACACTCATATCCGTTGGAGTTAACTCACCTACACCTAATCTCTTATATAAGGAAAGAGGCATAACACTCACACTTGCACCTAAATCTGCTAGTGCATCATACATGACACAATCACTAAGTAGACAAGGAACAATAAATTCACCCGGATCACCTACCCTAGGTGGAGGTTTTGGTGGAACTGTATTCACCGGGTTTACTTCTACGGCTTTTGTTTCTTGTACTTTCTTATTCTTTTTCTTCTTCTTCTTTCCAGAAGTATCACAATCTTTATTACTTATTACTTGCTCATACTCAACTCCTTTTCTTGGAAACGGGATGGGTGGTTTGTATGGTGTCACCACTGGCTTTACATACTCGGGTGGTGGTGTTGGTGTAACTTCTTCATTGTTACTCACATCTAAAACCTTCCCATCTTCTGGAGCTGGTTTTTCAGAATTTGTTGACACCATATTAACATTCTCTTTCCGAGGATTTACTTCAGTATTACTCGGTAGCTTTCCTTGTTCCCTCTCACTCATCATGCTAGCAAGAGTACCTACGTGTTTTTCTAGATTCAAAATGGAAGCTTGTTGAGTTCTTAATGACTGATCAAATCTCTCGTTCGTTTGGGTTTGAGTTTCAATAAATTGTGTTTGAGATTCAACTAGCTTAAATACCACTTCTTCCAGATTTGACTTCTTCTCGTCGGTTTGTTGTGGTGGTTTATACAAGCCAGGTCTTTGTTGATTGAAAGTGTTGTTTTGAGTTGGTTGGTTATTCGGACCTTGTTGGTTATACGAGTTATTGTCGGGTCCTTTTGGATTGTAAAGAATGTTTTGATTTCGATTGAAGTTTGGCCTTGGCGGTTGATAATTATTCTGATAACTATTTTCCAGCCTTTGGTTCATGTAGACAACATTCTCACGTTGTTCCATCGTTTGTTCAATGTGACAGTCTTTCATTAAGTGTGGTCCACCGCATTGCTCACAACTAATTCGTATTGCGTGAATATCTTTATTCATCTTTTCCATTCGACTTTCGAAAGCATCTATTTTTGCGGAAACAGAATTAAAGTCATGGCTAGAATCGGCTCTAGCCGCTTTAGATGATCGAAAGATATCTTTTTCTTGATGCCACTCATGAGAGTGGGAAGCAGTGTTATCAATAATTTTGTAAGCTTCAGTTGCGGTTTTCTTCATAATGGAACCACCAGCTGTTATGTCGATGTCTTTTCTTGTAGCAACGTTGACACCTTGGTAGAATATTTGTACTATTTGATAAGTGTCTAAACCGTGTTGAGGACATCCTCTCAACATCCTTCCGAATCTTGTCCACGCCTCATATAGAGTTTCATTTGACTTTTGTGTGAACGTAACAATTTCTCCTTGAAGTCTCACGGCTTTAGATGCCGGAAAGAATCTTTTAAGAAATTTCTCAACTAAAACATCCCATGTGTCAATCGCCCCTTCAGGTAACGATTCTAACCAATCTTTGGCTTCTCCCTTTAAAGTCCAGGGAAACAACATGAGATAGATCTGTTTATCCTCAACTTCTCGGATTTTGAATAGTGTACAGATCCTATTAAACGTACGAAGATGTTCGTTTGGATCTTCCTTCGGCGCACCACTATATTGGCACTGATTAGTTACCATGTGTAGAATTTGTCCTTTGATTTCATAATCTGGCGCATTAACTTCTGGCTTAATAATGGCGTGACCTTGGCCCGTGCGTGTGGCTCTCATTCGGTCTTCCATACTTAGAGGTTCCAGATTTTCCATAATTGAATTTGTTGAATACGAATCACTAGAAGATTCTGATTTAATGGTTTGTGGTTCAGGAGGAATGATTAGTGGTTCTGGATCTTGGAATTGTCCCTGAATATTCTCCGGATTCTCAATTGTGAGGTAGGGTTCAAAAAATGGATTATCGGAAATTTGAACTGAAGTACTTGGTCTACTGGATGACGATTCTAAAGAGAAATCAACGGCGGTTATATTTGTTAAATGTCTTGATCGAGTTACAGGTGGTGAACGTATGAAAGGTGGTGAACGTTTTACTCGGTGCATTCACTGAATATCCTATTAGTTTTTAAAAGGAAAGAAAAATTATATAAGTTATCCAATTAATAGACTTTTCTGATTTTGCCCACGTTTCGAATAGCCAAAAGATGCAGCATAGGGGCAGGATTCGTTTGGTCTCAATATAATTGAGTACTGTTTGGCTCCAATAACCCGGTCCACGTACAAATCCAACTATTACTACGAACCAGAAAATTTTGATGTCTATCAATTTAACCACTTAAAATAAATTTTCGTAATTTTAAGAAATTTAGATAAGAAGTAGAATAAAAATCTTATCCTAAAACTAGAATAGCGAGAAATAAGAAAGAAAAAGATTGCGCGTCGAAAAAGGTCGAAAAATGAAAAAGGCGAAGAGTGGTTTATAAGACTTAAAAACACGCGATTAATCCAACCTTATAACTATCACTATCTTAAAATTAAAACTACAAATAGAGATTACTAATTGGAATTGTAATTGATACACAGGTAAAAGGCGTCGAAAAAAAAAAAAAAAAAATAAGAAAATAGCACGAAAAATGGCGTCGCAAAATTTTAAGGCACCTAAATTTTAATCTAAAGAAAAAGTACTCAAGGGATTTTACGGCAAAGCCTAGAAATCTAAAAGTAAAAATAATTATGGCAAATACTAGAAGTTGCGACTATAGTCTAAATAATTATGGTCATATTCGCTTTTTTTTTTTTTTTTTTAATTTTGTACTAAACGAATATTGTGTCGAGTATTTTAACTAGAAAACAAATGAAAATTTAGTCATATTAGCTGTCATTTTATCTGTTAACCCCAATATAATACTCAACAAACATAATTCGATTTAAAGGAGAGGAATCAAATAGAATCTGAATGATTGATAAAAAAAAAAAAAAAATTCACTCAAAAACAATACTAGTATCACGGGGCTAACAGTAGGCCATGAATAAAAAAAAAGAAGAAGATTGGATTCCAATCTCTTGGATAAGGGTGGCCAACACCTAACATGTTGGACCACTTGATGACAATGAAACCTTATGATAAAAAAGTTTTTTTTTTTTTTTTTAATTACCATCTAAATCCTAGTTCTTGAATGAAAGGAGGTAAAACAGAGGTATCGCAAAACAAAAAAAAAAATATCTTTTAAAAACGTTTTTTTTTAAAACGTTTTTTTTTTTTTTTTTTTTTACGTTTTTTTTTTTTTTTTTACGTTTTTTTTTTTTTTTTTTTTTTTTTTACAAATATAAATTAAAAATATAGTGTTTCGCCGAGTCCCCGGCAGCGGCGCCAAAAACTTGATGTTATGCGAGGGGTATATGAAATAGTATTATATTTTTGATACGAAAAGCGATACAGATTACACAAGTTTTAATTATTTATAGAGTGGGATATACCTAAACCTTGCTACAACACTATAGGCAGTGTACCTAATCGTAGAGTAGTGTAGTTTTTAGTAAGTCCGGTTCGTTCCACAGGGAGCTGGTGATACTTACTATATTTTTAACTATATTTATACAAAATATATATAATTATATAAGTAGTAATATTATTATAAAAGGGGGGTTTTACCGTTTAATGACCGGTTTGTCGATTCTATATTTTAAGCGTAAAGATAAATGACGATAATTAAAGTGCGTAAAATAATGACAATAAATAAAATGACAGTAAATAAAATTGCGAGTAATAAAATGACAGTAAATAAAGATACGATGAGAAATATAATAAAAGAATTATGCTTATTTAAACTTCCGTAATCATGATGTTTGACGTGTTGATTTTAATTTATTACCATGGGTTAATTGTCCTTTGTCCTGGTTTATTTGATACGTCTATCTGGTTTTGTCCATAATAGTCCATCGGTCATAAATATAAAGTGCGAGTATCCTCGTCAAATTACCCTTATACCCGAAGTCAAATATTCTAACTGATTAAGGATTTAAACTGTGACGCAGTTATCACTTCTGTCAACAATTACACCAGTTATCACTGTATGTAATCCACCCCTGTTTTAATTAGTTTATGAATATTAATTCATCCACTTGATCAGAATGAATAATCAATTACCCAACCCAATTGATTAATTAAATGATTATAACAGATTCCATATGAACGTCACTAAATAGGACAACCATAATCATTATTAATTATTAGGTTAATTAATTTGAAGATAGGTTCGACAGACTCCAATGAGTTGTCACTCAATTAGACAATACCCCCCATCTATTAATAGTCAATAGTCCAATTTCCACAAGTGTCGGTCTTTTGCCCAAACCTTAATTATGGTCCAAAGTTCAATAACCCCATCTTAATATTTTAGCCTAACATCACGATTACTTCGGCTCAAATAAGCATAATAATAACTTAGTTACGAGACATTAAATTAAAAAGGAAGAACATAGCTTACAGTGGTTAAAAATAGCGTAGCGTTACACGGACAGAATTTCGACTTACACGCTCAAACGATCTCTATCATAAATCTTATTATTATCATAATTTAAAATTAAAATTAAGATTATTGTTATATCTGATTACATTAACATTATGATAGAGAATTATAGATATAAATTATAGATATTGATATTGATAGATAGAAAAATAAGAAAAAGATAGAAAAAATGATCGAAAAATGATCGAAAAAAGGTTCTCTCTATCGATCGTAATACATCGCTTTTATAGCGAAATTAGAATTGAAATTTTCATTTACGACCCCTGAACTATGCTCAATTAACAACTTTTTATTATTTAATATTATTCTTATTATGAATTATTTAAATATTATATTTTATTCTTGTGCATAGTTGACTCGTAATTTTTACACCGTTGCGTCGAGCGCTGAAAGTTGGTTCATGCCTCGGTTCCGGATTTTTGAACGCCCTTTCGTACAATTTTATATCGTGTACTTTGCGTTTTGTAACTTGTACTCTTGTCATTTTTAGACGTTCTTCATCAATAATTTGAACCTTTTTGATTGTATCTTGTACTTTTGAGCTTTTTGGACCTTTGCGTCTTCAAATCTTCGTTTTCGCCTTTTGTCTTCGCACTTATTTAAAATAAACGAATATTACTCGAAAATGGAACAATTGCAACTAAAATCTTGTCTTTCTTGGGGGATTTTGCTATGAAATATATGTTCCTTTTTAGCCTTATCAATTCCCTTTTACTCTTTACATTTTTGGGACTGAGAATACATGCGCTGTTTTTACAACACCTTTATTAAATGCTTTTGAAATATATCTTGAATTGCGAATACATGAAATGCTTTTATAAATGTTTGACGAGATAGACATAAGCAAAACATTCCTCGAATGAATTATTATGCAGACAGAAGTTCTGCGGATTATTATTGAATTTTGTGGACATGATAATTGCCACCGTTGAATTATGTGGACATGATAATTGCCACCCTTGAATTATGTGGACATGATAATTGACACCAATTGATATGAATGTTATATATCGAGAGAATGATTTTATACACAGGTTATGTATATGTTATTTTTGTGCACGAGATATGTGTACGGTTACTAAGATTTATGAAAAATGGTTGCGTACACGAGAAAGGTGTACTGTATTTAAAAGATATTGCATGTACATTACAGGTGGGTATAGGATTCGGGCCCATTTGTACCATGCAGGATTTAAATCTTGTGGTCTATCAAAATGATGAATTTTATTGTTTTATGATAAACCTATGAACTCACCAACCTTTTGGTTGACACTTGAAAGCATGTTTATTCTCAGGTATGAAAGAAATCTTCCGCTGTGCATTTGCTCATTTTAAAGACATTACTTGGAGTCGATCATCGCAATGGGACCAAATGTTGGTGACTTCATCCAGATGGATTAGGACGGGGTATGACACATATTCGGTTTAATAATCCATCCATAGAATGTAGTTTTAAATACTTGTGTCTATTTTGTAAAACATTTATAAAACTGCATGTATTCTCATCCCAAAATATTAGATTTTGAAAGTGGGACTATAACTCTCTTTCACGGATTTTTACTTCGTCGGGAAGTAAGACTTGGCCACTGGTCGATTCACGAACCTATAACAAATATGTACATATGTATCAAAGTATGTTCAAAATATATTTATAACATTTTTATTATGTTTTGCTGTTTTAAGTTTATTAAGTCAGTTGTCCTTGTTAGTAACCTACAACTAGTTGTCCACAGTTAGATGAACAAAAAATAAAGCAATATATATTATCTTGAATCAATCCACAACCTCATGTATACAAGCCTTAGGCTAGATCACAACTCAAAGTATATATAATATTTTGGAATCAACATCAACCCTGTATAGCTAACTCCAACATTACTCCATATAGAGTGTCTATGGTTGTTCCGAAATATATATATAGATGGGTCGATATGATATGTCAAAACATTATATTCGTGTCTATGGTATCCCAGGATTACATAATATATTAGATTATATGTATAATACAATATGAGTTAGCTAGGATATAATTAATATAGATTTGTTACCAATTTTCACGTAGCTACAACAAGAAAAATTATCCAATCTTGTTTTACCCATAACTTCTTCGTTTTAAATCCGTTTTGAGTGTTTCAAGTTGCTATGGTTTCATATTGAACTTAAGTTTATGAATCTAAATAGAAAGAGTATAAGTTTATAGTCGGAAATACAGGTTACAAGTCGTTTTTGTAAATGTAGTCATTTCAGTCCAAAGAACGACGTCTAGATGACCATTTTGGAAAACATACTTCCACTTTGAGTTTAACCATGATTTTTGGATATAGTTTCATGTTCATAAGGAAAATCATTTTCCCAGAAGAACAACTTTTAAATCAAAGTTTATCATAGTTTTAATTAACTAACCCAAAACAGCCCGCGGTGTTACTACGACGGCGTATATCCGATTTTACGGTGTTTTTCGTGTTTCCGGGTTTTAAATCATTAAGTTAGCATATCATATAGATATAGAACATGTGTTTAGTTGATTTTAAAAGTCATGTTAGAAGTATTAACTTTATTTGCGAACAAGTTTAGAATTAACTAAACTATGTTCTAGTGATTACAAGTTTAAATCTTCGAATAAGATAGTTTTATATGTATGAATCGAATGATGTTATGAACATCATTACTACCTTAATTTTAGTAGGTAAACCTACTAAAAATGAGAAAAATAGATCTAGCTTCAAAGGATCCTTGGATGGCTTGAAAGTTCTTGAAGCAGAATCATGACACGAAAACAAGTTCAAGTAAGATTTCCACTCGAAATAAGATTGTTATTGTTATAAAAATTGAATCAAATTTCGAATATGAGTATTACCTTGAATTAGAAAGATATCTTACTGTAAATAAGAAAGATTTCTTGAGGTTGGATGATCACTTTACAAGATTGGAATTAAGCTAGCAAACTTGGAAGTATTCTTGATTTTATGAAACTAGAACTTATAGAATTTATGAAGAACACTTAGAATTTGAAGAAAGAACTTGAGAGAGATCAATTTGATGAAGAAAATTGAAGAATGAAAGTGTTTGTAGGTGTTTTTAGTCGTTGGTATATGGATTAGATATAAAGGATGTGTAATTTTGTTTACTTGTAAATAAATCATGAATGATTACTAATATTTTTGTAATTTTATGAGATATTTCATGCTAGTTTCCAAATGATGGTTCCTACATGTGTTAGGTGACTCACAAGGGCTGCTAAGAGCTGATCATTGGAGTGTATATACCAATAGTAAATACATTTAGAAGCTGGGTATTGTACGAGTACGAATACGAGTGCATACGAGTAGAATTGTTGATGAAAATGAATGAGGATGTAATTGTAAGCATTTTTGTTAAGTAGAAGTACTTTGATAAGTATCTTGAAGTCTTTCAAAAGTGTATGAATACATATTAAAACACTACATGTATATACATTTTAACTGAGTCATTAAGTCATCGTTAGTCGTTACATGTAAGTGTTGTTTTGAAACCTTTAGGTTAACGATCTTGTTAAATGTTGTTAACCCATTGTTTATTATATCTAAAGAGATGTTAAATTATTACATTATCATGATATTATGATGTATTAATATATCTTAATATGATATATATACAATTAAATGTCGTTACAACGATAATCGTTACATATATGCCTCGTTTCGAAATCCTTAATTTAGTAGTCTTATTTTTACATATGTTGTTCATTGTTAATATACTTAATGATTTGTTTACTTATTATAATACTATGTTAACTATATATATATCCATATATATGACATCATATAGTTTTTACAAGTTTTAACGTTCGTGAATCACCGGTCAACTTGGGTGGTCAATTGTCTATATGAAACCTATTTCAATTAATCAAGTCTTAACAAGTTTGATTGCTTAACATGTTGGAAACACTTAATCATGTAAATAACAATTTCAGTTAATATATATAAACATGGAAAAGTTTGGGTCACTACACCAATCACCTTAGGAACCGAAGGAATTCCTAAAATCAGTTCACACATGATTAAACTAGTCAGTATGATTTGTATATTTCAAGGATTACCGACTGACGATTCAAACTTTCACTTAAATAAATTTATCAGTCTGGTTGACTCTTTTAAGAAACAAGAAAACGAGAAAAACATATTGAAACTTCGTCTTTTTTAACATTCTCTGTCTACACACGCTTTAGCATGGTTTGACAAACTTAACCCGAATTCAATACATTCATGGGAGGAACTAGCTACCAAATTTTTAAACAAATTTTATCCCCCCTCCCTACAAACCTGTTTAAGAAATGACATCACAAACTTTTCTCAAAAATAAAATGAGTCATTGTGTCTAGCATGGAATAGAATAAAGGTGATGCTTAAAAGATGTCCCAATCATTCGTTAATTCGAGCAGACATAATCTGTACGCTTTACAATGGTTTGACCAAGGATGATAAGTCTCTCCTAGACATGGCCTCGCAAGGCAATTTCATGTCATGAACAACAGACGAAGCATGGAATTTCTTAGACACAATAGCTGCACAACAGGAAGATTGGAGCAATGACGCTGCTGAGAACGATGACGTCTTCACTCATACGGTAAAAATTCTGGAAACCGGGTTACAAGATCTCACCCTCACTATTCAAAGTTTACCAATTCCTAAAAACTCCGATGCTACTAGAACAAATCTAAGGTATCCTTACCCTAGATGGGCACATAAACAGCAAAATAGCTCGGACCATAATATAATCTTCCCATTACACAAACTTACTCTCCACTCTAAGGAAATTTTACTTGAATTTATGAAAAAGCAATACATGATAAACCTTCAAGTCATAGAATGTCAAAATAAGTTCGATACTTTAATAAAGACTTTTGAAGAATTAATAACCAATTTTCAGCTTACGCTCAAACATTTAACCACTAAAGTTGATATAGAGTGTAGTGAGTTTGATGCCCTAGTGATCACTAGAGGTGGGAAGGAAACTATAACAACCCTCACTTTTCAACTTTTATATTTACTAATCTACCCTTAGTTTCATCCTATAAGTTAACTCGTAGGGTTTTTATTAAGAACAACGAAATAAAAATAAGTGTAAATAGAAAGTTTATAAAGTTATAAAGTTATAAATTAATATTATATATGTATAAGTATATAATTAAAGTTAAAGTAAAGTTTAATATGTAAATAAGTAATAAGGAGGTAAATTGTAATTAAATAACATATGTAAAATATTTATGAGTTGATTAATATGAAATGTTTAAATATATATATATATATATATATATATATATATATATATATATATATATATATATATATATATATATATATATATATATATATATATATATATATATATATATATATATATATATATATATATATTAATTATATATATATTAATTATATATTTTTATTTAAATCAAATAAAATAAATAATATAATAATAATATAATAATAATATTAATAACAATAATAAGTGTAACCAATTAATATTCAAATTAATTATAAATGAGAGCTTTCAACCTTCCTCCATTTAATAAAGAAAAATATATTTTTTTTATTTAAACTTTTGGTATTTCCATTTTTTTATATAAATAGGAGCCTAACACTCCATTTTTTTCCTACCAGTCCAAAAACTCACACACACATTCTCTCAAAATATTCAGCCATTTTTTTGAAGAATTCGACTCTAGGTATTTTTTTTTTATTATTTTATGTTTTCAATTTTATATTTATACACCGATTATACATATAATCTTGGAAAATTCATAAAAGCTTCTAAAATTCAAAATAAATATGGAAAAATTTATGAACAACTTAATAATGATTTTATAAAAATAAACCTTGATTTTTAAAAATTAATTTCGAATTTTAAATGGTTTTATTAACCGGAACTGTTTTATAAAAAGGATTATTATAAAAACTTTTTAATTAATTCATAAATTTATAAAATATATGAAAACCTAAGATTATATGTTATTAAACATTATTATGATTTATCATTGAATTATAATTCCTTAGATTTATTTTTATGAATTTTTATATGTATATTGTATATACCGAAAGGTATATAGTAATAATAGTAAGAAAATTATTTAAAATACTTAATAAATTCATATGACACTATTTATACTGATTTAATATGAAACATAATAAATAAAAATTATTAGAACATTTTAATTAGTAATAGGGTTAAAGCCAAAAATAGGCTACAAACTTACACAAATGTACCGATGTCGTCCACAAACTTATTTTCGTCCTACTGTCGCCTACAAACTTTCAAAAAATGTGCTAATATCAACATTTTATATTTTTGACATGTTGAATACTAAATTTGACCTGAATTTTTTTTTTTAAATGAAGATCCAATCCACGAACGACACGTGTTGATTTGATATCATTTTTTACCGGTTTAGCCAGTAGTAAGTCATTTTTGTTTACATTGGTACACTTTTTGAAAGTTTTTGTTTACATTGGTACACTTTTTGAAAGTTTGTAGCCGGCAGTAGGACGGAAATGAGTTTGTGAGTGACATTGGTATATTTGTGTAAGTTTGTAGCCTATTTTTGGCTTTAACCCTTAGTAATATATGTACTTATATAGATTTATATATACATATTTGTGCAATTACCGAAGCAAAAGTATAAATAATATGAAATAAATTTTTATAAATACAATAAAATTTAATAATTATAAATCTTATGATCTAATATGAAAACTAATAATTATTAAATTATTATAATAATTTAATTCGTGATTTATATTTTTTTTTAGAATTTGAATTCGAATATTGTGATTAAATTTCTATAAAACTATTATTAAATACTATAAATACAGAATAAATTAACTTTTATTTTTATAATTCGAATTATATATGTAGGATATTAGAATAGGCTTTTATTAAAATTTTCTATGAATTATATAATTAGTTTATGAATTTAATTATTAATTAAGTGATCAGTTTTTATTAAATAAAAAGAAAAATGTTGTATATTTTATAAAAATATTATTTACAGTTTTAAATACTTTAAAATACTTATAATACATATTAGAATAATTAAGAATAATAATCTGAATTTTTTAATATATTATTTGTATTTATTAATTAATTTATGAATTTAATATCTGAATTACAAGTTAAATTCGTAATAAATTATTAAATCTATAGAAAAATTATTTTTAAAATTTTTTAAATACTTATTTTAATATTAGTAATCTGTAAAAACTAAAAACTTAATTTTTATAGTCGAATTTCTATTTTATCCATAATTAGTTAAGTTTATTAACTAAAACCGAATATAAATGGATTTAAATATTATAAATTATAATAAAAATAAAATTTGTATTTTATAAATCATATTTATAGATTTAATAGTTATCTAAATTTTATAAAAATTAATTTATCAATTTATTTGTGTTTATACATAATTTTGATTATAATAATAATCTAGTATTCGATTAAATAATAATAAAAATAAATAAACGTATTGGATTTATTTTTTATCATTGAACCTTCTTGACGGGTAGCGTCTACGAAACTCTAGGATGGAAGGGTTTGGATTTTCCGATTTAAAGGATCCTATAGCTCAAGCCCCTAGACCTGAATAGGCCATTACGAATTGGAAGTGTTTAATCGAAAGTTTATCTGATTACGTGGTTACAAACTTTCCAAAAATAGAAACCTTCCTTAAAAGGGAAAATTTACTATTAATAGTAATCCTTCAAACAAACGAATAATTATGCCCAAATACTTCGTTGCTTAGTCAAATAACGACCAACTATTATCTCTAGGTTGAGAGTTCCGGTCTTCCAATTGCTTTAATCTTCCGTTTAAGGATTTCTCTCTTCAATTACTATTAAGGTGAATTTCATAGCCCCACTTTTTACTATTTCATTGCTGTTTTGAAACTATGGGGTGAGACACATGCTTGCTTTTAAATTTTTAACATGTTAGACACAAGTACAAATTTTATATGCGACCAACATGAGTATTTTTATTGTGTTCGTTTGAAACATACAAATCCCTGCTTTGTAATATCATTAATTGCTAGATAAATTAAGTGCAAACGGAATTATTATAGATAGCGCTATTGGGAGTAACGTCCCGAACCATTGACCTCAGGTCAATTGGTGGTATAATAATGATCTCGACAATTACATATGTATTGTCTCGGGGTAAAATCGTTTGGTTTTGATATTATACGCTCATGGCATACTTTTGATATACATGATATATCGTCTATTATTAAATGTTGTGGTCTAACGAATCTATTCAATTTAAACCTATGTTATTCACTCAACCTTTTTGGTTGACACTTTTAAGCATGTTTTGTCTCAGGTGAATAAGCCTCTGGCTGATGAATATGATTGCTGCTACTTGGAGTCGTCATGCATCTCAGTTTTACATTTATTATTTCATTTTCAACGTTTATGTAAAACAATGAATATTTAATACTTCCGCTGCAATAAAATTATGGTTTTTATTAAAACGTCTCATATAGAGTCGTTCTCATTGTTATAGCAATTGTTTGGTTGATACGAATAGTCACATTTAACCCTGGCCCTATTTTGGGGTGTGACAGTGTGCTATCAGAGCGCCAGGCTTTATTATAGAGAACCATGTTGCATTATGTGTGCCTTATGTGTTAGCTAGAGTGCCTTAGCAACTGTTAGGACTATAACCTTTCATGCCTTAGCTCTAAGTACTTTAAATCCTTATATGCTAACTTTGCCTTAGCCTCTTGCCTTAGAAATTTTACTTACTAAACCTTTTTATCTTCCTTAGGATGGCAAGTCAATCTGAAAACTCAGTTCACACTCCTAAGTACTCTCCAGCCATGCCACCGCATCCAAATGCGACACCTGCTAATTCTGCTGACTCTGGCTCTCAGCACTCACCAGTATATAAACCAATGAGTACTCCAGAATGGGATGCTCTTCAAAGCCTCCCTAACTATAACAGTGAATTCTCAGGTTACGAGCCTGGAGAAGAGCCTATTGAAGAATCATCTGAAAATCTAAAGAGAAAGCAACCCGAAACCGCAACTGCTGATAAAGTCGGTCCATCAAAAAGGACTATCTCACCATTCTGTGAAAACATCGAGCACGTGATGGTGAAGTGTGATCTCCTCAACCTCCAGCAAAGTTGTGAAAAGAATAGGGAGTATAGTAGACGTCGTGTTGCTCGGATTGAAGCACATCTAAACAACCTACAGAAAGAGAACAAAATCTTGAAAGAGATCATCATAGAATCTTTTGGTACTCAGACCGAAAAGCTTGAGAATCTTGTGAGGAATAACACAGAGAAAGTGATGAAAGAGGTAATGAAGGTAACGGCTGACGAAGAACGTGGTACAAGATGGGGTAAACAGTCTATGGTTTATCTCGAAAACGACATGAAAGCTATGATGGAGAATGAGAAGGGTCATGTCACCAGTTTCTTTGCTATGTCGGACTATCGCCACAACGTTCTCTGAGGCAGAGTCAACAACTTTTACGACAACCTCGAGTACCTTCACGACAAGCAAAAGGCTAAAAATGACAAGTTTGAGAAGCACATGGAGGAAGTTAAGAAGCTGCTAAGTGACAAAAAGAAGGGCTTCGGTCCTAAGTAGGATGTCTTAGCTTACTAGGAAGTCTTTGTTTTTTCGTTTTCGTTATTGGTCTAGTTTTAAGATTTCCTTTCTTGTAAGGGCTTTGCCCTAAGTACTTTCTTTCCAGTGTAATAAAGAGGTTTACCTCTACTTCGTTTAATAATAAAATTGAGTACGTTTAATTAATAACCTGTCTCAATTCGCTACAACTTGCTATGTGAACTTACTTGTTTACTCGCTTCAGAATATTGAATAAACCTTTATAACTTATTCATTATTCATCTAACTCAACTTATTTATGTTATTGAAGATAATGGTTCGTCCAAGAGCTCCTAATGTCAATCCAAACATTACCTTATCTACGGAACAGTTTCAGCAATTGCTTGCTGCTGCTCAGGGCACCAATAATGGTCATACTGTAAATAATGATACCTGTTCCTATAAGGATTTTATGAACTGTAAGCCTACTCACTACAAAGGCACTGAGGGTCCGGTTGAACTCACTTGTTGGTTTGAGAAGATGGAATCCGCCTTCCGTATCAGCAACTGTGGTGCCGCTAATCAAGTTAAATATGCCACTTGCACTCTTACTGGAAGTGCTTTGACTTAGTAGAATGCTTACGCTCAGTCTGTGGGACTGGATTCTGCCATAGCCACTCCCTGGGAAATAGTGAAACGGATGATGACTGAGAAGTATTGTCCACGCAATCAAGTACAAAAGATGGAAATCGAGCTCTCGGGGCTAAGGGTCAAAAACAACGATCTCGATGCTTATACTAATCGGTTTCTAGAATTAGCATCTCTCTGTCCTGGTATGGTCACTCCGGTATATAAAAAGATTGAACGTTATGTTAAGGGTCTGCCCGCCGAGATCCAAGGCAACGTAATGTCTGCTGGAAAAGAAACCATTTATGGTGTCATTCTGATGGCACAAAATCTCATGATGGCTAGTAAAAGGAGGACTACTAGTAACAAGTCTACTGGTGAGAGTTGTGTCGCGCCCCTAGGTATTCTCTACCTACCCACCTGTGTCGGTTTCGGGTACAGGTACCCTTTTGTTGAAGGTCGTTTGAGCTTTTCCTGGGAGTATGGCATGGGTTACTTCAGCGCCGTAGCGCCTGGTGCTCGAACATTGGCTCGAGGCATTTTCTCTAGCCCTTCTTACCCTGCAAAAGCAGGGTCACCTTACGTCCTTGAACCGATAACCATCTTATATATATATATATATATATATATATATATATATATATATATATATATATATATATATATATATATATACTGTTGATAACAAAAGGAAGGCAGAAAATACTTATCAACACCCCAACAAGAAGCTTGCTGAATTAACCACTGGTGGTTCTAAGGGTGGTTATGCCGGTAAACAGCCCTACTACTCCAGATGTGAAAAACATCACATTGGGAGGTGTAATATTCAATGTGGAAACTGTAAAAAGGCAAAAATTGTAGACTTCCTGTTGCTACAACAAATGCTCCTGCAACTAAAGACAAGCCCTTTGTTCCTACTTGCTATTCTTGTGGTGAAGTAGGACATACAAGACCCAATTGTCCTAAGAAGGCGAATATCACTAAGAAGGCGGATGCTGGTAAAGCTAAAGGTCGAGCATTCATCATGACTGCAGGAGAGGCCCGTGAGGATGATGAAGTTATAACGAGTACGTTTCTCGTTAACAACTATTATGCTACTGTTCTATTCGATACGGGTGCTAATAGAAATTATGTGTCTATTGAATTTTGTACCTTATTCACTGAACAACCACAAGCCCTATCTATTAAACGCCTCGTAGAAGTAGCAAATGGTAAGATCATGAAAGTAGACAAGGTTTATAAAAATTGTGACTTAATCTAGCCAACAAACTCTTTAAGATTGATTTACTCCCGATCGAGTTAGGAAGCTTCGATGTAGTCGTAGGAATGGATTGGTTGACTCCATTAAAGGCGGGAATCATGTGTTATGATAAAACCATTAATATTCCTCACGAGAATGGTGAAACTTTAATAATCTAAGGAGAGAGGAATGGTTCTAAACTTAATATCATCTCGTGTGTAAAAACCCGCAAGTATCTGATGAAGGGGTACCAAGCCATTTTGGCTCATGTTAAGGAAGTCGAATTAGAGAAAAAGTGAATCAAAGATGTACCGGTGGTTAGAGACTTTCCTGATGTCTTTCCTGAAGATCTATCTGGTCTCCCTCCCCTAAGACAAGTTGAGTTTCAAATTGACTTGACTCCCGGTGTTGCACCTATCACAAGGGCACCATACCGTCTATCTCCATCTGAGATGAAGGAACTATCCATTCAACTCCAAGAACTCTTAGAGAAAGGTTTCATTCGTCCTAGCTCCTCCTCATAGGGAGCACCTATTCTCTTTGTTAAGAAGAAGGATGGCACGATGAGAATGTGTATTGATTATCGTGAACTTAACAAGTTTACCATCAAAAACCGTTATCCACTTCCGCATATTGATGATCTATTTGACCAACTTCAATGGTCAAGTGTCTACTCGAAGATTGATCTTAGGTCGGGTTATCATCAATTGAGAGTCAAGGAAACTGATGTTCCTAAGACTGCTTTTCGAACTCGTTATGGACATTATGAGTTTCTTGTAATGCCTTTTGGATTAACGAATGCTCCCGTTGTATTCATGGATCTTATGAACTGTGTATGCAAGCCTTACCTTGACAAATTTGTGATTGTTTTCATCAATGATATCTTGATTTATTCCAAAAGTGAGAAGGAACATGAGCAACACTTGCGATTGATTCTAGATCTCTTGAGGAAGGAACAACTGTATGCCAAGTTCTCCAAGTGTGAATTTTGGCTACGAACCGCGCAATTTCTCGAACATGTAGTTGATAGTAAAGATATACATGTCGATCCCGCGAAGATTACTGCTATTCAAAACTGGGAAGTACCTAAGAATTCGAAGTACATTCGCCAATTTTTGGGACTTGCTAGTTATTACCGAAAGTTTATCAAGGACTTTTCTATTATTTTCAAACCTCTCACGAAGTTAACTCATAAGGGGAAGAAATTTGAGTGGTCAGAAGAACAAGAGTCTGCATTTAAGGTTTTAAAAGAGAAGTTGACCACGACCCCGATCCTTTCATTACCTGATGGTACCTATAGTTTCGTAGTCTATTGTGATACCTCTAATCAAGGGTTTGGATGTGTCTTAATACAACATAAAAAGGTTATTGCTTATACATCTAGATAATTGAAGAATCACAAGAAGAATTATACCACCCATGACCTGGAATTAGGAGCTGTGGTATTTGCATTGAAGATGTGGCGACATTATCTTTATGGAATCAAATTCACAGTGTTCATTGATCATAAAAGCCTCCAGCACATCTTTGATCAAAAACAGCTAAATATGAGGCAAAGGAGATGGATCGAGTTGTTAAATGACTACAACTGTGAGCTCAAGTATCATCCTGGTAAGGAAAATGTTGTTGCCGGTGCCCTTAGTAGAAAAGATCGTGTTAGTCCTATTCGAGTCCGAGCTTTGAATATGGTTATCTGAAAGAATCTTACGACCCAAATCCGTGAAGCACAACTTGAAGCACTTAAGGAAGAGAATATGGGACAAGAAGGACTTAAGGGTCTTGAAAGCCAACTAGTGATTAAGGAAAATGGAACACGGTATTTAAACGGTCGGATTTGGGATCCATCCTTCAGGAATCTGCGAGAACTAGTATTGGATGAAGCACATAAGACTAGATATTCTATTCATTCGAGCTCTAGTAAGATGTATCACGACGTGAAGGAATTTTACTGGTGGCCTAAATTGAAATTTGACATTGCCGAGTATGTGAGCAAGTGCTTGACTTGTTTGAAGGTAAAAGCCGAACATCAGAAGCCGTCTGGTTTACTTCAACAATCAGATATTCCGCAGTGGAAGTGGGAATGTATCACTATGGACTTCATCACTAAATTTCCAAGGACTTGTAGTGGCAATGATTCTATATGGGTCATAGTGGATCGTCTTACTAAATCTGCACACTTCTTACCGATCAAGGAAACAGATAAACTGGAGAAATTGTCGCAACTTTATATTAAGGAGATAGTTTCACGTCATGGGGTTCCTATCTCTATCATCTCTGATCGTGACAGTCAATTCACTTCTAGATTCTGGAAATCTCTACAATCTCCTCTTGGAACTCAACTCAATATGAGCACTGCTTATCATCCGCAAACTGACGGACAAAGTGAGCAGACTATTCAAACCTTGGAAGATATGCTCCGCGCGTGCGTCATTGACTTTAGCAAGGGCTGGGATAATTACCTACCCTTGGTAGAGTTTTCTTATAATAATAGCTATCACGCAAGTATCAGGGCTGCGCCTTTTGAAGCCTTGTATGGGCGGAAATGTAGATCCCCACTGTGCTGGGATGAGTTAGAGGACAGACAATTGACTGGTCCTGAAATCATTCATGAAACTACCGAGAAGATCGTTCAGATTAAGAAACGATTGGAAACTGCTCACAGCCAACAGAAAAGCTATGCTGATAAACGTCAATCTTTGGAATTCCCAGTTGCTGATAAAGTTATGTTAAAAGTATCCCCTTGGAAGGGCATTGTTTGTTTTGGCAAAAGGAGTAAACTAATTCCACGTTTCGTTGGACCTTTCAAGATTATTGAAAGAATTGGCCCCGTGGCTTATCAGTTGGAACTACCTACCGAGCTTAGTAATGTGCACAACGTATTTCATGTCTCAAATCTGAAGAGGTGCCTCGTTGATGACCCTCTGGTTGTCCCTTTGGATGATATTCGCATTGCTGAAACAATGCATTTTGTTGAAGAACGTGTTGAAGTTATGGATCGTGAGCTTAAGCGTTTGAAACAAAGTAATATTCCTATTGTTAAGATCCGTTGGAATTCACGAAGAGGCCCCGAATATACCTGAGAATGTGAAGACCAGATGAGACGGAAATATCCCCACCTTTTCTCAACCGCTGTTGCAACCGAGAAGCCTGCCTAAAACTTCGGGACGAAGTTTCCATTAACGGGGAGGTACTATAACAACCCTCACTTTTCGACTTTTGTATTTACTAATCTACCCTTAGTTTCATCATATAAGTTAACTTGTAGGGTTGTTATTAAGAACAACGAAATAAAAATAAGTGTAAATAGAAAGTTTATAAAGTTATAAATTAATATTATATATGTATAAGTACATAATTAAAGTTAAAGTAAAGTTTAATATGTAAATAAGTAATAAGGAGGTAAATTGTAATTAAATAACATATGTAAAATATTTATGAGTTGATTAATATGAAATGTTTTAAAAAAGTATATATATATATACATATTAATTATATATATTAAATTAAATCAAATAAAATAAAATAAATAATATAATAATAATATTAATAACAATAATAAGTGTAACCAATTAATATTCAAATTAATTTTACACATAAATGAGAGCTTTCAACCTTCCTCCATTTAATAAAGAAAAATATATTTTTTTATTTAAACATTTGGTATTACCATTTTTTTTGTATAAATAGGAGCCTAACGCTTCATTTTATTCCTACCACTCCAAAAACTCACACACAAATTCTCTCAAAATATTTAGCCATTTTTTTTTGAAGAATTCGACTCTAGGTATTTTTTGTTATTATTTTATGTTTTCAATTTTATATTTATATACCGATTATACATATAATCTTGGAAAATTCATAAAAGCTTCTAAAATTAGAAATAAATCTGGAAAAATTTATGAACAACTTAATAATGATTTTATAATAAACCTTGATTTTTATAAATTAATGTCACATTTTAAATGGTTTTATTAACCGAAACTCTTTTATAAAAAGGATTATTATAAAAACTGTTTAATTAATTCATAAATTTATAAATTTAGAGAAAAACCAAATATTATATGTTATTAAACATTATTATGATTTATCATTGAATTAAAATTGCTTAGATTTTTTTTATGAATTTTTATATGTATATTGTATATACCGAAAGGTATATAGTAATAATAGTGAGAAAATTATTCAAATACTTAATAAATTCATATGACACTATTTATACTGATTTAATATGAAACATAATAAATAAAAATTATTAGAACATTTTAATTAGTAATATATGTACTTATATAGATTTATATATACATATTTGTGCAATTACCGAAGCAAAAATATAGATAATATGAAATAAATTTTTATAAATACAATAAAATTTAATAATTATAAATCTTCTGATCTAATATGAAAACTAATAATTATAAAATTATTATAATAATTTAATTCGTGATTTATATTTTTTTTTAGAATTTAAATTCGATTATTGTGATTAAATTTCTATAAAAATATTATTAAATAATATAAATACAGAATAAATTAAATTTTATTTTTATAATTAGAATTATATATGTAGGATATTAGAATAGGCTTTTATTAAAATTTTCTATGAATTATATAATTAGTTTAGGAATTTAATTATTAATTAAGTGTTCGGTTTTTATTAAATAAAAATAAAACTATTATATATTTTATAAAAATATTATTGACAGTTTTAAATACTTTAAAATACTTATAATACATATTAGAATAATTAAGAATAATAATCTGAATTTTTAAATCTCTAATAAATACTTTAAAATACTCATAATACATATTAGAATATTCGAATTATAAGTTAAATTTGTAATAAATTATTAAATCTGTAGAAAAATTATTTTTAAAATTTTTTAAATACTTATTTTAATATTAGGAATCTGTAAAAACTAAAAACTTAATTTTTATAGTCGAATTTCTATTTTATCCATAATTAGTTAAGTTTATTAACTAAAACTGAATATAAATGGATTTAAATATTATGAATTACAATAAAAATAAAATTTGTATTTTATAAATCATATTTACAGATTTACTATTATCTAAATTTTATAAAAATTAATTTATCAATTTATTTGTGTTTATACATAATTTTGATTATAATAATAATCTAATATTCGATTAAATAATAATAAAAATAAATAAACGTATTGGATTTATTTTTGATCATTGAACTTTCTTGATGGGTGGCGTCTACGAAACTCTAGGATGGAAGGTTTTGGATTTTCCGATTTAAAGGATCCTATAGCTCAAGCCCCTAGACCTGAATAAGCCATTACGAATTGGAAGTCTTTAATTAAAAGTTTATCTGATTACGTGGTTACAAACTTTCCAAAAATAGAAACCTTCCTTAAAAGGGAAAATTTACTATTAATAGTAATCCTTCGAACAAACGGATAATTATGCCCAACTACTTTGTTGCTTAGTCAACTAACGACCAACTATTATCTCTAGGTTGAGAGTTCTGGTCTTCCAATTGCTTTAATCTTTCGTTTAAGGATTTCTCTCTTCAATTACTATTAAGGTGAATTTCATAGCCCCACTTTTTACTATTTCATTACTGTTTTGAAACTATGGGGAGAGATACATGCTTGCTTTTAAATTTTTAACATGCTAGGCACAAGTACAAACTTTATATGTGACCAACATGAGTATTTTTATTGTGTTCATTTGAAACATACAAATCCCTGTTTTATAATATCATTAATTGCTAGATGAATTAAGTGGCAAACGGAATTATTATAGATAGCGCTATTGGGAGTAACGTCCTGAACCATTGACATCATGTCAATTGGTGGTATAATAATGATCTCGACAATTACATATGTATTGTCTCGGGGTAAAATCGTTTAGTTTTGATATTATTCGCTCATGGCATACTTTTGATATACATGATATATCGTCTATTATTAAATGTTATTGTCTAACGAATCTATTCAATTTAATCCTATGTTATTCACTCAACCTTTTTGGTTGACACTTTTAACCATGTTTTATCTCCGGTGAATAAGTCATTGGCTGATGAATATGATTGCTGCTACTTGGAGTCGTCATGCATCTCAGTTTTACATTTATTATTTCATTTTCAACGTTTACGTAAAACAATGAATATTTAATACTTCCACTGCAATAAAATTATGGTTTCTATTAAAACGTCTCATATAGAGTCATTCTCATTGTTATAGCAATTGTTTGGTTGATACCAATAGTACATTTACCCCTGGCCCTATTTTGGGGTGTGACAGAAACAACTGTTAATATACCTATACAAGATTTTTTCGATAAGGAACCCGTGTCAATTGACCCAGTTGTCAATCCACCGGAACCTATCCCTCCTTAGGCCTCGGAAATTATTCCACGCACCCGCATACCTTTCCCAGGTAGGCTTAGGAAGGAAAAACAGGAAGCGCAGTTCGCTAAGTATTATGATACTATCAAGAATCTGCATTTGAATGTACGACTGGTAGATGCTTTAGTAGAAATGCCAAACTGCGCTAAATTTTTCAAAGAACTACTTTTAAACAAAGAGAGATTAAGAGAGATAGTTAGCTTGCACTTAAGTGAAGAATGCTCATTAGTATTACAACATGGTATTCTCCCTAAGTTTGGAGATACAGGAAGATTTACGGTACCTTGCTACCTGCAAGATGTCCAAATTAGCAATGCATTAGCAGACTTAGGAACCAGTGTAAAGTTAATGCCCTATTAATTATTCAAAAAGCTAGGATTAAATGACTTAAGGCCTATCAGAATGACTATGCAACTAGCAGACAGATCAATTAAGATTCTTCGAGGAATAGCTGAAGATGTCCTAGTCAGAGTCGATAAGTTCGCATTTCCCGTTGATTTCGTCATTATGGATATTGAGGAAGACACGAAGGTCCCACTCATACTTGGCAGACCATTCCTAAGTACTTCCAAGGCCGTAATTGATGTACACGAGAAATCATTGAAATTAAGAGTGGGAAGTGAAGAAGTCACATTCAATGTTGACCGTCTCATGAACCATCCTCGCGAAGAAGATCTAAATCTCACTGATTCTTTTCAAGAACTTGTCAATGAATACCTGGAAAAAACCATGGCTATATGTAGTCAAGATCAAATTTCTAAGGATCTGTTCTTACACCTCCTGAAGAAAATCTCGACATTTATTCAGCTGTAAACCTTAGTCAACATAAATCTCCTCTCTCCGAAAGTAATTTTCTTGGCAAGACTATCCAGATAGCACCACTAGGACAAGGCATTCCCCTATCTCTGTTAAGGAGAAGACCGAATGAAGAAACATATTTCATTCCGGTATTTCAGGAACCCCAGTTAAAAGAGGACTGTGTTGAAATTCCTGAACCAACCTTCGAAACTAAGGAAGACGTTTCTGAAGAGGAAGCATTAAGAAGGACAATTTCCAAGAATAAAGAACAGATAGCATCAGTGACTGCTATTGAAGAAGAATCAGAATTCCAGAAGAGATATGACTCGTTAGACCGAAAGGAAATAGCTAAAATGAAGCCATCTATCGAGGAACCTCCGAAATTGGAATTGAAGAAGTTACCCGACAATCTGGAGTATGCATTCTTAGAAGGAGAATCGCAACTCTCCGTAATCATCTCGAAAGACCTCATGCCACAAGAGAAGGCTAAATTGATTCAAGTTTTGAAATCACATAAGAAGACAATTGCTTGGAAGATCTCTGACATAAAACGAATCAGCCCCAACTATTGCACAAACAAGATTTTCATGGAAGATGATTTCAAACCGTCATCTCAGAGGCAAAGAAGGGTCAACCCTATGATTCAAGAAGTCTTCAAGAAAGAAGTAATCAAACTTCTGGACGCCGGTCTGATCTATCCCATTTCCGATTCACCATGGGTCAGTCCTGTTCAAGTGGTACCCAAGAATGGAGGGACGACTGTAATCCAAAATGAGAATAATGAACTTATTCCAACACGGGAAGTCACAGGTTGAAGGGTTTGCATAGATTATCGTAAACTAAACAATGCAACCCGAAAAGATCATTTTCCATTACCTTTCATCGACCAAATGTTGGAACGTCTATCAGGAAACGAGTACTATTGTTTTCTTGACGGTTTTTCTGGCTACTTTCAGATCCCCCTCGATCCTAAGGACCAAGAGAAGACAACTTTCACATGTCCTTATGGAACATTTGCCTATCGACGCATGCCCTTTGGGTTATGCAATGCACCAGCTACATTCCAGCGATGTATGGTAGCAATATTTCACGACATGATTGAACGTTGTATGGAAGTCTTCATAGACTACTTCTCGGTCTTCGGTAGAACCTTTAATTCGTGCCTTTAAAACCTAGACAAGATGCTCACCCGGTGTGAAGATTCAGATTTAGTTCTGAATTGGGAGAAATGTCACTTCATGGTTAAAGAAGGGATAGTCTTAGGACATAAGATTTCAAAATCAGGAATAGAAGTTGATAAGGCTAAGATTGAGACCATAACTAAACTTCCAGAACCTACCACAGTAAAAGTAGTAAGGAGTTTCCTTGGACACGCCAGTTTCTACCGACGTTTCATCAAAGATTTCTCAAAGGTCACACAACCTATCGCTCATCTCCTCGGAAAGGAAGTTCCGTTTGTCTTTGATGAAGAATGTATTAAAGCATTCAACTATCTGAAGGAACAGCTAACACATGCACCTATCATGATAGCTCCTGATTGGAGTTTACCATTCGAGATCATGTGTGCTGCGAGTGACTTCGCAGTTGGAGCTGTACTCGGACAACGGAAAGATAAACACTTTCATCCAATCTATTACGCCAGCAAACCCTTAACCAGAGCTTAAGAGAATTACACCACCACGGAAAAGGAGATGCTAGCAGTAGTATTCGCCTTCGACAAATTCCGTTTCTATCTCATCATGTCTAAAACTACGGTTTATACAGATCATTCAGCCCTTAAATATCTATTCACTAAGCAAGATGCTAAACCAAGACTCCTACGATGGATCTTAATCCTTCAGGAATTCGACATTGAAATCAAAGATAAGAAAGGAGCAGAGAACGTCACAACAGACCATCTTAGTCATTTGGAGAACCCAGCAATGGAACAACTTGCTGAACAAGATATTAGAGATAAATTTCGGAAGAACAGCTTATAAGCTTAGGACAAGCTCACATAGGATCACAATTCACTGATACTCCTTGGTACACTAACATAGCCAACTAACTAGTTGCTGGAGTAGTAAAAAAGGGAATGAGCACATCCCAAAGAAGGAAGTTCTTCAGGGATGCCAAGTACTACTATTGGGAAGACCCGTACCTGTTTAGAATTTGCCCTGATCAGATAATCAAGAGGTGCGTAGATGAAAAACAAGCAGCAGGGATTCTTCACCAATGTCACCACGGACCAACTAGAGTTCATCATGGAGCAAACTTAACCGCAACAAAAGCCTACGAATCAGGATTTTACTGGCCGTCTATATTTCGAGATGCGCAAGAGCTTGTAAAGCATTGCGACGCATGCCAAAGGCAATGTATTATCTCTATGAAAAATGAGATGCCTCGGACTAATATCCAAGCTTGCGAGATCTTCGATATATGGGGATTAGACTTTATGGGGCCATTCCCGAAGTCTAATGGGAAAGAATATGTCCTCGTAGCAGTAGATTACGTCTCCAGATGGGTCGAAGCCCAAGCATTTCCAACTAATGATGCCAAGGTCGTCACCAACTTCCTGAAGAGACTCTTCTGCCGATTTGGAGCTCCCCGCGCTATAATAAGTGATAGAGGCACACACTTCTGCAATACCCAATTTATGAAGGTGATGCAATAATACGGAGTTACCCACAAAATGTCCACTGCCTATCATCCGCAGACTAACGGACAAGCAGAGGTCACCAACAGAGCATTCAAAAGAATCCTAGAATGCCCCATCAGCCATCATGGAAATAAATGGGTCGAAAAACTAGATGATTCTCTGTGGGCATTCCGGACCGCTTACAAGAATCCTCTAGGAATTACACCCTACAGCATGATCTATGGAAAAGCCTATCACCTTCCGCTGGAACTAGAGTATAAAGCTCTCTGGGCACTGAAGACCTGCAACCTCGATCCCTCAGTAACCGCTAGGCATCGGAAGATGCAGATGAATGAACTCGCTGAATAAAGAGACCAAGCGTACGAGACGTCATATAGCTATAAGGAACGAACGAAACTGACACACGATGCAAAACTGATACCTACAAAGTTCGCTCCTGGAGATAAAGTTCTGCTCTTTAATTCTCGATTCAAGAAGTTCGATGGAAAATTTAGATTAAGATGGAGTGGGCCATACAAAAATATACATACTTTTCCACACGGAGCTGTGGAACTAGAAGGACCTACTGGAAACTTCAAAGTCAATGGCCACCGAGTAAAATCTTATCTAGAAGACCACGATAAGGAGGAGCACCTCTTCTCCTTTGATCCATTATGAAGATCTAACAAAGAAAAGTCGAGCTATAACGACTTGATAAATGAAGCGCTCTTGGGACGCACCCTTTGCTTATCCTTTTATTTTCTTTATTTTTTATTTCAATTATTTTCAGTTTACAAAAATATTATCTCAGTGTACTAACAACTAAGCGCCATACTTGCGCTTAGTACTTACGAGTTTGTTAAATGTGTTCAGGCAAAATGCCAAGTTCAGGAGCTTCAGTTTACATCCCAGTTCGCAGGAGAAGTGCTCCTAGAGTTTACTTATCAGAAAGCGGCGCTGATCAGAACAGGCCGTCAACAGGGCAGTTAGGCCCAAGGCAATTGATATTGGAGAGTGTTGAGGAGGATATTAGTACAGCACCGCCAGCCCCTCCTGTGCGACGCTCCATACGTTTAGCCTCGAGACCTGCTGAGCATACACAGCCACTAGAGACACATGTGCTGTGACGACCCGGGAATTTTCGACCAAATTTAAACTTAATTTTTATATGATTTCGACAAGATAAGCAAAGTCTGCAATCTTGTGTCTCAAAAATTTTTGGAACTAATTGATGATATCATTTGACTTTGACTATTCCCGACGATTCACGAACAATGGTTGTAAATAAATGTATATATATATACATACATATATAGATATATATATACATACATATATATATACATACTTATATATATATACATATATATATATATATATATATATATATATATATATATATATATATATATATATATATATATATATATATATATGTGTGTGTGTGTGTGTGTGTGTGTGTGTGTGTGTGTGTGTGTGTGTGTGTGTGTGTATCATAATGTAAAATGATAAAATATAAATTAATCAGTACAATTAAATATGTAAAATAATATATAATATAATAAGGTTATTATTAAAATATATATATATATATATATATATATATATATATATATATAAATTCTATACGTAAGAAATATTATATATATTATAAAATATATAAAATTTATAAATATTAAATATTTAGTATATGTTATTATATAATATATTATATTACATAATTAATAATAAATAATATTAAGATATTAAATTTGATTATAAATTAAAATATAGTTACTATAGTAATATTATTATCACTTTCAATATTAATATCAATATTAATATTTTTAATATCATTATTTTAAATATATAACATATAGATATAAAATTTGATATATATAAATATTATTATTGATATTATTATTATCATTATTAATATTAATATAATTAGTATTATTATTATTATTATAAGTAATATTATTATTATTATCATTTTCACTAATATTATTATTATTGTGACTTATTATTTTATTATTATTATTATTACTCTTATTGTTATTATTGTTAATATTATTATTATTATTATTATTATTATTATTATTATTATTATTATTATTATTATTATTATTAGTATTATAATTAATATAATTGTAATTATTAATTATTAATATTAATTATATAAAATCATACGTATGATTAACAGAATCAAAATCAGTTTCACATCTCAATCCATAATGTATTTGATTTTTGTTTATGTCTCTAAAGTCGTTTTACATCCATATCAGTCGTACCAATCTGTTGAATTTTACAAATTGATTTTTATTTTCTTCTCTGAACGAATATTTTTATGTCGAGTCAATCAAGCTACAAAACAAATATTAATTGAGTCATTTTAGATGTAATAACATCACTTGCCCTCTATATAACTCTCTGATAATGCAATTCGAATTTAAACGTAGAAATTAAACTGCAAATTTTGAAGAAACTAGTCGACTGCTCTGTTTTTGAACATGAATTACAATAGCTCGATTTTGAGTTTAATTTCAAAATCTATTAATGTGGTTTTGTTTGAAATCCTTCATTCAAACTATCTGGAAAGTTTTAACTTCCAATTTTTAGAATTAAGTTCGAATTTCCGAGTCAAACTTTAATTTCAAAAAGTCAAAATATTTGTTCTTCGCGAAATTGGAATTCGTTGTAATGTTTCTGGTTAAATTAATGATTTGAAAAGTTTCTAAGTATGATTTTCAATTTATTTCATGAAGAAAGCATGGTCTAAAATGAACTTAAAATTGAAATTGAGGTTGGAGTTTCATTCGATGAATAGTGAGTTGTTCTTCAGCTTTAAATTATTTTATTTTATTTATTTTTCTTTCACTGATTAATCTTCAAACATATGTACAAGTTGTTTCTGTTTCAATTCCAATGCAAATCAAATACAATTTGATGTTAAGACTGATTCCCTGGTCGACTAGTTTTTGGAAGAAGAAGAAGAAGAAGAAGAAGAAGAAGAAGAAGAAGAAGAAGAAGGAGTCAGTAAGAATACGGGTTATATATATTTGGAAATGGTATTAATCAGGAAAAATGGAAACATACGAGTGGTTTAGATGGTTGACGGGTTATCTGGAGGTTACGGGTTCGAGCCCGGCAGTGGCCTATTTTTTTTTTTTTTTTGAACTTGTTTAAAAGGTAGTTTACTATCATTTTTATTATTATTATTATTATTATTATTATTATTATTATTATTATTATTATTATTATTATTATTATTATTATTATTATTATTATTATTATTATTGTTGTTGTTGTTGTTGTTGTTGTTGTTGTTATTATTATTATTATTATTATTATTATTATTATTATTATCCTGATTAATATTATTGTTGTTATTATTATTAGTATTTAAATTATTATTTTTGTTATTATTAGTACTAATACAAGTAGTAAATATAATTTATTATTATATTTATGATTATAATTACAAAAATGAATATTATTATTATTATTGTTAAGTTAAGTATTATTATTACTATCATACTACAATTTATTATTATTATCATTAAATATTAGCATTATCATCATATTTACAATTGTTATTATCATTACTATCATTATTATTATAAGTATTATTGTTAATATTAATAGAATTATTATTATTAACATAAGTATTATTATTAATAATATCATTAGTAATAAGATTATTATAATTATTATTATTAAATATTAAGTATTATTATCAAAATTAATATTTTTATTTATTTAAAATATTTAAAATGAATATATAATAGAATATAAGTTATTAATATAAAAATTATATCACTAATAATAATATATATATATATTTGTTCGATTACGATTATATGTGTTAATGTATATACAAATGATATAGGTTCGTGAATCCGAGGTCAACCCTGCATTGTTCAGTTTCGTCGTATGAATATTTTTACTACAAAATATTGTATCGTGAGTTCATTTGGTCCCTTTTTATTAAATGCTTTTGCAATATATATTTTTGGGACTGGGAATACATGAAATGCTTTTATAAATGTTTGACAAGATAGACACAAGTAAAACATTCCTCTAATGAATTAGTTGGACGTTATAATTGTCACTAATTGACGTGAATATTTCCCCCTGATTATTATAGCTTGGTAACCTAAGAATTGGTTGGACGTTATAATTGCCACTAATTGACGCGAATCCTAAAGGTAGCTACCGGGTTTAACACCCCCACCCAGAATGTTCACTAGACAGTAGAGCTAGTGGGCATGGTGTTTAGTACTTCGAGGTTTATATATTTATACAGACGAGAGGATTCTGTTTTGGAGATATTATTTATGCGCATTGAATGTTAATGTCGGTTACCAAGCAAATGTTATATATAGAGAGAATGATTTTATACACAGGTTATATGTATGTTATTTTGTACACGAGATATGTGTACGGTTATTAAAAAAAATCGCGAGGCAACCTACGGGGGAGAAAAGGATACGAACCTACTCTGCCAAGCATTATAAAAAATGGTTTCGTACACGAGATAGGTGTACTGTATTTAAATATTGTGGTCTATCAAAATTACTGAATCTTATGGTTGAGTTGTAATCCCTTGAATTTAATAATTTGCTTGAAATCCAACAGTCCAATCAGAACGCGACATGTGGCGGAACAATCACATGTGATTGAAAAAAAAATTAAAAATTTTCGAAAATATTTAAAAAAAAAAGTTTTTCGAAATTTTTTGTTTTTTAATTTTGTCATTGAATTTTTTTTTAAATTTATATGTCAAATCCAATCACTTGTGATTGTAAAATCCAATCACACGTGATTCTGCATGTCAAATCCAATTACATGTGATTGAAAAAAAATTGAAATTTTTTTTTGAATTAATAAGAAATTTTGAATTTTTTTTGTCAATCATATATAATTGGATTTGACATGCAGAATCACATGTGATTGGGTTTACAATCACATGTGATTTACATGCAGAATCACATATGATTTACAACATGGCAAATCCAATCACAAGTTATTGAAAAATAATTGCTGAAAAAAAAATTCGAATTTTTTTTTTAAATTTATTTTTTTTCCCAATCACATGTGATTGTCACGCCACATGTCGCATTCTGATTGGTCCGTTGGATCTCAACTTAAAAGTTGGATTGATTTGAATATTTATCTCTTATGGTTTTATGGTAAACTTATGAACTCACCAACCTTTTGTTTGACACTTTTAAACATGTTTATTCTCAGGTATTAAAGAAATCTTCCGATGTGCATTTGCTCATTTTAAAGATATTACTTGGAGTCATTCATAGCATATTTCAAAAGATGTTGCATTCGAGTCGTTGAGTTCAACAAGATTATAATAGTCATTTATAGTTTGGATATATTATGAAATAGTATGCATGCCTGTCAACTTTCAATAAAATGAAAGTTTGTCTTTTAAAAACGAATACAATGTTTGTAAAATGTATCATTTAGAGGTCAAATACCTCGCAGTGAAATCAATTATTATGTAACATTTATAATCGATATAAACGGGGCATTTCAGTTTGTATCAGAGCGGTGGTCTTAGCGAACTAGGTCTTGCATTAGTGTGTCTAACTGATAGTCGTTAAGATGCATTAGTAAGTCTGGACTTCGACCGTGTCTGCATGTCAAAAGTTTTGCTTATCGTTTCTTGTCGGAAATTACCTGCTTAACATCTTAAGTCTAAACGCGTCTTACTACATTCATTGCGTAGATAGTGTATAGACAAATTTCATATCTTTGCATATCTATTACAGTAAACTTTGCCTAACAACTTCCGAAAGTTCCTCCGTAATCTACGGGATTTTCTGTACTATATATAGGTATTCTATATAATTAGAATATCATCCAATATCCAAAAATCATTTCATATTGAAAATCCTTTATCTAACCGTGTAAGATGAATTCTGCAACCAGTTCAAGTTCCTTGGATTTCGATATGGATTTCCACTTGAACTTCGAAAGCAGTGTAACCGGAATGGATCAACCAATCAGCCATCATCTATTCTGGATGAATTGAGGATGGGTTCGTAGCCTACTTAATCATTGGAGACAAGAAGAAGGTGATCCCTTCCATCCACCACATTGCCCTCTTGGCGAAGAACATGAAGCACTTACCGGCGAACCAGTCCGAAACACCATTTTCTCTCTCTTTTTAGAGTATCTCATCATGATTATATACTATCTCAAATTCTAGATCTTATTCATCCGCTCGTCCGAACTGACAATCATCCCGGTGTAACAGAAGAAGTCAACAAGCTTCGCGCTCGAGTAGTGGCTTTGGAGAATATGATGCACAACATGCATGCATTACAAGCACCACCAGCATCAGTAGTACCACCGACAACAACACCAACATCATTCACCGAAGAAATACTCAGCGAAGGTTACGTAATTTCTAAAGTTTTAGGGATTACTCAATTATAATTCCAACCGTAAATCAAATGAGTTTAATTTAATATTAACTCATTAAATCTATGTTACATCTGCAAAAAATATGCATATATATATTTTCATAAAGACTGTAATAAAAACTCTCTTGTTTAAAATATTACTTGTGAAAATTTTAACGGGTAGGTGATACCCGAGAAATATATAAATTCACAATTAATATGTTACACTGTACATTCTTCAATTTTTATACAAGAATCATTAACCATACTCACTACTTTCACAACGATATACATTCTTCCATAAAAATCAGAACAACCATTCTTATTCAAATTCAATTACATATTTTGAGTTAACAGATCAGAATCCAAGTCAAAAATTTAACAGGTGACATCACTCTTAGATTCCTACATCTTCAAAATCATACTTTGACTTCAAAACTGTACTAGAACATCACTCTATTCATAAAACCCAGAAAAATATTCGTATCATTCAAATTTCTAGAACATCATATGTATATTGACAATTGTAATCTGCATTAAAATCCTTCATGATTCTTGAAAATCCCTCAATTAATGAACCATCGGGAGGATGAACCAACCACGCGTTATCTACGAGAAGAAAGATTTAGGCAATAATCATGCACCTGGAGAACACTCGAAACCTAAGTAAAAGCTTAACATAGATCTGTGCTAGACCCTTTGACATTATTATTACCAAAATAACTTTTCAAATCCTTTTTCAAAGTAGGCAGTTTTGTCACAGCTCCAGCAAATCAACTTCAATTTTTCATTCGAATAAGCCTTATTATAACGTTTACCCCTTTATCATCGTTACCGGGGAACCTTTTATATCCCACCACATTAGCAGTAAACTTACCAACAACTTCATTACTTTTTGACTTAAATCTCTCAGAAAAATCACTATATTTATTCATTGAAACCCCATCATGTACTCATCTACATCCTGTAACAATAATTATCATACCAACTACCGGGAACCATCAAATATCAATAATTATTCTCAAATCTCACAGCGTTTCTACGATAACAGTTATATATATACATATAACATTATCTCCTGAAATTTTAATTCTGAAATTCGAAATAGCACTTCAGCCTACGAATCAGTACTATGAAGTTTTAAAAAAAAAAGCTGATGAAGCAGCAAGGACTGTAGACATCATTAACAGTTAAAAGTTTGATGATAAAGAATGGTAGGTTGGAAAAGCTCAAAAGAAAATTTGGTGCTAAAAAATGGATTGAGCAAACCATGAAGGAGGCTGTGGACAAATCACAAAGACTAAACCTGCCTTCAAAGAATCCAAATGATTCACTATCTGTTGAAGTCATTAACGACTACCTTGCTCCTTACTCTAAACCCTTGCAGACAACTTTCTTCATCATCCTCTGATCTTAGATATTCTAAGATATCAGCATATCTTTCATTATAAATATCTTCGATATTTCTGAAGATATCTTCATAACTATTATTATCCGAAATTATTTACCTCTTCACGCTATCTATGTTACATCATAAAAGAAACTGTTTTAGTTTCTAAATTCTAAAAAATTTGAATCTAAAATATGTATGTTTTTGAAGTAGTGTTGGGAACTGAAGCATGAGTTAGTATAATATAATGACACTTGATCAACGCGATTATATTACAGTAAGTCATGTTGAGTTTCTAATGGAACATGATAATTCACAGACCATACCGTCATCATGTGCCATGTTACACGACTCTTACATTCTACCTAATCTCTAAACATATCAGGAACATATTTTCTTGATAGTTCTATCTTTTCTCTTGAATTCTGGTAATTTAACCAATCAAGATCGTGCTATTACAATTTCTCTCTTAGAACATTAGTCATGTTCATTCGAAACTCCATACCTACGAATTCTGGACCATTACTTGTTATACTTAAAGTCGATAAGAGAAAACAAAAGCATGAAGCTTCGAAATAGAGATAGGAGTATAAATCACAGCAAATAAGAGAGATCATTAACTCTGGATCTCGATAATTATAGAAAGACAAATACAATGAAGGATTATGAAAATCACCACCCCAAGAGCAAAATAGAAGTAAAC